>NC_046665.1:48553356-48570480 GCF_010883055.1 Belonocnema kinseyi
TATTCAATTCATGCATACCTTTCTGTTTTTCCATTTGAAAACCCTCTTATATAAAGAACTTACAATTACTATACAAAACAACTTGAAAAGAACTAGAAAGCTATAAGGCTGATATTTTACAAATCACTTGCACTTTCTTTTTCCCTTGCTCCAATCTTTCACCCCTTCCACATCTTCCAATCTTTCACCGCCTCCACACATTTCTTCTCTACTACCTGACTAGCCCCTTCACATTTCCATACATGGAGAATGTTTTCCTCCTCTTCTTTGTATAGTCTGCATATTGTGTTCTCGTATCCTTTATTTCCCGCTTTCCCCACATTCTCACATCTTAATCGTGCCCACTGCTCTTTATCCCTTTCACTTATATTTACATCCTCCCTTCCCAATTGCAATTTTCAACTTTTATACCCGCTACAATAAGACGACCTGTCTATTTTCCCCCAATCTCCCTGTATTTCTTGTGCGAGAATCGTCTCGATTCTTTTCTCTTAGTTCTTTTTGACCTCTTCTTCTCGCCCCCCTTTCGACCCCTTTTTGCCCGAACTTCGATTTCTAAACTTTGTCTTCCTGTCTCCATTCTCCAGGCGTAGCCTGGAGTTGATGTATCAACTCCTATTGCCATTTTAACAAACCTGCCTAGCCCCAATTTTCGACGCCGTACATTCCTCCTGCTTTCACCAACGTGTCCATCAGATACAATCTTTTACTCAACCTATTAATTCTTGCTCTCTTCAGAACACCCCATGCTGCATTTGCGGCAATTCTAGCTTTCCCCGCTATTTTTTCTGTATGTTTTGTGCAAGTTCCTCCCGCCGAAAAAAATATCTCAAATACTTAAAACTATTAACTACTTCCAATTCCTTACCCTCCACTTCCCATCTCTTCCTTTGTGCCCTTCTCCTCCGTTTCCTGAATATCATTACCTTGCTCTTATTTCCGTTAATTTCCAATTTATTCTTTTTGACATATCTCTCTAGATTTTGTAGTATTTTCGTGAGCCCCTCCGCATGGTCCGCCACTAAAGCCACATCGTCCGCAAGCTTGAGTCAAAAAATTTTGCTTCCTACTATTACTGATCCTCCTACGTTTCCTTTTTCCCAAGCCTCATCCATATCCTATAAATATATTGAACAAGGTTGGACTGAGTGGACACCCTTGCCTCACGCCCCTGTTTTTAGAAAATGAGTTTTTGATCCCTTGGCTCGTAATAACCTCATTTAATGTCTTACTGTAAATCTTTCTAATCATATTTAATTTTTTTTTAGTTTGTTGCTGATTAGCGAATTGAAAATCCACACATGATCTCGAGTAGCCCTATCCCTCCTAAAACCTGCCTGGCTTTCTTCGTACCCGTTTCACTTTCATTCCCCCCTTTGTGGATAAGAAATATCTGCGCTTTTTCCCAGCCGCGAGCCAATTTCCCTTCAATGCATAGCCCATTTAATATCTTATGTAACCCTAAAGCCCCAACTTTGCTTCAAACCCAATCCTGAATCTGCTTCTCTCTGCATGTCAGGTCATCGTCGACAAAGATTCTGGTCCCTCCGAGTCTTTGCTTGTTGGCCAGTAACCGTCTCTTTGCCCCCCATGAATCCAGTTTAATCAAAATTCCCCCGGCTATATGTCTTAGACTTTTAATCGTAACATTAACACCTGTCAAGTCCAATAACGTCGTTCTTATTTCCTCTCCCAGAACTCTCCCTCTTGACCGAAAACCTCGCACTATAACACTGTGTCGTCTCTTCCGTCTTTGTTCAAGTTCATACTCCAGCTCGCCCCCACCAAGCTTCTCCGGTTAATTTTGCTCGCTCATATTTTCATTATGTTTATCTCCGTTTCTCTGTCGAGACTCTGATCGGGCACGGTTAATTCGGTATGGCTCTTCTCCCTCCCAACTCTGTCTCGAGTTCTCTCTGCTTCTGTTTACATCAATATTCCCATTCCTGTCCTTCATTTGCTGTGAGTCCTCATCGGCTGATTCAATCGTGTCATCGCTTGACACCTGCATATTTCTCCTGTATTGTCCCTGTTCTATCAACCCAAGCTCGTACCTTACTCTCGCCAATTCTTCCTTCACAGCTGATAACTCTTCAGCCGGTTCCTTCTCCCGTTCTCTCGATTTTCTAAGAGCCGAAGTAGTGGCCGCTTCTTTTCCCACTCCTTCCTCTATTTGTCTTTTGAGTTCTCCCACTTGCATTCTGAAGTTGCCAATTTCCTTCTGCACTCTTGAGTCCCAACAGTCGTTAAGAATTCCTCTTATCACTTCGTTCCACTGTTTCGTATGTACACCGCTTATTACCTCCTGCTCCGTGTTGCAGCTTCCGTTTCCCTCGACTTCGCTATCTTCTGCTTCACCCGATAATTCCCCTGTATTCAAGTCTCCTGCTTCTGATTCTTCTATCAATGGTACTTCATCATTTGAGATGTCTTTTTCTTCCAGTATTCCCTTTTTCCCCGTTATCATTTTCCCTACTGGAGATCTCTGTAGTTTGCTCGAGGTCTTAAAAAGCGATTGGTCGTTATTATGAACCAGGAATCCTGCTAGTCTTCTGGCGCTCTTGGCATTTTCTCTGGACAGTGTTTCTGTTCTACTAGGACGCCCGGGTCGCCTCTTTCTCATTTCTGGTTGCTGATCTAGCCGTGTCGAGTCGCTCGTATCGATAGATCGATTTTCTCCCTTCTCCTCCGTCTCTGCTGCTTCCTTTCTCGGTAGTACTTGTCCACTCTGCTCATTTTCAGAAAAAGGTAGTGCTGCAGGTCGCTCTGTTACCGGTGATGACGGTGACAATCCGTCCTGGTCGCCATCTTTCCCACCAATCTTCCTAACCTCACTGTCTCCCATTACTTCAACTTCCTTTCCAAAAATATAATCCCACAAGTCACCCCATTTACTGAGAGCACTCGCTCATATGTAATTACCTTCACTTAATTCAAATCCAATGCGCTATAGACCGTATGTACCGAAAAACTACGGAAAACTCGATTTTCTTGACGTCCGATCTCGCGCGCGTGCTAACTGCTCGCGATCCCTACCAGAAGTCCGATAACAATTATTAATTGTTTCAGAAAACTTAATTAACAAATACCTTTTTCGGTTGTTCCTGAAGGTAAAAACGTATTTTTTTTAACCTGACCAATTGTTAAGAACTATTTTTAAACTTGTTTTTTTAAAAACATCGATAAAGATCCACTATTTTGTATGGTCATTAATAATTTTATAGACCAATTTTTGTCTTTCTACAGTAGTGAACAAAAAATTTTATGGACGCTTAAAATGAAAGTGACCGTATGAGAGAGACTGAAATTTGTCTATAAAAATATTAATGAGAATGACAGTAGTGGAACGTTATCGAATTTTATAAAAAAGTTGAAAACTTAGTTAATAACAGTTGGTTACGTTAAGAAAACCAAGTTTTTACTATTAGAAATAGCACAAAAATGTATTTTTTAAATAGGTTTGACGAAACAATTATCAAATGGCATCGATCGGTTAACACTGAAATATTATGATTGTCATGTAAAATTACTAAAAGTTTAGAAATTACTTAATGACACTACATCATGTTGTAAAAACCATGTATTTGCCTCTAAGAATAACCAAGCAGTGCATTTGTTATTTAAATATGTTGAAATATTCATAAATTTTTATTGGATGACTAAATCTGATAAGTAACATTCCCCCACAATTTTTGGTAGCTTTAGTAGAAAAAACTTGATTTATTTCATTACAAACACTTCCTGTGGATTATTGTTCATAATATTTGGTTGTAATATAGGAAAGTATTTATTATAGCTTTATTGATTCAAGGTATTTCGGATTAAATTCAAAAATTCTTCGGAAACAGGTACTTTACGAAGTGAAAAAATATCTTTTTTTCATGTTTGTTAAAAAGTAACAAAATAATAAAAAACTTTTTTCAAAACAGTAATGACAAACATTTGCAAGATCTTATTAAATTAAATTTAAAAAAAATGCTTAAATCAGTTTAGAAATCGGATCGGAATATCACTTTTTCAACTGATATTTTTTTTTGCTTTAATGTGCACCGGGCAGAAACCATTATAGTTTCGGTCGTGTTTTCGTCCTTTCATTGTTAAGTTTTCCAAGGAGGGAAAGTGCGGAGAAATGATGGGAAGGGAAATGATGGAAATGATGGACCGGGAAGTAGGTTAGGGCAAGTATGGGAAAGAATTTGAAATAACGGAAAATAGAGAAGTGGAAGTGAGGGCTGGGGAAGAAAACCAGTGGAAAAGGGAGTGTTATCTCTAGAAGCAAGAAGAGGGGAAAGTAGAGGGGAAGTAGGTTGGGAAGGGGATGAAGAATAAGGTGAAATTATAGGAGGAGAAGAGGGTGAAATAAGGGGTTAGAAAAGTAGGGGAAATTATTGGAAATAAGGAAGGAAAAGTAGAGAAAATGACGGGAAATTAAAAAAAAAGAAAAATAGGGATAGAAAGGAGAGCCGAAGAAAGGGAAATGAGTTACAATGAGTTTTTATGAGAGTAGGGCAAGTGAGAGAACATCATAGAGGGGAAGTAAGGGAATTCGGTTTAAGTGAAGGAAAGTAGGGGCAATAATTGAAAATAAAAGTAAATCGGGGAGGGGAAGTGATTTTTGGGGAAGGGAACTATAGATAGTGTTGGCTTAGGAAGAAATAAGAGGCAGAAGTGGAGGAGCAAAAAGTTAGGGAAGGCGGGGGGCATAGGATGAAGTGATGGTAGAGAAAACAACAAACCAAGGAGAAAATAATGGAGGGGGAGTAAGAGGAATAAGGAGAAAGTAGGAGATACAAGGAGAAATGATGATATGAGAGGGGAAGTAAGGGCGATACTAAGAAACAAGGGTAAATATTGCAAGGGGAGTGTTGGCTTGGGAAGCGGAAAGAGGGGGAATTAGAGGAGAATGTAGTTGGGTAATGGAGAAGACATAAGATGAAATAACGAGAGGGAAATTAGGATAAATGAGGGTTTGCGAGAGTGGATGAAATAGGGAAAGGGAAGTAGTGGGAATTAGAGAAGATGAAGTGGTGATGCTGAGGTGAGGGGAAGTAGGGTCAATGATTAGAAATGATGGTCAGTAGGAGTAGGGAATTTCGGACTTTGAAAGGGTAGTACGAGAAGGCGGAATGTTAGGGGGGAACAGAGAAGAAGGGTAAGTAGAGGAAGAAGAAGTTCGGTAATGAAAAGCATATGGTAAAATGATGGAAGAGGAATCAGCTGAACGTACGTGTATGGAAGGAGAAGGTTCACGCGACTTAAATAAAATCTTAATAGGCTACAAAACTTATTTTTATAAGCCTTATATTAATGTTTTTTAAATTTGATTACTAACTATTAAGATGGAAAATTTTTTCACTCAATACAAAATTGACGTTCTTATTTAAACAGAAACTAAACACAGAGGTAAAAATCAAATTGCTTAAAAAAAAGTTACTAAAATATGCAATGACGGGGTGGTGATATTTGATTTTTAGAAACACAGGAATTAAAACGCCACATTTGTTTTGAAAATTGTGACAAACTTGTTAGAAACACACAGACGACACCAATAATTTCAAACCATGACTTACGGTTTTTTTACTTCAATTGCTACGAGAAATAAATTATTGTGTGTATTGATGATGTAGATTATTATATGAGAGCGAAAGTGATTTAATTGTTATTTAAGTGAGATTTGTTTTTCTCTTTTTTAGAGTGTTGTTTCGGTGATTTTGTTTTCGTATTTTTGTCGCAATGAGTTGACGATTGACTGTGATGTGTTGGTTTTCATTGTTAATACTTACGTATTGTGAAATTCGGCGATTTGCTTAAGATTTGAGAAGATGATTTCTTTATTGTCGCGAACAATTCGAGGCACTCCTGGATTATCCAGAGGTTTCAAGTATCTTTCCACGACTTGCTGGAGGTCTCTTCCAAATTCTTCTTCGGTCTCGACCAGTTCCTTTACAGCCGCCCTAAAAAAATTAATATTTATTAGTCCATTTTTGTTTACATTTTCAACCAAACACTTAAGCTACAAAAGTAGCTTAAGTTTAAACAAATTAGTTGATTTTTTAACACGAAAAGGCGAATTTTCAATTTAAAAAACAGTTGAGTGTTAAAAAAACAGATTAAATTTGAACCTTAAAGGATGAATTTCAGCCAAAAAGTTGAATTTTCAACTAGATAAGATCAATTTTCAATTAAGAGGGGTAATTCTAAAGAAAAAAGTAAAATATTAAAATTTGTAGTTATAAAAGATTAATTCTGGACAAAAAACATGATTAAAAAAATATAATAATGAAACAATATATAATTTGTCAGTCGAATAGTTGAATTTTTCAATTAACTGAATCTTCAATAAAAAATGAATCCTCTTCATAGTAATTGAACTTTAAAACAAGTACTTGAAGTTGTGATTAAAAAGATGACTTTTTAATAAAATAGTTACATCTTCAATCAATTAAATTTTCTACATAACAGTGGAATTTTTAATTAAACTAGATGAATTGTGTGTTAGTAATTCAGTTCATATTTGAGCAAAAAAATAGGAAAAGGGGGAAGTTTTTTGAAAAAAGAGGGAAATAGAAGAATTTTTTAAAAAAGGGGAAAGAAGGTGAATAGGAAAAGAGTGTGTAGATTCTAGCGTCATCCCAAGCATTACTACCTGTATTAAAACAAATACGAATAATTTTTTCTGTAATTATTTAAATAAAAAAAAATAATTTTTGTCTTTTTAAATATTTTATTAAAAGTTATAAAGTAGTGTATATGGAATACGCTTTATCTGATTACGTTAATTTTCTGCTTCCATATCACCATATCTAATTTACTTGTAATAAGATATACTTCAAACTATAATAACAAAGAAAAGAAAATATTTTTTAAACCAAATTTTGTTTGTTATTAACATTTTAATTATTATTAAAGAAAGTTTGCAGCTAGGTTATAATCAATATCGTGTTGTATTAACTGATTATTTGTATTGATATAATTGTTAATATTTTGCTATAATTAAGTGACTAAACACTGCTAATCAATATGAAACCACGTGGACTTCACAATTGAAATATCTAATAAAGCGATTTGTTTACATCAAAAAACATTTTTTTAGTGTGCATAACAAATTTACCGATCTGGCCCGGATAAGGAATGAAATTCATGCCCTGATCGGGGCCCGATCTGGCCAAATAGGGCGCAGGTTACGCCCCGGTTGTTAATCCGGAAGCCAGATTCTTATCCAATCGGGACGTCTATTTTACGCCTTATTTAGGGCTGCCAGGTCGGGGCCCGATCGATGTCACGACAAAATTTCTGTACGGGATGCATTTGTCACTTTCTAGGTAGTTTTTTCAATTAATTTTTTTAATTAACTCACTCTCTTCGATAGTGAGAGTCTTCTGGTCGATGGGAGGTTGTGAGAGTTGAGCTTTCGTCGCTGAGAGCCGTTTGCATAACAATGGAGGTGGGGAGCCATCCTTCTTTCCCCTTCGTTGTCCGTACATACACCCTGAAAAAAGAAAAAAGTCATATAAAATACATAAATTCATCAAATATTTCGGTGAGTCCAAAGTGAGTTGACGGCGAGCCGAAAATAAGTCGAAGACGATTTGTAAAATTCGATGCATTTTGTTACAAGTGTAGGAAATTTTTTATTTGAGAAACAATCGAAACAAATTTTACGGAATATTTGAAAATTTATGGGGCATAAACAAAAAAGCAATAACCCAATAATTTGTTAAAGAAGCTATAAACATGGTTTCCACGTGGCAGAAAATGTCTCATAAATTTTGTATGACCTGAGCCAAAGTATTTAACGATTGCTGAATGAACTGTTCTGAGAGGGTGGAATTTATTTTAGTCATTCTTCTAGATATAACAGAAAGTCACCCACGTGAGGTTCTAACAATAGTCTCGGAAACGAGACGAAAGTTGCTTATAATTATTTTCAGTCCGACGTAAGCATATCACTCAAATATCAAAGAAACCGTTGTACCATTTGCTAGATCTATAGAGTGATTGCCAGAAAGTTTACTAGGCTGTAAAACAGTATTTGTCTACTTTTTTCAATCATACAATTTTAATACAACATTTTTGTAACTGATATGATATCTAGTATATAAAATAATAGAAAAGCGAAGGCTATTACACGGCGAAAAATATATCGCACAATGATATCGCAAAACCTCCATATTGCAAGAAAGAGCAATATGACAACGTACAAGCAGGTCCCGGACCTTTGTAGCAGCAAAGTCCTTAGCAGCAATGGGAAAAGGCAACGTTTGAATGAATTCGAGTTATAAATCGGGACACCAGATTTAAAACAATCACAGAAAAAAGTTACAATTTTCTACAGGCTGAAGTGAGGAAATTTCCATAAAACATGTAGAATCAGCAACAGATAACACGAAAAAATTTGTTTTTACTTACATATTTCCTCCGAAATAAATTAGACTATCCTAGTGGTAGTAGAATCAAAACTTACTTAATGCCATTTAGCAAAAGCGCAAAAAGTAACTGACAGATGGAAATCCCCATTTCTCTCCACTTTAATTAAATTAAACGAGGCTTGAGAGCGCTGGCGTCGAAATTGTCGCTACACCTCGAATAAAAATGGAGCGATTATAAGGCGAAAGATTATCCAGGAGGGATTAAAAATAGGAAATTATCTTCGAATCATGTCAGGTTTATCTGGCAAGGTTAATTTTTGTTGTGGTGAATCTTTCACTTGGAATCAATGTAAACCTGATCTTTAATTTTTCCTGTGATCGCTTGTTCACTACTCGAACCCTCGCGAGATCACAAATAAAGAAATACAATGTAATTGCGTAATAAACTTACATTCTTACGTTATAAATTGCACAATTATGAGGTATATAATGTAAATAATTAATAGCTCTCGGAAATTTGCAAAGTAATATAGAATGGAGTCACCGAATCAACATTCTTAGTTGACTACGTAAACAAATTGACTTGTAGAAAAAAGGGCAAACTCTTAATTTTTTATTTAAAATTATTTAAATAATTATTAGTTTTTTTATAAAGCAACATAGAAACAAAGAAAGAGATCACTCGAACGTGCCTGTTTCACTTTTCCATTACTCTATGGGAAGCTGCAACCAACTTTCAACTATAGGATTGTTTAAGTGAAACCTATCAATTTAAAAAAAGCACTATCACTTTTAAAAATTGTTTAAGTATTATAAATCTTGTTGAAATTATAATGATTTTTGTTTTGAAATACAAAAATATAAAAATATCATTATTGTGTAACTTCACATGACAAAGCAAATTGAATGAAATTGCTTATTCGTTTTATTTTTCGTCACTTTATTATATCGACTACGAAACAATTTGTTTTCTCATTTCCGAGCAGGAAATGTGGTGTGACCGTCACATTGTGATGGTCTGTTACGAGGGAGGGGGTCAATTTTGCCTTTTCTTAGCTTCACGAGAAGGCCCCTCAAAAAATATAAGAGAATAAAATGCTGTTCTTTGAATATATATTAATGGTCAGGCGAAATGAAAAATTGGTCAAGTAAAAATCAGGGAAAGGCTGAAGTCAAATTCAGATAAAACGGTAATATAGTAATTTCTCCCAAATTTTTAAATATTTATCTATTCGGCAGATGAATGGTCTGGAACCATAAGAGCATAAGGGGATAACCCACAACTTTGAAAAAATGTTTTAGAAAACTTGGAAATTTTTTATTTTTTGAAAAACTGATTCTCTAAAACGGTCAACTTTTTAGCAATCAATCTATTGAACCTTTAAAGTTTAAAGTACCTAAAACAAAAATGAAAGACTATAACGAGTACATTGCCAATGATTCATTCAATGCGCATTCTTACCGCGAGTTGCAATGTATTTAGAATTTTGGGAAAGTGTCCAACAAGCATTAAGAGATTTGGAATTGCAAAGTCTCTAGACGTGAAATTTTCAATAAATAATTTTCCGGAGTCATATAAAATCAGAAATCGTGTGAATAATAATTTTAGCTTTTGCCAGTATTCTGATACAATAGAAATATTAATCTGTTTATTGAAAGCATCACGACATGAGTTGTTTTTGATTGAAATATAAAGGCTCTACAAACGACTAAGAGTTTCTTTGCATTCAAAATATGTTAACAAGGATAAATCGTTTGTAATATTTTTACCATATAATTTAAATGCAATTATAACGGTATGTACAGATCAGATTTTCCGGAATATGCTCTTGGTTTTTTTTTTTTAATTGAATATGAAGGGGTTTTCTGCACCTGGGACGGCAATACTGTGTAGCGTCTTTTTTATCTTTAAGCTTAAGGGCCTAACATACTTAAATTACTTTAATACATAAATTTCTAAAATTCCCTGATTTTCCCTTGTATTTTTCTTTGAACAATTTTTCATTTTCCATGACCATTAAAATTCAAATACCAGCATTTTATTCTCGCAATATTTTGAAAGTAGAATCTTTTATAAACAAAACAAAATGACTTTTCTACGACAAAAGATAACTTTTTAACAATATACTTAAATTTTTAATAAACTCATTAAATTTTCAAGAAATTGATCGAACTTTCAGACTAAAAAGATCAATACTCTACTAAAAAAATATATTACTTGATATTTCAACCAAAAAAGATGAAATTTCATACAAAAAATGAATTTTGAAGTCTAGAAGGCGAATTTTCAAAAAATAAAGATTCTCCAGTTATGAATGAAAAAGATTAACCCAATTTGCGAAACTTTCAAGCTAAAAGATGAATTTTCTGTACAAAGTTTAATTTTCAAACAGAAAATATGAGTTTTCAGCAAACAATTAATTTTCAACAAAATAGTTAAATTTTAAACAAAAGAGATAAACCTCCATTAAAAAAATAAAAATAACAAATTTTCAACAGAGAGGTTCAACTTTTACCCACGCAGTTGAATTTTCAGTTCAGAAAAATTTCTTAAACAAAATAGTTGAACCCTTAATCAGAGAATATTAATTTTTAACTATGAAGTTCCATTATAATTCAAGAAACTTGACTTTTGAACAAAATAGTTGAATTTTCAGACAAACAGTTGAGTTTTGATCGAAGAAAGATGGAATTTCTACTAAAATATATGAATTTTGGAATTAAAATGACACATTTTTAGAAAATACTGAAATTTTCAATGCAAAAAGACGAATTTCCAATAAAAAAGGATAACTATTTAACAAAATTGTCGAAATTCGGTACAAAATGAGAATAATGTGAAGCCCATTTCACTATTTTTAAAGAATATATTGCAAAAATAGCACAATTTTTCTGATGCATGTTGCAGGAAATTAAAGTTTGAGTTAAAAAGTTGGCAAAATTGCAATATTCCTTTTAGTAAGAAAACTATTTTCGTGAAATATATGAAACATATAATCATGAAGTTTCTACAAAAGTCCTCCAAAATATGTATTAATTTCATTTTTTTAAATGATTTTCCAGCAGATAAGATATTTTCAAATTATTCCAATTTTTTGTTACTGCTTTTTCGATATTGTGGAAATAAAGCTCTTTTTACTTTAGTTTTAATCTTTGTTTATTGTTTCATATAACCTTCCCAAATTATATTATAAATAGTGCACTTTCACAATATGATTATTTAAACAAATTAATAAGTGAACTTTAATGGTATATTATCTGGAGAAACAATAAAAAACAGACATCTTAGCCCCTAGTTGTGTTTCAATTTTTTGAATAATATTAAGATTATACAAATAGATTGGTCATAAAAAATATATGCATGATTCATCTATGCTTACATTTAGATGTTTCGTAAATAATTTTGTTAATAAGTTCATTAGAAAGATTTTCAACTCTCGAGTACCTTTTGTATTATAATCTTTTATATATTCTATATTTAAATCTTGGTTCAATTCATTAATACTTTCGCAATGACGATAATTACCAATATTTCTTAAGAATTTATTTTATACAAAAAGAAAATTCTTGAAATTGTTACCTTCACACAGAGCACACATATGTCAACGCAGAATTGATTATCATTATATAAATAATTTTTTTTCTAATACTTAATTTTGGTCTCCTATTCAGTAATGGCAGTGGCGGATCCAGGGGAGGTGTTTAGGTCCCCACCCCCCGAAACTTTCGGCCTTTCGTATTAAAGGCCGACGCCGCTAAGCTATGCATGGGATATACATACATACATACATACATATATATATATATATTTTTTTTTTTTGAAACCCCCCACCAGAAATATTTTTCTGCGTCTGCCCCTGAGTAATGGATTTCATTTTATTAGAGATCCTATTGACCTCTGACTTATAATTGATTGATCACTTCCATTATTCCTACATTATTCTTAATTTTCCATTTATTGAAAAATTTTAGAGGTCTGTTTGCAGCAATTTGAAATCCATTTACAATAGTGTCTAATCTATATGACGAAATTTAAAAAGCTTTATCATCCAGAACAAGAGTGAATTTAACATTTTTTTGTGCTAGGTATATCATTAATATAAAAAAATAATTGTGAGCCTCTAAATGATTGTTGAAGGACACCAATTCTCTTTATGTTGGATTTAACAATTTCGTGTACCAAAAAAAGATGTTTCTTTCTGAGATACGAACTTATCAGAATTATTATATACATTTTATTATTGTAATTTTTGTAATGTCATTGGTTATTTTTGCAATCTGATTAACTGAATTGTGCCCTTTACGGAACTGCATGAAATAAAATATAATACAGTGAAACCCTTTAATAGCCCACCCTTCTATAGCCCTTCGGTGAATTCACGCTGCGCCGCAAGTAGGTGTAACAGGAGCTGTGCGGGATACACGGGGTCTGCGGTTGTCACTCAGGCTAGCACTTCGGCATGAAGAAACAAAAGTCGAGCGGGCTATAATGAGTTAGTTCCCACCCACCGTCGGCCCAAAAATCGGCGCTATAGAAGAGTTTCACTGTAATTAAGTGCATCCTTTTCCTGTTATTTCTTAATTCACAAGAAACAGTCAAAGTTGACCAAAGCACTCCTTTTCAAAATCGTCTTACGCCTTATGTTGAACTTGATGTACCTGATATACATATTTTAATTTTTTAATTGTTTGCCCTTGAATATCTGGGCGGAGGGGTGCCCGCCCCACTTGCCCCTCTAATGATCTATTCTTGATCAAGAAATTCAACATTGTATTTTATCATCTAATTAAAATTCATCTTTTATTCTGATTGATCTCCTATTTGAATGTAGACACTAGACACGATTTTAGAAGCTAAATTCCTATCACTCTTCTTGGTCCTTTCATTCATCCCTGTCATTCAAAATCAAAGTCAAAGTGTCGGGTTAACAGTTTCTGCTGACTTATGAGTGGATGTGGTCTAACCAACACCTTGAAGTTTTCATACTAAATCGTTTGTTGCCCATTGAATGCCACTACTGCCAAAATCTCGGCTTATCCAACACAGAGGGCTTGAACCTCACCTTTACTCTAATTTATTTTCGGACTCGTCAATTTCTCTCCGAGCAAAGTAACTCCTTGCTACAGATTGGAATTTTACCAAATATCTAAATCGTTCTACAAGTGCCAACAATGTTAGGCAAATCCGTTATATTAGGAAACACATCTTTAAATCTTACATTCCGGGTGTTTTATTTTTAAACTCCTGGTACCCCGCGCGAATGGAGCTAAAAGCCGGCGTTTATACGATCCATGTAAAAATCCTTTGTAACGAGTCTTCTTCTAAATCAAAATAAATACGTATCTGAAACATGAAACAAATATTCCTTATCGCCAGCGGAAGCTTTACCCGTATAAAATGTTATACAGTCAAACTCGCTAATAACGCCCTGGATATATCATCTCTTAGAATTTAAAGCACAATTGTGTAATTATACTAAAAATTATTATTATTTTTTTAAATCTATTTTAATAAAATATTTAATAAGATTTCCAAATTCTTAAAAATGTTTATAAGCTGAATACCCGTTTTAAAAATAAAAAAAAATTTAAACAGATTTCAAATCTTTTAAAACAAAATCTACATTTTTAAAGATTTCCAAATAAAATTCTAGATCTTTTTAATGTTTTTGAAAGGTTTTTACATCATAAACAAATTTTCTTGGAATTCCTGGGAAAATTATTTTTTGTTTAAAAAAATTAATTTTTTAAGAAATATTAAAAAAATTTCAAAGCATTTCAATTGATTTCTAAAAATGAGACGACTGAAAAATTCCGAAAAATCAAATTAGGAATATTATATTTACATAACTTTAAAAAAACTAGAAACAATTTCCTAAAACCTAATTTAGGCTCAAATATAAGTTTTCAAATATTTTTACAAATAAATAGTTATTCGTAATTTTTATTTCGAATAACAAATTATTTTCATTCTATACTAAGTACTTTTTTCCAAGGATAGGAAGTGAGAAGAATTGGAGAGATGGTGTGTTGGAGATATAAGAGGAGAGAAAGTAGGGTAAATAATGGGAAATAAGTAGATGGAAATGTGAGGCGGAGAAGTCAGTGAAGTAGGAAAATTTGGAGGAGGGGAGAGCGGAAGTGATGGGAGAAAAAGTAGGAGAAATATGGAAAATGAGGGGGTGGGGTGAGGGAAGGGAGAGTACGAGGAATAAGGGAAAGTGAGGAGAGGGAAAAGTACGGGAAGTGAGGGAAAATAATGGCGGTAGAGTGGGGAACTGAAATGAAATATGGGAAGGTGAAGTAAACTTACTTCTTAAGTAAGTTCTTAAGTAAGTTCTTAAGAGGATTAGAGAAATTGGGGTAAATAAGGGATGAGGAAGTTGGGAAAGTAAGTGAAATTAGGGGAAGTATGAAAGTGATTTTACATTAATTTTTCTTGTAGAAAACTGAAGACAAAAAATTGGCAATAATTTTTGTACACATAGAAAACGTTGTATTTATAGTGCAAAAAGCATATATCTGGAAGTAACTTAACAAATGGAGGGGCGATTTGTTATATACTGTTATATACAAGCTAGGGGGAGGGAGGGTGTCAAATAATTGTATATAATTTATATACGGACGACTCTTTATCTTTGTGAATGAAAAATAACATTTAAAGCGAAATTGTAGATCTAAGGGACGAGTGTTGAGAGATGGAGAAAGACCAAAGATTTCTTGATCCAATTTGCACAAACAGTGATGTGAATGCTACACATAGTCGGTGTGAGTCGTATTTGCTTTGACACATCAATTAGCGTCTGAATTAATTTCTGTCTTGATGTCTGATGTGTCGGTTACTTCAGTTTTAATCAATTTCCTTCGAGAATTAAGCTGTTATGTGCCATTGGTTCTTCAATTTGAAGGAAAAAGCTTTTGGCAGAGAATTTGTCTATAATTTAAAGAGTGATTGTTGAGTGCAATTAAGTGAAATCTAAATTGATCTTTCAACGAACAACAATTGTTTTGTAAAATGTTTTTATTTAGTTCCTACTTAAAAGTAATTAAATAGATTTATTTTAAACTAAATCATATGGTAAAGAATATTTCAAGGAATAAAACGGAGTGGTCGCTGGATCGGAAAACAGCGTGATTTTCGGACCGGAATTCTGGGAAAACTCGAAATTTGTAGAGACTGGAAAGTCGAGAAATGAGAGAAAAAATATTTTTTGACCGGGAATTTCACATATTTTTTAAAGAAAAATCTATCCAATCACATCAAAAATCATCAATTTCATATTGCATGATGCAATATAATTTTAAAATAAGTTATATTTAAAAATTTTATCTTTTGTTCAATTTCTAACATTTTAAATTATTAACTCATTCATTGTTTTATAAAAAATAGACCATCGCAAATATAAATAAATCAATTATTTTTAAAACTAAACTTTAGATGAAGTGTTGAAAAATGCACAATAATTGATTTGACAAGATCTTACACAGTTAAACAAATTTTAACATCCGAATGAAAACTCATGCATTATTTTCAAATTAAATATAAATAATTTTATAAAAATAGATTCATAATTAGACTCTTCTATTAAATTTTAAATCCTATGCAAATATTCTTTTAATCTAAAAAATTTAATTTTAACTTATGTTCAATTTAAAAATTTCCAATTAAAAAAAACTATATATTAATATTTAGCAATATTTTACATTTTTATTAACTTGGAATAAAGAAAATTTTGGGTTTCAATTTTTTAAAATTAGAAGACGTCTTTTTTTCGTTTTTATCATTGTTACTGTGTTGAAAGTTATTAAATTTTGGTTATTTTTTTCTGAATTAGAGGAAGCAACTCGCAGTGGCGAGGAGGCGGTCGTCAAGCACTAACCCAAGGGCAATTGAACTACAACCAACAATGAAACAGCGCTGGAATCCGCGGTGGTCGTGGCATGAGGAGAGGCTTTGGTAGCCAACGATATAACGAAGCGAGAGTAAGAGTTTATGGCTGGTCTCAGAGAAAGGAAGACAGACAACAATAAGGTAACTGTTACAGACGAATAATAGCGAGAGATATGCGAGTTCGTTTGATGTAGAGGTCAAAACTAATGTAAACATTGCAAGTTTGAATGTTGAAGCGACTGATTATAATGATTTGAAAATAGTTTGGATACTTGATAGTGGTTGCACGGATCATATAGTAAATAATACTTTGTATTTTTGTAATTCTATTGATTTGAAATCTCCGGTAGATGTAAAAGTAGCAAATGGTAAATACTCTAAAGCAACTAGATAGGTACAGTAGAAACTTATTTGGTTGTGAATGGCGAAAAGAAACATATAAAAATTCCGAATGTTTATTATGTTAAAGATATGGATCGTAATCTGATTAGTTATGGTAAAGTAACAGAGAAAAATAAAATTTTTTCATTCCAAAAATTCATGTGATATCTATAATGTAAAAGATCAGTTGATTGCAATTGCTATAAAAGAAAACAAATTTTATAATATGATTAGCTTTGTAGATAGTGTAGAAGTGAATATGACTCAGAAAACTAAAAGCATAACATTAAAGGAAAAATATCATAGAATATTAGGGTGTGACGGGTCTAATTAATAAAACAAACCTTTATTTATCATTTATGCCGATATCCGTAGATATCCCAACTTTATTGTTGAGTTTCCACAGTGGTACGAATCCGTAAACAAGTACACGACTGGCATAGAGCTAGATCTGTCGAATAACTGCCGGAATGTTGGAAGGAC
>NC_046665.1:48570580-48573077 GCF_010883055.1 Belonocnema kinseyi
TTCCCATCATTTATTGCGTCAATTATTAGATTTAGATCCTCACTGTATTCGGCAATTGAAATCTCTGTTGTTGTAATTAAATTAGAAATCGCGATATTTTTTATATTGGAATTTGTTTCGTTAATTATTCTGTTCATTTCTTGTGGGTAATCTCTTGATTGTTCATTTAGAGTTTGTAAGTCATGTGAGGCACTGTTCAATACATTTTTTATTATTCGGGTTTGATTTCCGATTGTTTCGGCCATTACTTTATTATCCTGAAATATCTTGTCAAATTCTTGATTAATGAGCTCTAAGTCGTTGTTATCGAGAGTACCGAAAAGAGCTTAAGAAACAGACCCAATTGCGTTCAATATTCCTCTGCCAGAACGAGATTCACCTAGTATTTGAGACAATAGAAATTTCGAGTTTCCTAAGCGATTTAAACGATTTTTCAAAAGTTTTAATTCAAACTGGGCAGGGCAATGGTCACACATCTGTATAGCCTGATAAAAGGTTTCGTATATTTGTGAAAACTTAATTTCGATGTTCTGCGTGTCGATTCCCAGGATCAGTTTCCAAGCCTCATGGTAGAGCTTGGTTGTGCCAAGGTTATCAGCAAAAATCGTGGTGTCCCCAAGATTCTTAATTTGGACATCAGCCCGGACTCCGAAGATCAGTATTGCCAGGAATACGATCTTCATGGTACCTGAAACTAGTAGTAGTATGGTTTTAATTTATTGGTGTGGATTCTTTGTCGTTCATTGTTAATAAGAACCATGTAGTTATTATTGGTTTCGATGCCGATTATAGTGGCAGGTCCTTTCCAGTCTGCCAATAACTTCCCTGTTTTATTATTTTCGAGTAATACTAAATCACCGATTTCAAAAATTTTCTGAGGGATGGCTATTTTTGCATCTTGGACCCGTTTGTATTTTTCTTTTAATTTTTCGATTCTTTCGCGAGCCCGCCGTATGTATTTTTCGTGCCTTTCTTTCCAAAGTCTCACTAACTCAGGGTATTTGAGGCTTGGTGTGGTAGTAAGTAGTGAAGGTAAGTTTGCATCTCTTCCAAATGTTAGGTGAAAGGGTGAAAATCCAGTCCCCTCATGGATCATCGTGTTATAGGCCATGCAAATGAACTTTAGAGTGTCATCCCATTCGATGTGATTGTCAGCCATTGCGGTCCGTATCAAATCTTTAACTGTCGCGTGTGCTCTTTCCAACGCTCCATTGCTTTGCGGGTGGAACGTTGTGGTTTTAACGTGTTTAATTCTAAAAACACTCTCAAAATTTTGGATTAATTCTGAGACAAAATTTTGTCCCTGGTCTGTTAAGATGTGCTTAGGGGATCCAAAAGTGTAAATATAATAGTCGAAAAGTCCTTCAATAATTGATTCGGATGTGGCATTTTTTAAGGGAATTAAAATGAGGTATTTTGTAAGCATGTCCTGAATCGACAGAATGTACTCGTTTTTCCGAACTGTAACGGGTAGGGGTCCAAAAATATCCATTGCGATTTTATCGTTAGGATTGGTTGGCGTATCGGGAATGATCGCTTCAGCCCTTTGTCTAACTCTTTGTAATTTTTGAGTTTGGCACGTGTGACACCTTTTGATATAATCGATAATTTCTAATTCTATATTGACCCATGGCCCTAATTCTCGTGCCCGGGCTATCGATTTGTTCTCGCCGAAGTGTTGAGACATCATTGAGCCATGACATTCTTTAATGATCTGGTCGCGTTCTTCGCGAGTCAGTTCTGTTGATGCGTTAAAACATGTGTGGATTTTAAGATTCGGATATCTATAACTCAAGAATGAGATTAGGATTTTGAGCTTGATTCGCTCGGTATTTGTTATTGTTGGGTCGTCGAAATGCAGGCGTAACATTATGATTTTTCTATCGATAGTCTCTTGTCCGAGCTGGACTGAGATTTGCAGCCACTGTTTCTCATTATATTCAGGTAGTGTGGTTGTATTTCGGCCCAGATTTGCGCGTTCCTTAGATATCCGTTTCCAAAGTTTTCCTTGGGCGTTAGGTTTTTCCGTCTCACGTGTTTCGGTTCGATTCGAGAACCACCTGTAATATTACCGGAATAATTCTACGATTTCTGGACTAGAATTTTCGTGAGGTTCTTCTTCGAAGGTTGAGATTTCGTCAGACTCAGTCTCGTCAAACAATGGTTTTAGTGGGCTAAATGGCCCTGAGGTTTCGGGCTCAGACTGCAAGATTTCTTGCGGGTTTGGAGTTTGGAGATCGCGCACACCAGTTGCTTCGATGATCTCAATTTCAGGTAGTTCAGCTTCTAAGTCGATGTCAGAGCCATCGAGTGCTTGCTGAGTAGCATCATGACTAATTGGAAAGACGCGCGAGAGAGCATCAGCTGCTGTTTTTTCGGAACCCTTTTTATATTCTATCTTACAGTCTGTCAAGTTAAAGCGTGGGTGGCTTTACTCGCAGTCGGTAAGGTGTATCGACATGATTTTGGTGTCAAAATATTAAGAAGAGCTCCCTCT
>NC_046665.1:48573177-48574852 GCF_010883055.1 Belonocnema kinseyi
AGTTCGACAGTGATTCCGTGGGTGAAAGTCCTAGAAAAGGTGAGACGTCACCCAACCAAGTTGGCAACGAGGGATACCATAACGTCTGTCTACGAGTCAGCGTTTGGCATCCCTCAACCCTTCAACTTTTACCGTAAGAAGCAACGACGAAACATCAATATATTACGCTTCGAAGGCTACATTGATCAAAAGAGACACGACAAGTAAGTTTTGTTCATCTTCTGTGATTTTGTATAGATTCCTCGTTAGGCGGTATAATTCGGTTACTCTTAAAATAAAAAAAAAATAAATTTTTTTTTTCGATAAAAACAGCAGCAACATGTCCACGATAGAAAATTCCCAAGACAACTTCCAAAACACTTCCCAAGACAATTCCCAATTATCTTCAGCACTCCTTAGCAAAATCCTCGAGAGGCTCGAATCAATAGAAATAGGGCAAAAATCCCTTCATATAAATGTGAACAAATTAAATAAAGAAAATTTGAAACGCGATGAGGAAATTAAAAATCTGGCTAGAAAAGACTTGATTTTATTTTAAATGAAAAAATTGTAGATCATGCTAAGCGATCAATCCGTCACGTTTCAATTAATGATTATGAAGATTTATATCAGGCACTACAGATAAATTTGGGTTCCGGCACATCTATAGAAATGTGTCGCACAAAGGTAGATTCTTGTAGGCAGGGTACCGACAGTGTGCAAAATTACAATCAACGTTTCGGGAAATGCCTCAATGAACTTTATTACGCGGTTCAATCGGAACATAGTGGGCCGGTCGCGCGTGAAGTAGCTCTTCAAATCGAGGAGAAATCCGCGATAAAGCGCTATATTATGAATCTTCGAGACGAGATCGGGATTCAAGTTAGACCTTTAAAACCGCAGTCTATCAATAAGGCTCAAGAAGAAGCCCTCGAAACTGAGGTGTGGCTTCAAGAAAAATCTAAGTTTAAAATCGAGACCACCCTCCGACCTCCTCAACGCGCAACACTGCCTACACAGGTAACCCCTCGCTACACGACGTCGAATCAGCAGTCCAATCCACCCAACCAAAATATGCCCCTTGCACAGAGAATGCAGCGTCAGTGCAATCACTGCAAAAGGCCTGGACACATTGAAGCCCAGTGTTTTGCAAAATCCAATAAGGGTTGAAATTTTCAAGTAGGCTCGAATATCAAAAAACCGCCACAACACCGAATTTATTTGACTCAAGAGGAATATCGCGAAAATCAAGAAAATTCACACGAAAATTTAGCGAATCCACAGACCGAATATCTTACGTTTCCGGAAGACTTCAATCAGTTCTATTACGACCAGGAGGATTTCAGCGTGATATCCGATTACTCGTTGATTCAGGATCCTCAATAAATTTAATAAAAGAATCTTGCGTTCCGACTGAGTTCATCCGTCAATCCCAAGAAAGAAACTTCAAAATGGGAAATGAGACTCATACCTCATATTTCAATTTCACTTTAGTATACCTAGGCGTAAATCAAATTTTCAACATAGTTCCGAACAACTTTCCAATGCCTGAAGATGGAATTATGGGACTTTGCTTTTTCCAAAAATACAATTGCAATCTCTCGAATGATAAATTACAACTTGACGGCAACTCACACGATCTGATCGATGACGGTATTTTAATCCCGCCAAATCAAATTAAATTAATTAAACTACC
>NC_046665.1:48574952-48577858 GCF_010883055.1 Belonocnema kinseyi
CATTTATGGCGATATCCGTAGATATCGCAACTTTATTGTTGAGTTTCCACAGTGGTACGAATCCGTAAACAAGTACACGACTGGCATAGAGCTAGATCTGTCAAATAACTGCCGGAATGTTGGAAGGACAGGTCAGTTTAGGGTCCCAACTATTTGGACCCTGGAGTAGGGGTGACTACAAGCTCGTCACTAGGGCATATTAATTTTAAATACTTAGAAAATATGTGCGAGAATAAATTAGTAGAGCGATTACCTACTGAATTATAGTCGGAATATTTTAAATGTAGTACATGCATGGAAAATAAGATGCACAATTTGAGTTTTGAAAATGACATAATCCAAGCAGAAGATTTATTAGAGATTATTCACACTGATGTAAATGGTCCTCAATCAATAGTTGGTTTAAATGATGAAAGATACTTTTTGTCATTTATTGATAATTACAGTAAGGCAGCAAAAGTTTATACAATAAAGTCTAAATCAGAGGTTTATGATTGCTTTGTTGAATATATTAACAGTGTAGAAGCATTAACTGGCAAAAAAATTTAAAAAATTAAGATGCGATGGAGGTAAAGAATATTTAAATAAAAATATGTTTAATTTAGCCAGAGAAAAATGTTTTGTAATAGAACTATGTCCACCTTATGTGCACCAATTGAATGGTACGGCAGAGCGCTTTAATAGGTCAATAATGAATACAGCGAGATGTTTGTTATCAGAGGCTAAGGTACATGAACGATTTTGGCCGGAAATAATAAGAACTGCGTCATATCTTAAAAATAGAACATTGACTAATACAATTGAAAACAAAACTCCTTTCGAAATCCTGACTGGAAGGAAACCAGATAATAAAAATTTTAAATTGTATGGAAGTAGAGTGTTTGTAAAAGTACCGGAGGAAAAAAGAAAGTCAAAATGGGACCGAAAAGCTGATTTGGGAATACTGATAGGATACGAAAATGTAGGGTATAGAATTTTGATATATAATAAAGTAACAATAGCTAGAAATGTAGACATTGTTGAGGAAAATGTAGAGTTGATAGGATTTAGTGATGATAGTGAAAGATTAAATTTACAAAATAATTTTAGCGATAACAATGAAAGGGTTGAATATGAAAATTTGAAAATTAATGAAAATAAAATGAAAGGAAAATTTGGAAGTAATAAATATCAGGATGATGAGGAAAATAATACTGAGTATGAGAATGTTGATTTGAAACTTGATAAAAATCAAATTAAAATTGATACAAGAAAATCGAGTAGACTCAAAAAGAGGCCAGAAAGGTTTGATGAAAATGTAGCAAACTCTTGTATCTATGTAAATTTTGTAAACGCTAACAATCCTGCGAATTACAGAGAAGCGATTGATAGTATGGATCGTGAAGAATGGATGGAAGCTATGGATAGAGAGATTGAGTGTTTACACAAAAATAATGCTTATAAATTAGTGGATAGACCTGAGAACAAAAAAATTTTAGACTTGAAATGGATTTTTATTTGTAAAGCAAATAAGAAAAAGAAGGCTAGAGTTGTTGTAGTAGGATGTCAGCAAAAAGAAATATTAGATGATTTGTATTCACCAGTGTCAAAGGTTCAAACTTTGAAAATAATGTATTCTTATTGTTGTCAAAACGGATTGATTATAAGGCAAATGGATGTAGATTCTGCATTTTTGAATGGTCTGAAGTTTATGTCTGAAGTTTATGTACACCAACCAGAGGGTTATGATGATGGAAGTGGTAGAGTGTGTAAATTAGATAAAGCATTGTATGGTTTGCGAGAAAGCCCAAGAGCATGGTATAAATATTTAGCGGATTTTTTGGTAAAGTTAAACTTTAAGATAAGTGAAAATGATGATTGTTTATATATATATTTGAGGATGGCAATGACACTATTTACTTTATAAATTTTGTAGATGATATACTTCTGTGTGGAAAAAATTTAAGAAAAATCGAAGAAATTCAAACCAAATTATCAAAAAGATTTGAGAGGAAAAACTTAGGAGTAGTTAATACGTACTTAGGTATAAATATTGAATATGATCACAAAAAACATGTGATGACTTTAGATCAAAAAGATTACATAGAGTCATTAGGTTATAAATATAATATTGAAAATGCAAAATTATATTTGACTCCAATGGAGCAAAATCTAAAATTAGAAAAAACACAGTCTGTACAAATAGTATCAAATATCGAAACTTGATTAGAGCTTTACTATATATAAGCACAGCGACTAGATTAGATGTATGCTACAGTGTAGACTCCTTGAGTCGATTTCAGAATAGTTACGATGAGACACACTTTAACTACGCATTGCGAGTTTTAAAATATTTGTATTTGACTATAAATTTGAAGTTAATGTATAAAAGAAATTAAAATATTGACGTAATTGATTGTTTTGTTGATGCGGATTGGGCTGGTGATCAAACCGATAGAAAGTCCACTACAGGATATGTTATTAGACTGTTTGGAAACACTGTTTATTAGAAATCGAGGAAACAGGGCAGCGTAACTAAGTCGTCAACAGCAGCTGAGTATGTCGCTCTTTCAGAGTCAGTGAGTGAATTGAAAGTATTGATTAATTTGTTGAAGGATTTTAAATTAGAGATAAGTAAACCTATTAAGATATTTGAGGACAACTTAGGCGCTGTTGCGATTGCCAAGTATGGAAATTTTACTAAAAAGTCCAAATATATCGAGGTTCACTCATTTTGTGCATGAAAATGTAGAGAAAAAGATAATTACTGTAATAAAAGAAGATTCAGAAAATAACTTAGCTGATATATTTACGAAATCTCTTGGTAGAATTAAATTTGAAAATTTAGAAGTTCATTGGAACTGATTCAAAGAATAGTATGAATTTAAGGAGGCGTGTTGAGTTATGTACAAATACATACTGTTATT
>NC_046665.1:48577958-48591223 GCF_010883055.1 Belonocnema kinseyi
ATACTGTACGTATACAGTACTACTCAACTGAACTTATTCGAAATTAGGAGCGAAGAGTCGTTGCCTGTCTGTAGCACAAGTAGGTCGTAAGAGCATGTGAAACTCATTAATCGACATTAATTATATTTACCCTGTATACTTCTTATTCTTTCTTACAATTAAATAAATATGATTAACTTAGAATCGGTGATCTATAAGTGATTCTCTACCGTTCTATGTCCACAACCTCATAGAATTCAACAATTATTTTAAAAAATTTTGTAGCTCAAGGGGAGGAAATTATGATGTTTATTTTCATCTGAATCATAAGAGAGGCATTTTTTAGTTATTAAGATTTTTAGAAAATTGAAAAGGAACACATTTTGGTTAGAATTTTTTCTGAATTCAAAGAGGAAATGTTTTCATTTTTAAGTTTCTTATCTGATTGGACGGGCGGAAATTTTGTTTTTCAAGTTTTTCAAAATTAGAAGCAGCACTTCTTATCTTTTTAATATTTTGATTCAGTTTGGCGGAAGAATATTGTATTAAAATTGAAATAATTAAAAAGAGTTCCAATTTGAGTTCTTCAATTTGTTTTTTTTTCAGTTTCGATTAATTTAAATGAAAATATTTTCAGTGACAGAAATTAAATCTTTTTAACTTTAGTGACCATCAGACATTTTAATGAACCTCGTGAAAACCAGAAATTTTTTTTCGAACAAAAAATCTACACTGAAATATTAACCCTGAATCATAAGGATTGGAAAAGAATTGCAGTTATTTTTTAATCGAAATTTCAAAATGCAAAAACCTAATTAAATTTGAATTGCATCAAAAGAAAATTTGTCAGATTGTTCAAAATCGTTTTGTCTGCCAGCCAGCATCTTGATGTACGTGCAGCACATTAAGCATATTAATGTTGATCATTTATAATCACTTAGTCTTAATTAACGTCATCGTAAATCTCATACTATTCAACATTTATTACAGCACTTTAGAAATATTTCTGATTATCTTACCAGTTGCATTTTGAAATTGAATTTTTTTTTACACCATGTGTTCTCTCTTTATTTCTGTGCGAGTTTTCCGACTACATTAACTGGGCAGAGCGTCTTCCAGATTCTCGAATAATAAAGTAGATGCAGAAATGCAGGCTATGTGAATTACTTGACGGAAGACCTTGAGATAAAAACGAATATGAGTTTCTACATAAATCTGTAACTATCGCTACTTCAACGAAATTTCAGGAATTTGGCGGAAATTTGGAGGAGGAAGTTGCTCAGGGATATCTATGTGGGCGAATTTATTAGCTACGATTTATTCGGGCAGTGGTAAATCTGTTCGGGTCCGAGTTCTACAAAAATTTAAATTTAATAAATCAAAAATAGGTTTCTTTATACAAATTATTAATAAAAGTTTAAAGTTAATTCACGTAATATGGTAAAAAGTAAGTCATTCAGTTTGCACAGAAAATATTTAATATTTAAATTACTAATCACTTGTTTCTGCGTAGTTCTGAATTGAGCGGCTAACAATAAAAAGTAGAAATATCTCGTTGGTGAGTAAGAAGCAGCTATATAAAAGTGCCTGAGACAAATTGATATAATTTCACGGCTGTAAAAAGCAGCAAAAGAATATTGGTCCGAAAAAACTAGACAACAGTGCTTGGGCCGTCAGAAAGGGGAACAGAAAAACTTGGCTGTAAGAAGTGGACAAACGTCGCGTATTGGTGAATCGGCTATGTTACATGCTGCGAAGACAAGCCTCGTTCAAAGCCGAAAATGCACGAGGACGAACCCGATCTCGCCCGACTGGACGATTCGCTTTCAGTGGCTAACTAGCTATTAGGAGTTTTTCGGTAAACTGAATTTTCACTGAATTTTGCAGGTCGTCCGGGCCGTCAAGAGAATAAAAGAAAGTTCATGGCAACGTTTTAAACGATTGCTTTGCGATTAAATCTAAGAGAAAATTGAAAAGAGATCACAATAAATTTTTTATTGTTTCCTAAAATTTTTTAAATGTGTGCAAAATATTTTTCAGACTTTTGAAATTTTTTCATATTACATAATTTTAGAAAAATTAAGGAACATAATTCTTTTAAAGCCTTCTTGTGCTATTTTGTTGCACTGTTTTTAAAAAAGTTTATGTTGGTTTAAATAATGTACTTTCAAATTTGAGTAAGTTTAAGAGGCGTTCAGCAATTTTAAACGATTAAAAAATAATTAAAATTTGTCAAGATTTTAGAGGAATTTTGTAAGGTTTGACGAAAATTAAAAAAAATTAGGTTCTTAGGACTAATTAAAATAATTTTTTATTCCGAAAAATTAATTTCAAGAGATTATTTAAGAACATCTTAACACATGACAAAAGATTTTTTAAATTATCAAATAAGAATTTGAATTATTTCAAAGGCACCTTTTTTTAATTTTTCAGAATTAAGCAATAATCAGGAAAAGAACGTGATTAGAAAAAAACAATTTTTTCAATATTTTATAGAATTAGAGAGATTCAAAAATTATTTAAACTTTAGAAGATTTTTAGATATGAAAAGTTTTAAAGATGTCAAACATATACTTTAGTAGCTGCTGATAATAAAAAGTGAAAATATAATTAATTACTAAAAATAGAACTATAATTAATAATTTCATATCTGTAAAAAGTATTAACAGAACATTAGCTGTAAAAAGTAGACAACGGTGCTTGGGCCGTAAGAAAGGGGAACAGAAAAACTTGGCAGTAAGAAGTGCACAAACGTCGCGTGCCGGTGAATCAGCTCTGTTCCACGCTGCGAAGACAAGCCTCGTTCAAAGCCGAAAATGCACGAGGATGAACTCGATCTCGCCTGACTGGACGATTCACTTTCAGTAGCGAACTAGCTATTAGGAGTTTTTCGGTAAACTCAATTTTCACTGAATTTTTCAGGTCGTCCAGGCCATCAAGAGAATGAAAGAAAGTTCATGACAACGTTTTAAATGATTGCGTTGCAATGAATTCTAAGAAAAAATTGAAAAGTGATCACAAAACATTTTTTATTGTTTCTTTAAATTTTTTAAAAGTGTGCAAAATAATTTTTAGCTGTTGATAATTTATAGCTGTTGATAATAAAAAGTGAAAATATAATTAATTACTAAAAATAGAATTATTATTAATAATTTCATATCTGTAAAAAGCATTAACAGAACATTGGCATTAAAAATTAGACAACGGTACTTGGGCCGTAAGAAACAGGAATCGAAAAACTCGGCAGTCAAAAGTGGATACGCGCGTGACCGCTTTTTACAGCCACAAATTTGTGTACATTTTTTACCGCCGGTTATGCAATCGTTTTTTTCTTTTCTGTAAGGTCATGATGCACTATTCGGCAACATTGCAATATGCATGGAAACTTCAGAAATATTTGAGTTTTGGGACATTTTTTTCTTTTCATCGGCGTTAACAATTGAATTATCATAAATTTAACGGAAACCTTGTTTTTTGCAAGCCAAGAAATTCGTCTGTTGCAACTTCCCTAGCTCCCACCACTGATTGTCACATGTTGTGTATAGCCAATGACATAGGTAGCGGGAATGTATTATGAGACCCAACCTTACGGATAGGTGGAGTGGTGGGGTCACCTATCGAGTTACATTAAACGAGATATTTGCGTTTTAGAAATACAAATTTTAGAAGCCGTCATTAATAAACTTTAGGAGCTTCAAGCCAATCTCGAAATGTCAAGAGCATAAACAAATTTTCTTCAAATGCTTGCGAAAATTTAAAAGATTCGAGGCAGGTGAAAATATTTTCAGGAATTTGAGGCGAGTCAAATAAATAAGAAATATTCAATAATTTTAAAGCATTTCAGAAAATTAATAAAATATTCCTTGATTTCTAAAAAATTTCTTAAACATTCCTGAACATCTTTGAATAGGACTCGAATTTTCCCTAATGTTTTGTAATATTCTATAAAATAAAATAATTTCTTTAAAATATCCTAAAATCTTTTCTGACACATCTGATATATTTGAAAATCTTTTTTCAATTTTCTTAAAAATCTTATAATACTTATGTTTATATAAATTTAAAAACAAACTGACAATGCCTATTTTCTTGCTTTCAATTCTCAGAATTTAATTCCAACTAGAAATAAAGTGTTTAAAACTTCTAACATGTAAATAGTTATTCGAAATATTCACGTTATATCATTATTAATATCATTTTTTATTCTTTATGGTAGTGAAAAATTGTTTGGTGAGTTGCAAGTAGTACTTACGTAAGGTAACTTCCATATTTGTATGACTACACAAATATTGAAAATCCTTTTGTGTTAAAAAAATGGTCTTATTTATTTAAGATATTACTTCATGTTAAAAAACCTTTTTTGTTTAGGAAACGTCTTTCATGTTTTTAAACATAATATAGAAAATTTAACGTAACAGCGATGAGGGGAAAACCAAAAATAAATGTAACGTTCTGTGTAACATTGAGTGGGGGGAGGGATTTTAATAACTAATTAACATATTTTTCAAATATTTTTAAACTTATTCTGCCCTGGGGTTAAACATGGTACACAAAAACCCCGTGAAATTTGGAATAGAAACTGTTGTTTATACATTAATTTAAAAAATAAACAATATTTTTAATTTTATAAAATTTCAAAAATATTATTTAAATATGATACACATTGACTTTTATTAAGAATAATTTTTCGAATAGTTGGTAATTTTGTTAAATTTACATGTTTTTTACGATCTTTGGTCTTAGGGAATAAGACTTCACGAATGAAATGATAGAAATATCTCCATTAGTTAGTAAAAGACTATGAAGACTTATGCCTTCGAAATGATACCAAAAACTTTTAAAAATGTTAACAATCGGACTACAGATTTGGCTTTAAGCTTTTCTGCCAATTGGAGAAATAGATATTTCTTTTATCTTTTTCCAGGATCTGATTTTTTCCCTGAACATAAATCAGATTAAAAACACTTAAAAAATAGAAATAAGAAAATTAAAATATGCATGCAGTTTTTTTATGTTGGAAAAATCGGCTCATTTTTTAATAAAACTCCTTTCCACACAACCCATGGAAGAAAATTTTTACAATATTTTTATTAAATAATAAATATTTAATCTTTTGGACTCAAATGAATAAGTTAATTTTTGTTATTAATTATGGTTATTTAATTGACGTCAGTTATCGTACTTGACAATTGAGGAATCCCTTTTTCGCAAACAAGAAGTATGATAGTTCTTCCCTTATTGACTTTCTTTATTTTTTATTTACTTATTACACAAACACACACACACACACATATATATATAAAATGCCTTAACCAATTTTATATGTACTTTGAATAACAAATTTTAATTGCATGAAACTTATTTAAAGTGAACAATTTTAAGGCACATCTTTTTTTCCGTCTACAAAAATTTGAAGGTTGTTCATTTTTTTAAATAATTGGAAAAAAGTACATTTTTTAAAATTAAAAAATGTCCTTTCTTCACTTTAACTCGTGCTAAATTTGTTCATTTTCAGAATTTTTAGATTCTATTAATACTAATTCAACTACGCATCTACATTTTCTGAAAATTATATTGGAAAGAAAAACTTAAATACAATGAACATAGAAACTGTTAATTTTGTGTTGTAGACAATGTAATAAACAGGAAGTTCAACCTTCAAGCGCTTCGTTTATCGAGCAAATTTAGAGCAATTGAAAACCTCCAGTGAGAAAGTTGCAGATTAAGGTTGAAATAAGTCTTTGTTCAAATTTTAACTCAATCGAATTAATGATTCGAAGACTATGAATTTTTTAAATAGCTAGTGGCAATAGTCACGCTGTTTTTTATGCATGTGCATGTAGAAAGGAATTTTATTAAAAAATGTATCGGCTTTTTAAACAAAGAACTAAAATGAATTTGTTTAGGGAAAAATCATATACTACGGAAAGCGGTAAAAGAAATATCTATTTCTTAAAATGGTCCAAAAGGTTAAAGCCTGTACAACTGTTTGTTAACATTAAAAAAAAATGTTGGTATCATTTTAACGGCAAGTTTTCATAGCCTTTTACTAAGTAATGAAGATATTTTTATAATTTTATTTGTGAAATCTATTTCCTAAGGCCAAAGGTGGTAAAAAATATTGTAAAATTAGAAAAAGGAGCAACAACTTACAAGAATTATAAAAATAAAAGTCAATGTGTATCTGTATACAGAGTGCAACCGTTTTTATTCGAAATTTCACATCGATTTTTTGTACCATGTTTGACTCTAAGGCAGAATCAAGCAAAAATATTATAAAAATATTTTCATTAGTTACTAAAGTGCCCCCCCCCCTCCCTACGCAATGTGACAGACCGTAACATTTCTTTTTGGCCCTCCCCTCATCGCCGTCACGTCAAATTTGGTATATTATGTTTGTATACGTAATAGACGTTTCCTAAATAAAAAAGGGGTTTTAAGATGAAGTGTTATCTTTAAATAAATCATACAACTTCTTCAACAATAAAGGCTTTTTTAATATTTTTGTAGTCATACAAATATTGAAGTCACTTAACCTGAGTACTACTTGCAATTCCCCAATTTAAAACTTTTTTCACTACCGTAAAAAATAAATGATGATACTTATAATGACATAACATGGAAATTTTGAATAAATATTTATTTGTTGAAAGTTTTCAAACACTTTATTTCGAGTTAATATTAAATTCTGAGAATGAAAAACAAGAAAATAAGTATTATCAGTTTGTTTTTTTAATTTATATAAATATAACTGTTATAAGATTTTCAAGGAAATTGAAAAAAGATTCTTGAATATATCAAATGTGTCAGAAAAGATTCTAGGATACTTTAAAGAAATTGTTTTATTTTACAGAATATTACAAAACCTTAGGTTGAATTCCAGTCCTTTTTAAAGATGCTTGGGAATGCTTACGAAATTGGTGAGAAATGAAGAAATATTTAATCAATTTTCTGAAATGTTTTCTAATTTCTGAATATTTATCTGTTTGAATCGTCTTAAATTCCTGAAAATATTCTGAATTGACTTAAATTTTTTTCAAAATTTGGAAATATCATTCGAAATGTTAAAAAATTGCCTTATAATCTTTTAAATTTTCACAAGCATTTAAAGTAAATTTGATCATGCTCTTGAAACCTTTGAAAGTACATTATTTAAACCAACATAAACTTTTTAAAAAATGTGCAATAAAATTGCACAAGAAGGCTTTAAAAGAATTATGTTCCTTAATTTTTCTAAAATTATCTAATATGGAAAAATTGCAAAAGTCTAAAAAATATTTTACACATTTTAAAAAATTTTTAGGAAACATTAAAAAATGTTTTGTGATCTCTTTTTAATTTTCTCTTAGAATTCATCGCCAAGCAATCGTTAAAAAGGTTGCCATGAACTTTCTTTCATTCACTTGATGGTCTGCACGCCCTGCAAAATTCAGTGAAAATTGAGTTTATCGAAAAACTCCTAATCGTTAGTTAGCCACTGAAAGCGAATCGTCCAGTTGGGCGAGACCGGGTTCGTCCTCGTGTATTTTCGGCTTTGCACGAGGCTTGTCTTCGCAGCGTGCAACAGAACCGATTCACAGACACGCGACGTTTGGCTACTTCTTACTGCCAAGTTTTTCTGTTCCCCTTTCTCACGGCCCAAGCATCGCTGTCTACTTTTTACAGCCAATATTCTATTGCTACTTTTTACAGCAGTGAAATTATATCCATTTTTTTAGGCACTTTTCTATAACTGCTTCCTACTCACCAACGAGATATTTCCACTTTTTATTGTCAGCGGCTCAATTTTACAAACGTGACAGTACTGCCTACTAAAAAAATTCCAAGTACGAGTTTTGATGACATTCACTAGTTTTCTTATCAAATAGCAAATATTAATAGTAAATAAATAAGTGAATAAATAAGTATTATAATAATATGATATAATAATAAATAATATAATAATAAATAAATAGTAACAGTAAATAGTAAATATAATTTTTAACTAATGAAGATAAATTTTGAACTAAAAATGAAATAGTTCAATCTTCAAAAAAAATTATGAGTTTTCTAACAAGAAGATTGAGTTTCTACAAGCAAGGAGAAGTTTCATCAAAACACATAAATTTAAAATTAAATATTTAAAGCTCTAGCCAAAAAGCGTACATTTTTTACTGACAGAACATCGAATTTTCAACTATAAAAATTAATTTTCAACGAAAAATAGAATAGTGAAATTTCCAGACTATTTTAAAGCAGAATTTTTCAATCAGCAAGATGAAAAAGTTAAAAAAAATTGTTGTAAATTAAAAAAATCTAAAAGCTTTATAAAGGTTAAAAATGAATTTGAAATTTGAAAAGATTTTCAAGAAGTAGAAAAAATGTACATATTTGAATATATAGAAATAATTATTTGGAAGCTTTTTTAACATCTCGACGGATTTCACGATAATAAAAAAAATTTCTTAAAATTCGTGGAACAGTTTGAATTGTTTTTTATTGTAAAAAATTAATTTTTTTAATTATTTAGAAACATTAATAACATTAAAAAATATTTGCAAAATTATCAAAACAGAATTAGGAAGATTCGATTGACGAACAAGGATCTAGAAGTTCTAAGAGAAATTTAAAAAATTTTTAAATATCTTTCAACATTTTTGTACAAATTAGAGTCAGTTTAAAAGATATTTATCTTTAAAAAATTTTTAAAGTCCTAAATATGCTTTAAACTGACTCTAATTTTATCAAAATCCTGTAAAATAAGAAACAGTACTTTTTGGACAAATCTTCAATCTTCATAAATTTATTTGAATTTTCCTAAGAATCTTAGGAAAAAGATATTTCTATAGTCTTAAAAACAAATGAACAAATAAACTTTGTAAACAAATATTTATTAGAAATTTTTATTTTATTTTCAAAATCAGTTATCGGTTAGATTGCAGAAGAGGGGCGTCACCTCTATTTTGGCTCGAAAAAAATGTTGTTTGGTAACGAACTATTCGAATTTTTAATGGAACTATAAATGAATCGATTTGATGAGACAAAAACTGAAAATTATTGATATTATTGTTACTATGATGTCTCAAATATGGGTCTGTCATGATATATCGTAATGATTATATTTAGCGAGAGGTTGGAAATGGGTAGTGATTTGACCAACATTATACTTCTTACTAGCCATAGGGGTGCCTTCCCGCCCCCACGAAACGTTGGAAAAGGGTAGGGTTTTGATCAAATTATTTTTGTGACCTGTCAAAGGGGTGTTTCTGGCCGTTTAGATGTTTAGAAGCACCTAAACGGTCAGTTAAATATGATCATTTCGATATCGCGACATACCCATATTTGAGATATTGTAGTAACAGAAGTGACAATAATTTTAAACTTCTGCTTGAACACATCGCTTCATTTATCGTTCAGTTAAAGACTCTTATAGTGTGTTGCAGAAAAATACTGTTTTTCCAGCCACAAGCCAGGTGACGCCCTATTCTGCAATTGCACCCAGTTATCCCCTAACATTAGAATTTAAGTGCATTTTTTTGCTTGACAGAAAAATATTTTTTTGATCAAATTGAAATCATAAAAGTTTTGAAAAGATTACAAAATAATTTAAAACTTGAAAAGAATGCAAAATATTTAAAATAAAACAAAGATTTTTGAAGATTTCGAACAAAAAATGTAGAAGCTTAAAAGCATTTTTTAATGTTTCAAAGTAATTAAAAAATTTTATCAAAATTACTAGAAGAACGAAAAATAATTTTTTGATAACATTCATTTAAAAATAATTTGGAAGATCTTGAGGCAATTTTTTTAATCGTGTAAGATTTTAGAAAAATTTTAGGAAAAAATCGAGTTTCAAGATAGTAAAAAAATTTTATTAGATACCTGGAAAATTTTTTAATGATTTTCTTTGAACAAATTTTGAAGAGAATATTTAATAAGGTTTCAAAACAAACTTTGATTCATGAATTAATGCTTCTAGCCTCAAACAGAATAAAATTATATAGTTTTGAAAATTGATATATTTTTTAATTCACACTTCGAAATAGTATAGAAATTGATAGGGTGGATTTTTTTTTTAATTTTTGAACTGTCCAATGTATAAAAGTTAAAATTCTCAATTTTTCAGGATAACGGCTTTTAATAATTATAAAACTTTCAATTGAAAAGGGTTCAAAGCTTCCATTCTATAGGCATAAATTATTGAGCGTGACATCATCATCATATCATCCTAATTCTTATTTCCTTGTTTTTATCATTGTTTTTATTTTTAATCTTGCTTTTTACGATTAAAGAAAAACTATTGTGCATCTCCATATGGAGGGTCCTATTTAGGATCCTTTGTTCTCTTTCATCTTTTCTGTCCTCTTTCCAAAAATTTATTTTTAATTTTTAATCTTATTTTTTACGATTGAAAGAAAATCTACTTGTCCTATCGAAAAACGATTAATAAGAAATTTATAGATGTTTTTAGGCGAACAACTTTTGTCTGTTAATTATAGTTAGTACTTATGTCATTTTTTCAAAAATTTTAGTATTTTTATTTTGAATGTTATTTTTTACGACTAAAAACAAAAACTACGCCTCCTATCGAAAAGTGATTCATTACAAATTTGTAGTTATTTAATTTAATAGATAATTGGTAGTCCAGGGTGCGTAATTTTAGCTTATTAGTATTTCGCTTGTTGCATAGTTTCACTGTAAAATCGAATTTTTGGGTTTTTCATTATTTTTGGTACGATCAAATTTGGAATTCTCAACTTTTCGACTAAATTAAAAAAGTTGTTATGACAATCTTGTAGGTCTTTTAAAAATCAACGTTTTTCCTCGCCTGACTTTTTTTATATCATGCGTTGTTTGGCCTAAAATGTTAATTTTAATTTTTTAATTTTGAAAATGCTCACACTCTGATGATTTTCTTTTTATAGATGTTTGACTTTCTGAGCACTATGACTAACCGTACATAGAATTTTAAAATCTTCAAAAAATGTGGTTTCAAAATTTTTTGTTACGATCCAATTTTGAATTTTCAACTTTTCGACAAAAAAAAAAAGTTTTTATGATAACCTTGTAGGGCTTTTAAAAATCGACAATTTTCTTTTTTTGACTTTTTTTCACATCATGCGTTGTTTGGCTTAAAATTTTAATTTTAGTTTGTTTTTTTGGATTTTGAAAATGCTCTAACTCTAATAATTTTCTCTTCATAGGAAAAAGTCACAAGGATACATTGTTCGACTTTCTGAATACTATGAATAACCGTAGATAGAATCTTGAAATCTTGAGAAAATGTGGTTTCAAAAATTTTGAAAATGCACTCACTTTTTAAACTTTGATCTAAAATAGCTGGTTTACGAACTTGTTATTTCTTTTTAGGATTTAAAAAGTGTGCTAAAGCAGAATCCAATCTGATCAATTTTTCGAAAGTTATAGTGCCTATAGACTACAGACTACAGACTACAGACTACAGACTACAGACTACAGACTACAGACTACAGACTACAGACTACAGACAGACAGACAAACACTTTCGTAAAAATCGTTTTTTCTGACTCAGTGGATCTCAAAACGTGTAGATTTGATGAAAACCGACAAAGTGAAAGTTTACATAAAACCAATACCTTCTCATTAGGATGAGAATGTAAAAAAAATATTTTTCAAGAGTTCGAATCCTTCAAGTTTAATTGTCGTTTTCAATACTTTTTCAGTTATTCAATTTGTGTGTGTAGTCAAAAAGTTGTTTGTTTTCGACTTAGGATGACAAATATTGAAAGTATTGCAATGTCATAATTTAAGTGACATATATGGTGCCTAATAGTTAACAATTCTTGTAGTTGTACTTTTTCATAAATTCTTGTAGGAAATTAAAACGACGATAAAATACAAGAATAAACAATAATAACAAAAACTAGAAAATTCGTTTCAATTATAGTAGAAGAAAATGGAACTTTCCTGTAATTTTGAACGTTATTTGTTATATTTATTTTTAGATTCCTGTAAAAATAATTTGAAATTTTCGTACATTTTTTATGAAAATGATTCCATCAGGGAGGTTTTAGATTTCTCGCAAAACTTCAATTAAAAAATGTTTTAATATAAAATAATTCAAAAATATTTTGGAAATAAAGATAAATTTAGTTGAAAAGTAATTTATAATAAATTTGGCATCACTGACCAAATTAACGATAAAAATATTGAGTTTTCTACTTCAATCTTGATGCTTTTCCCCTAACATCAATCCAAATTAGTGTCAAGAAGTAACATGCCTCAGGATCAGAATTAGACTAAAAGAAAAGTTTTCGGGCGATTTACACTCGACTAAGTACTCGCGCACTGCGGCTCTTCCGAGGCATTCCGAGGCGAGAGTTGTAACCGTCTCTCGCTCTGTCCCCTGAGAGACTTCTAGGGCTAGAATTTCTTGGAATTATAAAACCAGACCGGTTTCTATGAGATCTGGAGTGTAGTTTTGGTCAGATGTCCGTCCGTCCGTCGTAAATTTTTCAAGAAGGGAAGTGATGGTACTCACAACTCACAACTTACAACACAGGACATTCTAGAAAGAGAGGGCTGCTTAACTAGGGGAAGTGAGGGGAAATGAGAGGGCTCGATGAAGTGAAAAGAAATGTATGGGGAAATGAGGAGATGCTGCAGCTGTGGTATAGTCGAGACCTGGCGCCGCAGAGGTACTTTTTTTGAAGACCTAGCGGCGCGAATGCACTTTCTTGTAACACGGAACATTTTTTTTATTATTTGGCCATTTATTAACTACGTTACCAAGTATTGGCTCTTTTACCTTCCCTTTCCCCGAAAGTAACGTAGGTGCTGGCTAAATACGGGTTTTATGTTTATAATTTTTTTTAAATAAACGTAATACATTATGAAACAAATAGATATATTTTCAAGTAAAAAAGACCAAATAGTAAAATAGTAAATAGTAACCAAGTAATAAAATTTTCAAGTCCAAAAGACGACTTCTTTTGAAAACAGTTAAAATTTTAACAAAAAACTACCCCAGTGGGCACAAAATTTTAGAACGTAATTGGAACGTCCTAAAAACGTTTCTTGGATGTACAAGTCAAAAGGCGTGATTTGAACGTTTAAAAAACTGTCCTAAGTCAGACCAAATAATGTTCCAAAAACGTTTTATATTCCAAATACGTCTTTAAAATGTCTCTGGAACATTGTATGTTTATGGAACGTTATATGGACTGACTTATAGTCCGAGATCCCACTGCATTTTTTCGAAGGTGAGAACTGATCGTGATAAAAGTTAGTGTAAATGAAAGCTGACACGTAGGCGATTAAGAAACTGC
>NC_046665.1:48591323-48597353 GCF_010883055.1 Belonocnema kinseyi
GATAAAAAAAAATACGTGTCTCTTATTTTTCGATGTACTACAACATATTGCAGTTTCATCAAAATCGGTGAGGGACACCTGGGATAGTTTCCTTGTTAGTAGTGTATCCTTTCCGTTCACTCGATCCGCTAAGGCGAAAAAGTGTTAATGAAAGTAGTTAATTAATTATTTCTGTAATTATTAAATCAGTTTAATAAATAATAGTTTTTATTTTTTTAATTCAAAAAGATGTTTACGAGTATTAAAATAAGAGAAAGAAATATTTTCTAGGCTCATCACATTGTATTTCAATAAGAAAAATAAGTGCACCATCATATAATAAAAATAATAAATTATTATAGTAGAAATAACAATTGATTGTTAGTTCTGATATAATAATATATTATTTTTATTATCATCATGATGGTGCAATTATTTTTCTTATTTAAAGACACTTTCCTCAAGAAGTACGCTTCCTGTTTAAAAGAACTACAAGAGGTTCCTTTATCACTGTTCGATACTTACAAAAAATTTCTGTTCCTTATTCGCAAAAAGATATTTTTTGAAAATTCGACGGAAATTAAGTGAAAGAAAGCATAGAATAGTAATTAAAAATTGCATATATTTCAAAAACTGTGATAAATCTTGAAAAGTGATAAAGGTACTTTTTTATATCTTTTAAAGAAGAATAACTTTGTTGTATTAATTATTTAACTCTTAGAGAGTACCGGGGGGTCCAACGGACCCTACCCAATGTTTGATCTACTTTTTTTCATACTAAAATTTGCAGTCTCAATTAAAAATTTTAGTGGAATAAAATGATAGAAAAATAGAATATAAATAAAGGCAGTTTCTATTATTGTTATTCTATTGATATTTTGAAATTAAAGTAATAAGTAATGTTTTATAATAAAATCCTTGAAATATTAGCTTTGGTAGTGATAAAGGTTTAGAAAAAATGCATATTGAAAGAATTAATTTCTTACTTCATTTAAATCTACCTAATGGTCAATTGCATTAAATACAATTGAAAAAAATGTCTGCAGCAGAGACCGAGCCCGGATTTTCTGATAACAAACACGGACTGACACCGCCTGATCTAACCGGTAGTTGATAGATGTTCACATCGCGCTCTATGTAACATGTCCCAGTGGGCACAAAATTTTAGAACGTATTTGGAACATCCTAAAAACGTTTCTTGGACGTACAACTCAAAAGGCGTGATTTAAACGTTTAAGAAACTGTCCTAAGTCAGACCAAATAATGTTCTAAAAACGTTTTATGTTCAAAATACGACTTTAAAATGTCTCTGGAACATTGTGGGTTTATGGAACGTTATACGGACTGACTTAGGACATTTTTAAGCCGTTCTAAAGATGTTCTTTAATGCGTGTGCCCACTGAGGTGCGTATTTTTTAAAGCCGTTTTTCTCGGGAATGACTTGAACGCGCATTATATTACTTTAGCATATTACAAGATTGGTAATTGCCTATTAGACTTCAGTTACTAGAAGATTGAAGTTAACTTCATTTCCGACAGAAGAAATAAGATTTAAAGGAGACTATAATTCAAACTTGCAGTTGATAATTATTGGCGAATGGATTGAAAGCAATTATTTACTGAAATTCTAATATTAAAATACATTTCATCGCTTTGCATGCCAAAATCAATTAACCAAAATTAGCTTTAAGAGCTTCTGTCGCAATAATCTAACAGCTAACAAGCTATAACGAGGAAATCCGCTGACGAAGTATTTTCTGGCTTTAATAAAATCTTATCATCGCCAATGGACAAGACTGCATGGAATAAAAAAAACTCCACGGAGGAATTAATCAAGAAAAAAATAGCAAATAGCAAAAACCCTCAAGAACAGTTTAACATGTTGTAGGAGGACAAACATAGATCCTGAATTAGAGGTCGGTGAGGTCAGCGACCGATTGGACAATTCAGCTGCCAGGCATAAATTGTCGATAAGACCACGAAGAAAATATGTTGATCCTCGAGCTCGTAGCATTTCAAGATCAAGTTCAGACTCCAGCATCAACAGGTATGTGTCATTATAAACACGGCAAAAATCGAAACAATCATGGAAAAAGTAAACTTATAGTTTTCGAGAAGAAACATTTTGTATATCAACTGATATGATGCGAACATTTATCGTATTATTTATGATATTATTTTAATTCTACTATCATTTTTGCATATAACGATGCATACAACTCTTGTAAAAATAATGTCAAATTTAGATATAAAATATTTAATTCTCTTTCATTCTTAGCGGGTAAAGAATTTATCGGGGTTTCTAAAGAAAATCTTTCGTTGATGACATTTTTTAATTTTGTTATAGCAACGTTACAAACAAGTAAGTCTGTTTCCTTTTGTGTAAGTATTTTAAAGAAATATTTAAAATTTAATAAAAATAAGAATTAAACCTCGATAATAATGTATTTCTCAATTTTAGGAGGGGGGCAATGAAAATTAATACAGAAAGTATAGTCTTAATTTTATTATTATAAATAGCAGAAGTTTTGATTCAATCGGTAGGCTGTTTATTTTGACTATATTTATATATCTAGTTTTCAATTTGTTTCTTTATTTTACTAGTTTAGAGCAGAAAATGAGAAAATTATTAATATGATTTTTATTTTATTTATTGGCATCCATGAGTCCATTAGAGAGTATCCCAGTGGACACAACATTTTAGAACGTAATTGGAACGTCCTAAAAACGTTTTTTGGACGTACAAGTCAAAAGAAGTCACTCAAACGTTTTAAAAACTGTCCTAAGTCAGGCCAAATAATGTTCTTAAAACGTTTTATGTTCCAATTACATCTTTGAAACGTGTCTGGAACATTGTATGTTAATGGAACGTTATATGGACTGACTTAGGACATTTTCAAGCCGTTCTAAAGATGTTCCTAATGGCGTGTGCCCACTGGGATATCTGAAAAAAAAACGTATACGGAGGAACACATGTCACAGGACTAAGCTTTATAGCTGTTGTCAAAGTTATTGGTTTGTCCAGTAACAAAATTGATAAAATTCTAAATTTATAATTACTAATAGAAAAATTATTGAATATTTTTAGACGCACAATTTGCTTTTAATCGATGTTTTAATGCAATTAGAACAATTTTTAGAGTGTATGTGAGTGTATGTGAGTATTTTTGCGTAAAATTTGGAATGTAGGTATAATTATCATTATTCCACAATTCAACATTTTATGTGCTTATTTATTTCCTAAAGTCTACATTTCCGTCAAAAAGTTAAGAAATTTATTTAAAAAAACAAATTTTCAGTGGACCACGTACCAGAAATACAACATGACGTCCATGCTGATTTACCGATACACTCAAAATTTATTTCCATACCTTAATCAACAACTGCCTCGAACTTGGCTAAATGGAGAATATTTAAAAATATAGATATGGATTTAGATTGGCAAAGAGATAGAAAATGATTGACTTGGATAGACGAAGATAGAATGAGATAGTAAAGAGGGTATTGAAAAAGATAAACGTGAATTGAAAAAGATAAATGGGAATTTCGATTGGCATAAAGACATAAAAAATATTGACTTGGATGAATAAAGGATAGGATATGATACAAAAAAGGCGATTAAAAAAGATATACGGACATTTATATTGATTAAAGGATAGAAAAAGATTGACGTGAATAGATAAAGAACAGTATGAGATAGAAAAGATGGTATAGAAAAAAAGACGTGATTTTAGATGGCCAAAAATCTAGAATAGGATTAATTTTCTTGATCTCTTCCTATCATAAAAATGTTAAATTATTCAAAAAGAGAGGATCCTATAATCCGTAGGATTATAGACTACCATAATCAGTCGGAAAATCCCATAAGGAAGGACCTTGCAATTAAAGTTGGTTCAGCCTCAATGTGATTTCTTCAATGATAATTTATTTAATCTTTAATGATTTGAACCCCAATCTTTAATATTAGAAGCGTGGTTAAAAGTGTACCAAAAAGAGAATAGGGCAACATCTTAAGATCTTTGAAAATTCGGATTAGTCACTCATATTGCTAAAAAAGAATTTATTTTTTATTAGAAACAAATATTTAAAGTAGACAATGTGCCCCTACAAAAAAAGGTTTTGTATGTCATTTAAACCTACGCCTTCTATAATTTACCACCGCTACTCCTTCTACATTCCCCTCCCCACACTTCAATCTTCGCTTCCTCCACAAATTCTGCCACACCTACTTCCTCCCACTGGTGCTAGAAGGAAAAAAGCCCAGTGGTACTTTTCATAAACTACGTTACCAGTTTGAGGGTGGACGGGGGGGGGGGAGGCTAAAAACTGAAGTTGTAACAGGGGAGGGGGAGTATGAGTGAAAATAACTTTATGAATTGATAACATTTGAAACTTAAATCCAATAAGAAGATCCAACTATATTTTTGGGTAAAAGTTAATTTGTTTTAAAGCTACTAATATCAGATTTTCTCTCTTCTGTTATATTTTGGCTTAGAATTCATCTCGCTTGGATAAAAAATGTATTATTTGTTAAAAAAATTAATTAGTTTTTTGAAAATGCTATATTATTAAAAAGTAACCGTCTTTTTAATTAAAAATTCAACTATCTATTAGAAATTCGTTTTTTTAGTTGAAGTTTCATCTCTTTAGTTACAATTCAACTATTTTAAAAAAATTCATTTCATGTTTGGTCGAAAATACATTTTTTTAACTGAATGTAAACTGTTCCATTTTTGGTTAAAAATTGAGCTATTTGATTGAAAATTCTTATATTTGATCAGGAATTCATCTTTATTGGTAGAAATGTAATCTTCTTCGATGAAAATGTATCCTTTTTTATTAAAAATACAATTGTTTGGTTGAAATATCAACTGTTACATTTTCGTTCAGACTTAATTTTTGTCTTTTGTTGAAAAGTCGATTGTTTGACTTAAAGTTGAACTAATTTGTAAAAAAAAATTTTTTTCTTAAGAATTAAAAATTTTAGTTTAAAATTCCAACTATTTGCTTTTCATGAAATTTTATGTTGAAAATTCTACTGTTTTGTAGAAAATTGACCTTTATGGCTACAAAATTAAATAATTTTGTTGATAATATTCATCTATGTTGTTCAAAATTCGTCTTGTTTGGTAGCCCAGTGGGCACACGCGTTAAAGAACATCTTCAAAACGGTATAAAAATGTCCAAAGTCAGTCCATATAACGTTCCATAAACATACAATGTTCCAGAGACATTTTAAAGACGTATTTCGAACATAAAACGTTTTGAGAACATTATTTGGTCTGACTTAGGACAGTTTTTTAAACGTTCAAATCAGGCCTTTTGACTTGTACGTCCAAGAAACGTTTTTAGGATGTTCCAATTACGTTCTACAATTTTGTGCCCACTGGGAGAATATTAATATTCTTAGTCGAAAATTTATCTTTCTGGTTAAAAATTTAAAAAATAATTTTATTGTTAAAAATGATTTTTTATCTGAAAATATAACTATTCCGTGTTTGGTTAAAACTTTTTTTTGTAAATTGTATTAGTAGTAGATTCCTCTATTTTTGCAGAACACAATTCTTCTTTGTCGAAAATATTATATCTTTTTGGTTGAAGATTCAACAAATTTGTTGAATTTTTTTTTTTTTTATTATTAGACTTTTTATCTGAAAATTTTATGATTGCATTTTTGTTTAAGAATACGCTGTATATTGGATTAATTGAAAATACTTCTTTTTTGATAGAACATTAATCTTTTTGATCGAAAATTCATATTTTTCAGTGGGCAACAACATTTTAGAACGTAATTGGAATGTCCTAAAAACGTTTTTTGGACGTACAAGTCAAAATACGTCATTCGAACGTTTTAAAAACTGTCCTAAGTCAGGCCAAATAATTTTCTTAAAATGTTTTATGTTTCAATTACGTCTTTGAAACTTCTCTGGAACATTGTATATTTATGGAAGGTTTCAATTTGCCATTACGTTTATAGAAGCGACGAAAATAACATGAAAAGTATTTTGTTACCTATTTAACGAAAATGAAACAATACATCAGTCTTTTTAA
>NC_046665.1:48597453-48603142 GCF_010883055.1 Belonocnema kinseyi
ATGGCCGATAAAAAAAAATACGTGTCTCTTATTTTTCGATGTATTACAACATATTGCAGTTTCATCAAAATCGGTGAGGGACACCTGGGATAGTTTCCTAAGTATCATCATAGTATCAACATAGTATCCCTTCCGTATCATGCAACAAAAAAAAACTAAAAAAGACTAGCAAGATCAACTTTTAATTTGGTGAAATTCGGATTTCTTGTTAAAATTCCCTTTAGAAGGTCACGGAGTAATCGCAATTGTTTTTTTGCAACAGTGAAAAGTTAAAAACAAATATAAAACATATAACGCCTGTTGACTGCAACTTACGGATGATGCATTTAAAGTGTAGCAGTCAACAGGCATTGTAAGTCTTATATTTTTTTTAAACTTTTTACCGTTATAAAAAAACTAGTGCGATTATTCCGTAACATTCTAATGGGAATTTTAACGTAGAATCCGAATTACACCAATTTAAAAATTGATCCTGCTGTTCTTTTTTTTGAGTTTTTGCTGCATGCTACGTAAGGGATATACTGTGGACACTACGAGGATATTCTGTAGAGTATCTTTTCCGTTCACTGGGTCCGCTAGGGTCGATTAAAACATACACTTATTCTTAAGCTCTCTACTGTTCCTACTTGTTTCTATTTGTGATACTTCACAACTTTCATTGCCTTTAACATACATAAATAAAATATTCCAATCCACTTAAGTACTTGGGAAAGTTTTTTCATACGTAGTGCTTTGTTTGCAACATTAAGCCATTTCCTTTTCGGGATAGGCGTGACTCACTCAGTGGGGGAAAGGAGTAATGTGTGGAAGGGATAGAGAATTTTCAGATAATATTTGCCGCCATACTTTCCTGTTCTGGCATACTTCTCTAGCTTCTTTTATGTCCATGCATTTTTTCATGCAGGCTATCGTGTTTCTGTGAGTTCTTATGTCTCTTCTAACTAGGGCCTCATTTACACATTCTAACCATTCTTTCCGCGGTCTACCTCTGGGCACGCTACCATTTACTTTACCTTGATACACTTGTTTCGTAGTCGTTCATTTGACATTCTCTCAACATGCCCGAACCATCTTAACCGATTTCTTTCCCATGTGTCTACTAGCGTCTCTTCTGCACCACATTCTTGTAGAATTATCTCGTTACTTACTTTGTCCATTACAGTTTTCCCGCATATTATGCGCATGAATCTTATGTCAATTACGTTAATTTTACTCTTATATTTTTCTTGATAAGTCCATGTCTCGCTACCGTATAGTACAGTCGGTACAAATATAGAACTACGTATTGCCATTTTAGCTTTATTTGATATATTTTTACTTCTGATAAGGGGACCTGCTCTACCAATAACCTTCTTACCTTCATTTATGCGTCTATCTAATTCCTCATCTATCTTCCCGTCACTAATAAATAAATCTTTTCTTCGAACACCATAGTTTTTGTTTAATTTGCCTAAATTTGGAGGTCCATGCTCTTCATGCTTGCATCTAGTTTATTCAACATTCTTTGTAAGTTTTCGATTGACTCTGCCATAACAATCTTATCATCTGCGAACGCTAACCCACGTACCCTTACTTTTTCGAGATCCACACCCTCTGTCGAAAAGAGTCATTCTTAAACACTTGTCCATAACTAATAAAAATAACCATGAACACATAAGGCATCCTCGCCTAACTCCTTGAATAATATCGAAACAGTCACTCAATTTCCTATTGACCCTTACACTCGCTTTGCTACCCGTATATATTGTTTTTATAGCTTGTAGGAGCCATCCATTGACTCCATACTCTTTCAGGACTTCCCAAAGTTTACTTCTATCCACTTGGTCAAAAGATTTTTCTAGGTCAACCAATGCACAGAAAACTTTTTTTCCTACTCTCAAACTTTTTTCTGATATTTGCCTTAAGCTAAATATTTGATCCGTACATGACCTTCTTGGCATAAAACGACTTTGGACTTCCCAAATCTTTGCTTCTGTTATTTTCATTACCCTACGAATAAGTATTTTTGAATATATTTTACTTACGGTGCTTAATAAGCTAATCCCTCTGTAATTATTGCACTCGATTTTATCTCCCTTTCTCTTGTATATTGTTACGATAATAGCTTCTTTCCAATCGTCTGGGACGTCTCCCACCTCCAAATATAAATATATCAATTCGCACAGTCTATGTGATATGCACTCGCCACCGTGTTTAAGCATGTCAGAGTTAATACCGTCTTGCCGGCAGCCTTACCGTTTTTCAAGTTCTTAATTATATCCCTAATCTCAGTGACACAGACTTTCTCAATTGAGTTTTCTATCGCATCGTATTCAACATCGCAGTTGTGGTGTCCTATAGCTTCATCTCCGAATTGTCTCCTAAAATAGTCTCTGAAAGCCTTTAGTATTCCGTCTGCATCATATACTATTTCCCCCCTACTATTTTTCATGTTGACAAAATCTGTACTTTTGTTTCCTTTCATTTTTTTAATAAAGTAGTTTCTTGCTTCCTTCAAAGTCGTTTTGTATTTTTATCTCTTCTTTTGCTCTAATTGTATCTTTACGTTCCTTAACTAATCGTTTGAGTATCCCGTTTCCGTGTCTATAATCATTTCTATATCTGTTTCTTTCCTCATTGCTAAGACCTACGATGTTCAAAGTTCTCCTGTACGCTTCTCTCTTTGCTTTTTGGGTAGCTTGAATTTCATCATTCCACCACGCATCGCCAGACATTTTTCCTACAACTGCGGTACCACACACTTCGATCGTACATCTAACAGGGATATCCCGTAACTTTGTCCAGGCGCCCTCTATTTCTTTGTTTTTATACGGTCCTCCCATGTTGCCCTATCTATGCTTTCGATTATCTTATTTTGGAAATCTATTCGCACATCCGGTTTCTGTAGGTTCTCAATTTTGATTCGCGTTTGTTTTGTTTTCTTGTTTCTCTTCTTTCTCCATTCCCGACCTAAGTTAATTGTTGAGATCAGAAGTTAATTATCAGTATTGCATTCAGAACCCCTCATGACCCTTGTATCTTTGACTAACTCTCTTAGTCTCTCATCCGCAACAACAAATTCAATTATACTGCGGCTATTTCCTTTAGACCAGGTGTACATGTGGATCATTTTATGCCTAAACTAAGTATTTGTAATAAACAGACCCCTTTCTAAGCATAGACCAACTAATTTATCTCCGTTATAGTTTGTTCTTGGATATCCAAAATTACCTAGTACTCTTTCTGTATCCTGATTTTGGATGTCCACACATTCGTTCATGTCTACTAGTAGAATTATTCTTTCTCTATGTTCGCAAATACTTATTGTGTCATTTAAGGTGTCCCAGAAGGCTTCTTTTACTTCTCTGAGATCACTATCAACTGGCGCGTAGCATGCTATGATAAATATTCTTCTGATTCCTACTTTCATTCTAGCCCACAGCAATCTGGAAGATAGATAGATAAACGTTTATTTTTCGGCCTGCTGGCCTTAAAAAACTGACTTGCTTAGACTTCCATTTTTTACAGAATTTTCTTACAACTACGTCTTTCAAAGTACTATCCATCCACACCTTCTAACTAATCCGCTCGCTCCTATAGCCTAACCTTCTTCGCTGCGCCTCGTCTCGCCTCGCACGCATTTCGCTCTTTTGTCGCTATGCCTCGCATTACCAGCCTCTGTCTCCGCGGCTAACACCTAATACTTAACTACTATTTACAATATTTACATTTCTCTGATATCTACTTCCTCTCCTATTTACAATCTTTCCTTCTCCATTCCTCTTCCTCCTACCTTCTCTTTTTCTCCATCTTACCCAACACCCCCTTCACCCATGCAACTGCTCTTTTGTTACCCCTTTCATGCAACAATACCTCCATGCTTATCCCCCTCCTTTCCACCTCTTCACATTCCTCCAACCTATGCTCCAATTTTGCATCCCCTTCCCGCAGAATTCACACATTCTCTTCTCTCTAGAAAGCCAAAACCTATTATAATTCTCCATGCAACCGCACCTCATTCGCGCTATAAGTTCCTGACTTTATTCCACTCCTTTCTCACACAAATATTGCGCTCTCTCCCTTGGTATAATCCACACATAGTTTCTCTTATACCTTGACTCCATTATTCTCTCCTCTCCTTCTGCCTTCTCTTTCTCCATGCCATTCTTTTGAACCAACTCATATACCTTCCTTCCTCGTGCATTCTGCTAACTTCATCCATCTGCAATCCATCCGTTCTAAAATACATTTTCCTTTCCACCTCCATCTTTGCACCATTACGTCTGTTCTCCTTCTCCCACCAACACTCCCTAACCAATTTACTTCACCCCTCTTCCAAAAAATTCTCCTCATATTTACACGCTCGACTCCCTGTTATAATTTCTAAACTCGTTTTTGCTGTCTCCCTCCTAAAAATATAGTTCGGCGTATTTCTTGCTAAGCCCAGTATCCACTTTACATACCTCTCCTGTACCCTGTTTACCTCATCACTAGCGAATCAAACAATTTCATTCTCCTTTCAAAATCATCTGCGAACAATCTCCAGCCCTCCCCTTCCTGGTACAGGCCCCCTTCCCGCCCAATTCTCGCATTAAAGTCTCTCCCCATTACCACCATACCCTCATCTTTCTTTCTCCCCTAGTAAGTTTTCTACCCTTTTTTTAATCCTTTCGATTTCCTCCTTATTGTACACAGTCACAAACTTATACATTACTCCTCTTATCTTTACAGCCCTCATTTGCACGCCCTTCCCCTCTCCTTCTTCATGAACTTCTTCCTCTAATCCATTCCTAACCCCTGTTATAATTCGCCCACTAGTCCTTCCTTTCCTTTTTACTTTGACCGTCTCCTGTAGCCTCCAACTATACCCCTTGGCATCTTTCGCTCTACTCTATCCCATTTATTTCTCTCTACCCACGTCTCTACCAGTCCAATCACATCAAATTCCTGAATATACCTCCAAAAATCCTCATCTTTCTTCATTATCCCTGCTACGTTCCAGTACAACACCTTTAACATTCCTTCACCCTGCTATACTCCCACCTCCCTACTTCCCCCGAAACAAATTCCCATGCACTTCCATCAGGACCTCCTTCTCCTCGTCCCACACTCACATTTTCTCGTCTATTTTTATTTTCCGATACCCTACTTTCACTGCTCTTCCTTCGCTCCTCTCCTTCCTAGTCCTGTCATTTAGCATTCTCTGAACATTTCTTTCCTTCCTCGTCAAATCTTGAGCGATAAAAACCTTATCGTCCTTTATCCTATTCTTGTTACGCATCACACTCAATTTTTTTTCCGAGCTCTCCAATTCCACCACCGCCACTTCATTCTCCTTTCTCCCCTCTATCATAACTGTCCCTACCTTGCCTTTAACTCATCCACCTCCCTGTCCACTGCTTCCATTCCCGACCTGTCCTTTACCTTCTCCAGCCTTTTACCGCCCTTTCCTTCCACATCTTAATATCTTCGTCCATCTCCATTATTTTATCCTCTTTTTCCTTCCTTACAGGCACCAACTCCCTCTGCAATCGTTCTACTTTTCCCCTTAGCTCTTTTACTTCCTTTTCCCATCTCTCATCTCTTACCCTCAGGTCCTCCCTCATACTTTCCATCTGCTCCCTAGCCCCGCTTACGTCTTCCCTTAACCCTCTGATCTCGCCTATCAGCACCCCGATAGCCTCCTTCTCCGTCTGCACCTCCATTGGGG
>NC_046665.1:48603152-48611675 GCF_010883055.1 Belonocnema kinseyi
GTACGCTTTTTTTAAAGGGACTCTCTAGCGCGCTTTTCTCTGGACTCTCTTTGCTTTCCCTTTTCCTCTTCAAGAGATCCTCCCCCTCACTTGCACTGGACATTTTCTCCCTTGCCTGATCGCTTCTTCCGCTCCAATTCTTCCCCCTCCCTCACACGCCACTTGAAACCGGGCCACGCACAACTGGCCGTCGTGTCCCTCTGGAAATTTCCTCCCCGTCTACTTCACTACCAGCACTGCCAGTACTCTCGCTGCCCATCTCCCGCTCGTCCGTCGGTAACTGTAACTTATCCATACACAAAAGTACTTACTGCCGCCCACAGATGTCTCTTAAGGCTGCTGCCGCTTAACGCCCTAAAATTTCAGTTTCTTTGCACAAAACTAACCCGCTCACTTGCAAACCTAACCTCACTTTCCCTATTTAGCCAACCCCCCCTCCCCCCAACTACTATGTAAATTAATTTCTATCTTCCCAATGTACCCCTCACGACCGTACTCACTACCTAGACTTCCACTTTCACATGAATGAATGTGAATGTGAATGTGAATGAATGAATGTAAATGTGAATATCGGCAAAAGGAATCTGTATAAAAAATGGTCCCATCCTACGTCAATTTTATGGTACTACCATGTTGATAACGGATTTGATTCTGAAACGTTAGATACATTGCGCTAAGAAACTGCAAATGACACGAATGCGAAGTTGATGCGGTGTTAAAATAGATTTACTGGAAGCATTACCAGCCAGAGCCGGGATTAGTGTAAGCCTAAGCATGTAGTGATTTCCATTTTATTATAACGAAGGCAGATTGACGCGGAAGAAGATTGATTTCCTCAGCTGAAAAAACTCTTCTTCAGTTAAACAAATTATTTTTTTAGATAAACTGTACCTTTCTTAGAATTAATTTCCTCTCTCTTAAGAAAATGCCCCTCTCATAATAAATAAATTATATGAGTTTTACTTCACTCAAAAAAAGATTGAATAGAATCAACAAAATTTTGTTTTGCTCTATCATAAAATATGGTTAGTATATGGGAAAAAATTATTTGCTAGCCCCAACCAAATTGCACGGTTGTGTTCACCAAATGTTTTGGTAGTTAGAATAGTTGCTTGATGATTTTAGTTCACAATTCATCTCTTTTGGTAAAAATTTCATATCTTTGGTTGAAAATTCAACCATTTTTGATCGAAATTCAATTTTTTTGGTGCAACAATTTACTATTAAATATGTTTTGTGAAAAATTCGCATTTTTGTATATAAAATTTAACAATTTGGTTTAATTTTTTTGTTTGTTGACGGTAAAATCTTTCTTAGTTGAAAATACCACTCCTTTAGTAGACAATTCATCTAGTTGATGGAAAATATACTTTTTGTTAAAAAATGTATACTTCCGAGGTTAAACAATCAAATTTTTTGAAGAAAATTTTTCTTTTTAGCTTGAAAATTCAACAATCTGGTTGGCATTTTTTCTCTCTCGTGACTGAAGAATATTCCTTCGCTGAAGATTGCGTTGAAAATTAAATTTTTAAACTGAAAATTTATCTATACCATTTTTAGTTAGAACCTTATCTTTTTTAGTGAAAAATTCAACTATTTTGTTGACATTCTTTTCTTCTTTTCGCTGAAAATTAGACTCGTGGGTTCAAAATTCATGAATTTTGAGGAAAACTTATCTTTTTTGGTAAAAAAATTAAACATTTGAGTTTTACTCGGTTTAAACTTAAAATAGTTCTTGAAAAATTTATTTTGATTTGGTTGAATATTCATAATTTTGGTAGAAACTTCATATTTTCGAGTTGACAATGGTAGTGTTTTGTAGAAAATTCCTCTTTTTCGCTTGAAAATGCGAAAAATTGGTGAAAAATGAAACTATTGTCTTGAAAATCAATTTCCATATTGAAAATTTATATTTTTATCAGAAAATTCAGCTATTTAATTATAAAATAAACTTTTTGGTATAGATTTAACTTTTTAGTAGTACATAAACTTGTTTGTTGAAAAATAATATTTTTGGGTTGAAAATTAAATTGTTTTGTAGATCATTCGCTTATTCTGGCTTTAAAATTCAAAATTTTTGTCGAAAATGTATATATTTTGTTGAAAATTCGTCTTTTTCGATTGAAAATTAGTCTTCTTAGTTGAAAATTTTTCTTTTTGATTGATAATGTAACTATTTGTTTGAAAGTTCATATTTTTTTTGTTAAAAATTCAAGTGCTTAGTTGAAAGGTGAACTCTTTTATAAAGAAATTAATTTTCTTTAGATTCACTTCTGTTGTTCGAAATTTAACTTTAATTAGTTCAAGTGTTTTTTTTTCTTCAAAATTCGACAGTTTGGTTACAAATTTACCTTTTTGGATTGAAGATTCAACTATTTTATAAATGTCATTTTTTTGGTTAAAAATTCAACTGACTTCGAAAAATGAGTCTTTTTTGCTTGAAAATGTAACCATTAAAAAAATGAGCTATGCAAATTCATCTTTGATGCTTGAAAGTTCAACTGCTTCATTAGTAATGGAACTGTTTGATCAAAAATTAATATTTTTCTTAAATTCGTCTTTTTGGTTTAAAAATTCATTTCGCTTGTAGTAAACCTTTTTTGTTTGGAAATTCAACTATTTTGTTGAAAATGCAATGGATTTCGATTTGTAATCTTAGACGTTCCAAATGTTTCAAATGTTTCAAATTTCCTCCGCTTTCAGAAACTTTTGAACTAATTTGAACTAATTTTAAACTACTGACGTCAAAGATGATTTAAGTCATCAAAAAAGCTCAAAATTGGTAACGTCAATTAAGATAATTTTTTCAAATTCTAGCCTTATTTTATTTTTATATCTAAAGTTATAGAAAACAATATATTTTTTAAATCTGGTTTTTGCAAAATTTCTTCTCTAAGATTCTCACGCACCGTGTAAATCATTAGTTTCGCGTTGACTGTGCTACAGTTATTACTGTTTATATAGACTAGCAAAGTGTAAAAATACTGCAGTAAAAATAAGCATACGAGATTTGAACAGGGCAATGATCCTTCTTGGTTTGAGTATCAGCTGACTGTAAAAAAAAATAATTTTGACATGCTTGTGTCGTGAAAACTTTCTTAGAACGTCGCCATTTATCTTTCCTGAAGTTTCAGGATTAGCGCATCGTTTATTTCCAATATTATGATGCACCAGCTGAAGAGTTTGCAGTTTTTATTATTGCGCTTAGTGAGCAGCTGCTGCAAACTCTCAAAGATTGTTGATAAATTCGAAAATAGGACCAAGCAAGAATTTCAAGTTGTTTGTTGAGATTCAAATTTATAAAGTTCTTCAAAGAAACACTTGACGAAAACTACTTTTTGACTCCTCCCTCCCCCATGTAGAAAGTAGTTATCAAGAATACTACTTTTCTAAGGAGAAAGAAGAATTTTCAACAAAATACATGAATTTTAAATGAAGTAGCTGACTTTTGAACTAAAAAAGCTAAATTTCCAAGAAAAATGTGGATTTTTAAATAAAAAAAAAAATTCACCAACAATGGGATACTTAAATTTTCAGTTGAAAAATTCAATTTAAAAAAGAAAAACGAATTTTCAAATCAAATAGCTTAATCCTTAACCAAAGAAGTGAATTTTTAACTAAAATGAAGAATTTCCAATTGTAATATTTAAAATGTCGGTCAAAAGCATTAATATTCAACCTAAAAAAAACGAATTTTCAACTAAAATAATCAATCTTAAAAAAATGTTTTTTTTAATGGTACAACCTTGAATCAAACAGATATTTTAATTAATAACATATTTTAGTTTTTAACAAAAAGCAATACATTTAATCAAAAAAGACAAATTTTCAAGCAAAATTCACACCGCATTTAAGACAAGAAAAAAGAAAAAGGGGAATTTTTTATAAATGAATTTTCCTATGAGGTTGGTTTTTATTTCATATTACGTAACGGTATCAGCCTCCCCCCCCTCTCCCACCCCCTCATATAACAGATCGTATAATTTTCCCGAACCCCTCCTCCCAAAAAGCTAATACGTTATTTATGGATGGAACCTTAAATCAAAGGAAACATTTTTCTGTTTAAAGAACAATTTATATTGTGGAAAAATTCTAATTTATAAAAGGGAAAAATTATTATAAAATTAGTTGAAAAAGGACTTCAATGTGTAGAAAATAAAAAAGGGGTACATACCTTCTCGTTTTTTTGCCAAGGACTCTTATACGTTCTAATTTCAATTTTTCAATTTGTAATATTCAATATTTTTTATTTGTGCTCTTAATAAAATGATATACAGAAAAAATAACACAAGCTGTACATTATTAAAATTAAATTTTAACATAAGATAAATGACAGTTAACTTTTTTCTCCCATGTACAATTTAAAAATTTTGTTTCGTAAATGTTCTATTTCATATGTTTTAAAGAAAAAATGGTTGACTTTTAATCGTCTCATTTAAAATTAATGTCCAAGGCATTTCAAACAAATTAAGAATTTAAATTTTTTACTACAAAGGCTATCATATAAAAAATTTAATTCTGAAACCTTTACATTGAAAAATATTATCTTAAGAATAATAAAATCCTTGTACATCGAAATTCAAAGTTATGCACTCCTCTAAATGATTGATAAATAGCTTTTGAAAATTTCTGCATTTATTTTACTGTACAAATTAATATTATTGCACAAATTATAATAATTGTTTTAAGGCGCATAATATCATATCACTGTCTTTAATTAGTGGATTAAAATTTATTATTATACCTAATTCGTACTTACAACTAAACTAACTGCTAAACAATAAACAAGGTGGCCGAAAAATGTTAGTTTCAAGATTAATTGATTTATCCCTGTCTATATTTTCATTTTCCCTGCCAATTAATATGTTAAGACCAAAATTCAAATCTTGTAACATTTTCAATATAGAATCTTTCATAAATGAAATAAAACAATTTTTTATTTATTATTCTTATGGCCACCGCAGGCTAATTCCTTTGTAAAAAAATCAAATTAGGCGCCATGTGCCTACAAAAAAGGGTTTTGTAACCTATTAAGACATTAATCAAGTCATTTCCACTCCCGCATCTATAGCGTGGGGTAAGCTTGGCTAGAGTACAGTGTAAAGTTGAGTAGGTTGGGGTTAAGGTGGGATAGGGTACGGGGTAACATCCGACAGGGCAAGAGGTAAAGACGGTTAGAGTATGGGGTATAGTTGGTTAGGGTACGGGGTTAAGTCGAGTAAGGTGGGGTAATGTTAGACAGGGTACGAGGTATAGTCAGTTAGCGTACGGGGTAAGATCCACTAGGGTAAGTGGTAAAGACGGTTAGAGTACGAGGTATAGTTGGTCAGGGTACAGGGTTAAGTCAAGTAAGGTGGGGTAATGTTAGATAGGGTACGAGGTCTAGTCAGTTAGGGTACGGGGTAAGATCCACTAGGGTAAGGGGTAAAGACGGTTAGAGTACGAGATATATTTGGATAGGATACGAGATAAAGTTGGCTAGGACAATGGGTAAATTTATCTATAGTAATTAATTAATTAATTTATCTATGGGTAAAGTTCGCTGGGGTAGAGCGGTAAATTTGGTTAGGGTAAGAGGTAAAGGCGGCTAAGGCAAGGGTTAAATTTAGCTAGGGTAAGGGGTTAAAGTCAGTCAGGGTATGGCGTAAAGTCGGCTAAGGTACAGGGTGTAGTCGGTAGGGAAAAAACGTAATAGCAAGTGAAAAAGTGATTTACTTAAATTAAGAAAAGTTACCAAAAGTAACCAATTTCTAACCCAAAAAGTAAATCAAAATGTCTAAGGTTATTTTAAATTTGAAAGAATTGAAAAGAACTTAATTCTTAGGACTTCAAAGCGTTTTAAGTTAAGTTCAAAAAACTAAAAAGAATCCTAAAAATTCCATCGATTTTAGTCAAATTTGAGTGAATTTAAAATAATTTAAGAAAAATGTCGAGTATTCGCTGAAATTCGTAAAATTGCAAGGTGAATTAAAAAAATGCAAATGAATTGAAAGCATTTGAGAAATGTGAAAAAATTCAATGAATTCAGTAAGTTTGAAATTAGGACACTTCGTTTAAAAATACACTAAAATATTAAAAATTTTCTGAAATTCCTTCAAATGATTGAAGTTTTCAAACCAAAATCTTTGGAATCATTAAAAAAATTTTTTTAATATTTCAAATCGTCTTTTGAAATTCCTTGCAATTTCTTAAAGCTCTAGAAAACTCCTTAGAATTAAAAAAAAATACCCCAAAATCTTTAAAATCCTTTGCAATTCCCTGAAATGATAAAAATCAATTGAAACTACCTTAGGGATCGTCCATAAATTACGCAACGCGTTTTTCTTTTGTTTGAATAAAGACGAGCATGAAATTGATGTGAAGTTGAGAAAGACACAACGATATAAACAAAAGAAAAAAGTGTTACGTAATATATGGACGATCCCTTAGAATGTTTTAAAATACCACGAAGCATTTTAAATTATTAAAATCTTTCTAAATTCCTTAAAGTTTTTAAAAGTATTTCAAAATGCTTTGATAATTTTTCTAATACCGTAAAATATTTCAAATCCTTTTTTTTTTTCAATCACTTGAAACTTTTTATAGCTCTTTACAATTCCTTGGAAGTTTTAAAAATACACTGAAACGTTGAAAATTCTTTCAAAAATACCTTGAAATAAGTGAAATTTTTTAAGCAATGTTTTTGGACTTTTTAAAATAATCTAAAATATTTCAAATCCATTATAATATTTTGAAAATCTTTGCAATTTTGTAATTTCTTGAAAATTCCTCGGAATTAAAAAAAATACCTCAAAAATCTTTAAAATGTTCTAAAATCCCTCGAAATAATAAAAATCAATTGATTTAAAATAACATAAAATACTTTAAATGATGAAAATTTTCTTGGAACTCATTGAAAATTTTTAAAGCTCTTGAAAATGTCTTGACATTTTTCTAAACCCTAAAATATTTTAAATTCTTTGGAATCTTTTGAAATCTCTTGATAGTTTTAAAAGCTCTTTACAATTCCTTGGATGCTTTAAAAAACAATGAAATTTTGAAAATCCTCTTAAAAATATCTTCAAATGATTATAATGTTTTGGGATTTTTTAAAATACTCTAAAATATTTCAAATCCTTTAAAATCTTCTGAAATCACTCGAAATGATATTAATTTGTTATAATACCCAAAAATATTTTAAATCCTTTTAAATATTTTGAAATCCCGTGATCCGTCTTAAAGCGCTTCAAAATTCCTCAGAAGTTTTAAAAATATAATTCCTAAAATCCTTTAAAATTTCTCGAAATTATTAAAATGTATTGAAAATTTTCTTGGAATCTTTTAAAATACCCTGAAATATTTAAAAAGAAGTGATGATTATTCTTGACAGTTACTTACAGAAATGTTTTGACTTTAAAAACTTTTTTCTTTCTAAAATATTTCTCTTTCCCCGACTTTTCCTGAAGAATAAAATTCTCTAATTACCAGGTTTTCCCTAAGCTGCGACCATCCCGAACAAAGTAATTTAGCCTCTGAATTTGAATCAGTGAGATGTCACTGAATTTAAATAGTACATCTTACTAATCTTAATCAGTGCTCTACACAGGAACAAGGTTTCCAATTTTGTTTCATACCATTTTCTTATGAACAATGTTTTTTTTAATGAAACTCTGTTTTTGTTTCGGTGCATTCAATAAAACCCATTTCTCAGTGATCCAAATTTAAATTGTATAAGCTGATGAAAATCGTTAGGAAACAAAAATTTCCTCTAAGACAAGGACGTCTATTGTACAAAATAACAATCGTTGGAAATTGGCAGCGAACCTCTGAAGCACCGCCAGTTCCGGCGTGATTGCAATGTTGCTATTGTTGTTTCACATTGTTTTTCATAAACCTGCCTAAAGCTACAACAAATCGTGGGATCCATGTGGCAAGCTGTCTGTTAACGTTAGATACGTTATATCTCTATGGTTAGATATTTTTAAGAAGCCAGATTTAACATAGTACCAAAATAGCAATGTAACACGCACGTGCGCAGATAGATGTATATATATACACAAGCATACAGAGGCGAATGAGGCAGCGAACTCCGATATTTGCATTGCCCCGTTTTTTCTTTTTAATGCTTCAATCATTTTTTTTATGCGAGAACTCAAAGGAAACGGTGCTTACTTTGAATCCCCATGCTCGACGGCCTCAACGATTTCGCCGACGTCCACCGAAAAACTGCCCTCGGCAAACTCCTTCACGACCACGTAATTTTCCGATCTCTGAAAGCAGAACAGTACAGTATTTATGTATTTCGGTCATTTTCTCACCTCGTTAAAATTGCATTATTCAAGTAATTCGTATTATTGGAAGACCTCGTGAAGCTCAAGGGTACTTGGGTTCAAGGTGTAAAAAAGACGTTCAGTTTTTAATTTGTAGTTTTAATTTGCAGTTTTAGAAGTTAAATGTAAATCAGAGAACTATTAGATTTTTAAATCTTCTCAAGGGTTGCTACAGATGTATATATTATTTATTTTGAAATAATTATCATTAATA
>NC_046665.1:48611775-48629349 GCF_010883055.1 Belonocnema kinseyi
ACAAACATTAAAAAGATTCCAAAAGATTTCAGAAAGATTAAAAATATTTTAACAAAATTCACAAAGATGTACAACCATTTAACAAAAATTCAAGATATTCGAAAAGATTTCACATAGATTTAAAAAAATTTCGAAGTTTAAAAAAACTTTCAGTGTTTTAAAAATGTTTCAATTTATTTTAAATATTTTACAAAGATTTAAAAGATTTCAAAAAGATACAAAATATTTCAATAGAATTTACAAAGATATATCATTCCATAAAAATTGAAACGATTCCAAAATGCTCAAAAAGATTTAACAAAGATTCTAAGAAATTTGAAAAGTTTTCTACAGATTTCAGAGCTCTAAAACGGTTTCAAAAGATTGCAAATATTTCACAAAAATATTAAAGATTTCAGAATGATATAAAACATTTTGACAAAATTCACAAAGATATCTTATAATTTCACGAAAATGAAAAAGGTTCCAAAAGATTTCAAAAGATTTTATAAAGATTCCATCCAAAAGATTTGAAAACATTTTAGGAATCTCAAAAGATTCCAAAGATTTAAAAAGGTTTCAGAAGACTCAAAATATTTCACAAAGATTTGAAAGATTTCAAAAAGATTTAGAAGATTTCAAACAATTTCACAGAAGATTCTAACATGGTTTCAAGATTTAATAAAGATTTTAAAGAATCTACAAAAGTGTCCAATAGATTTCACAAAGATTTCGAAAATTTCATCAATATTTTAAAAGATTTAAAAAGATTTTAGAAGATTTGAGAGTAGGTTGGATTAAAAACGCTAAAATTAATCGAATTGAGAGAAGATGAAAAATGTGTAGTTTAGCCTCCAAAAAAGTGAAAAGTTCTTTAAATCGGTTAATATCCTTTGTTCTTCTATATTTTAAAATTCAAGTTTTTCAAATTTACACAAAATAAATCTCGAATAATAAAAAATTAGAAACTAAAAAAAATTTCTTGTTCAATTTCCGTTTTTTTTTAAATGGACGTAAAACATGTTTTTTTTGTCCATTCACACGTACACATTTTGGAAAAAGTTGAATACTTCGAATAAATAGGATTTTTTTTTATTTTGAAAAATTGAAATTTTTCAATAAAAAGAGAAAACAGGAGATATGAACTAATTTTTTTCTCTTGTCAAATGCCAAATCACACTTTTTTCTCCTGACGCTCAAAGAATTTGATTCATTTTTGCATTTAAAAAAAGATTTCCAAAAATTTCAGATTACAATGATTTCACAAATATTTCAAAAGATTTTAAAGTTTCCAAAATTGTGGATTGGTTTTCTTTATATGTACAGTTTTCAAAAAATTCAGAAAGATTTCTAAAATTTTAATAACTGTACAAATATTCTAAAAGATTTCTCAATATTTAAAAGAGTTTACAAACATTTCAGACAAGTTTTAAAGATTTAAAATAAATTCAGCAAGATTTCAAAAGGTTTTACAAGAAAATGGTATTATAATTATATTATTTACATCGTTTGATCTAAAGGGGAAAAATGTAACGGTTGGCTTTCGAAAAAAGTGAAATTGTTTTTTGAATTTTATGAATATCCTTTGTTCTATTTTTTGAATTAAAAAATTCAATTTTCTCGGAAATTATAGCAAATTTTTTATATGTACTGTTTTTAAAGTATCTGCAACTTGGACCAAAGAAATATTGTATCATTTTGCTTTTTAGGACAAAAATTTGTTGTGACTTAGATATAAAAAATTCAACATAGCTTTTAAACAAGTAAGGATTTTTGTACATTTTTTAAAATTAGAATTTCCAAATTAAAAATAGGACAGTAGATATCAACTGATTTCAAAATTATTTTTCTGTACTTCTGTCGGATTTCAGCCCACACATTGTTTTCCTTCAGTTGAAACTATTTGATTCATTTTAGCATTCCAAAAATATTTTAGAAGATTTTCAAGATACTAAAAATTCGAAATGGTTCCAAAAGTTCTAAATGATTTCACAAAGATTTCACAAATGATTGTACACCATATTTCAGAGGTGATCAACACTTTAGCTTCACTATGCAAATTTCCAATTCGTAGTAAAGTACTAAAATATTAATGAGAGTTTAAAATAAATGCGACTGAAAATTCCAATCCTTTTTTTTTTAAATTCATCGAATTTTCAGGTTTTCTAGAATTTTTTCAAAATTCCATGCCTTCTGCAGGCCTCGCAGGTCTTGTAGCCACCCTGAATTTTTTAACTCTCACAGTGCACAATGGCTTAACACAGTCCGTAATGGATTCTCGATTTTTTAGAAAAGTTTTCAAAATTACCCTTTCGCTACTGTTTTCACGATGAAGACTACAAAGTCTCCGGTAACTGGGTGTATTTTCTCGGCTATCCACGCATCCAATCAATTTATCAGACCTGGATAAAGTAACGCCGATGCTATCTAGCCTCTCCAAATTCTCCATCGTCGACTCGTCGAAGCTACTTGTAGTCGTAATGGGAATTGGCCCATTGAACGTAGACATCATCTCATTATCGAAATCCTCTTCCTTCGCAACAGGACAGCAGTACATGGAAAAACGATGGGCAGCCGGTTTTTTCATCCTTAGAGCCGAATAGACATTGAGAGGTTCAAAATGATGAATGCCATCTTCATCTAAAACTGTGTAAGCAACTTCTCCAGTCAGGACACTTCTTGCAGCTTCCCTGGGTACAACACACTGAAAGCCTTGCTTCAGAATCATGAAAATCGATGAAGTTTTGTGACTTCTTCTCATCAAAAAGTCTTCAATAGCGAGGCTATTTTCAGCATGTAAGAGTGAAGTAGGAACATCTATAGATGACTGAAGAGGTCCTTCTTCAGGAACTATCATCAGCGCTGCACTTTCTCGTACCAAAGTTCTCAACACAGGGTCTGATCTTGCTAATTCTGGATCACTGCAAAGATCTCCGAGAGCAGATACAAATTGAGGCCTTTCTCCTGCTAATTTTCTCATCACCGTTAGCCTTTTTAAAATATCAAGAGTAAATTTATCACCAGCCAAAACCCTAGTCGATTTTTCATCACTGAGCACTGCCAACAGGCTGCTGGCCGTTGACGTCATACCTAAAGCTCTCGCCAAACCAACCGCTTGAAGTAGCATATCTCTTACTTTTGTTCCCTCATCATTCAATAATTCCTTGACTCGGAGTTCACTCGATTCTCGAACAGCTTGAACTATAGCTTTATGAACCGTCTCAGCTGCTTCCTTTTCTGTTTCCACTCCAGCAACATCTCGAGAAACATTCTTCAGGACACGAGAAATTAATCCTGGATCTCCTTTTGATACAGTTCTAAAGGCAGAGCCAACCAAGTCACTGCCATGCTCTTCTTCTAGAACTTGTGAGAGTTTTTCGAGGACCATTTCATCCTTTATCGATGAGTTGGTCAAGGTGGATTTCAGGATATCTACTTTGCTGTAGTTGGACTCTGCTAAGTCAGCCAAAACCCCACTACACAAGCAACTTCGGTTTCGGGGAATAAGTAGAATTCGGAGTACCTCGTCGACTGAATGATCAAAGTTGACAGAGTGTTGTCTTAGAAGAACGTTGAAAGCCTCACTGATTGAAGATAAAACAATGTCCTGTCCGTTTTCTACTTTGTCTGTCGTTTTGTCGTTTGTGAGAGTTACCACTGCTGCTGAAATTGCTGCTTTAACAGCCAAGTGTAGCCATTCATCTTCACCGTTCCTTTCTTTTTCAGAGGTACCATTCACTGGAACCGATGAACCTCCATTTGTAACTTTTTCTATTCCATTTTTCTGTGTGTGACTTTGATTCTTCTGTTGACTCTGATTATTCTCGTTCAATTGATTTTGCAAAATCTGCTGACATTGCTGTTGAACAATATTCTTGGCCAGTTGTGCAACAGTCGACACAACCTGTGCCATTTTGACAGCCGAGCTTCCTCTAAGTCCCAGATTCTCTGCGATTACAAGAGCCTGTTCAAGAGTAACAGCTTTCGGATCTATATCCACATCCACATTTGGTAAATCCGTTTGAACATTTCTCCCCACAGACATACCAGCTTTAGACAACTCTTGCAACATCCTCGAATCAATACTTGATTCCCCATGATGTTGTGAGGATGCATTAAAGTGTAAATGTTGAGGTCTCAGCAAACCTAGTTCCTCTGGAGTCACCTCAAACCCTTGAACCGAAAATTCCAATTCTCCTTCAGGCGTGTCTGTCAAATCTGGAGCAACAAATCTGGGACCTTCCTCCGTCTGAACGATTTGCCCAGGTACAAAAATCACTCCCAATTCGTTGGATTCAACCACACGTCCTGGTACAAATCTTGGACCGTCTAGCGTATCGACCACCTGACCAGGGACAAACCTAGAACCTTCATCTTCTGTGGATATAACTTGGCCGGGAATAAATGTTGGTCCGGCCTTGGTCTCAACTATCTGACCTGGAACGAATCTTGGCCCGTCTGCCGTTTCTACTGTTTGGCCCGGAACAAACTTTGTTCCGGTTCGGGTCTCCACCATCTGACCTGGTACGAATTTAGGTCCACTGCTCGTATCAACTACTTGGCCAGGAACGAATTGCTCACCTTTCTCTGTCATCACTATCTGACCCGGGAGAAATCCTTCCTCAGTCATCACTCCAGGAACAAATCGAGGTCCGTCTTTTCCACCTCGAACCAACTGACCTGGCACTATCCTTTTCCCTTCTGGAAACTTTTTGACACTTTCTGGGATGAACTCTACTCCTTTGTCTGTCTGGACCATGTGACCAAAACTCTCTTGTTGTTGGAAACGGGACATTGCACTGGCAGTTTTGGGATCGATTGCTATTCCCACTGAAGTAGGTTCCAGGTAGATGACTTCGTTGATGTTTCTGGCTGCTGCAAACTGGAAACCTTCCTTAGTAATTGTCGTCAATCCAGGTACGAACCTTTCTCCGTCAGGTGTTTTTACTATTTGTCCTTCAACGAATTTCATACCTTGAGGTGTGTTCATTGTTGTACCGGGTACGAATTTCAATCCTCGCTCTGATTCTACCGTGATTCCAGGGACGAAGCAAGCGTCACCTGATTCCTTAATGACATTTTGACCAGGCACAAAACGAGCTTCTTCAGTTGTTAGCATCGTTTGACCTGGAACAAATTGTGAATCTCCAGTTAATGTCAACAGACACTGTCCAGGAACAAACTCCCAGGAATCTCGGATCTGAACACTTTGTCCAGGAACAAAGAGCTGATCCCCATTTTTATCTGTGACAGTTTGACCTGGCATGAACTTAGTACCATCCGGTGTCAGGATAGATTGTCCAGGTACGAAGTTACCATCACCTGTGACTTGACCTGCCACGAACTTTGGACCTTCCTTTGTCAAAACAGTTTGACCCGGCACAAATTTGGCCCCATCATTGGCATGAATCGTCTGGCCTTGTATAAACGCTTCTCCATCTTTAGTAGCTAAGGTCTGTCCGGCTACGAAAACCGATGTACTCTTTCCACCTTCTTCAGAAATATTCACAATCTGACCAGGAATTAGTATCGGCCCATCTGGTGTCTGAACTGTGAACCCAGGGACAAAAGTATTACCCCTTGGTGTCTGCAAAGTCTGCCCAGGTACGAATATTGGACCCGTTGGTGTTTGAATCGTCTGTCCAGCGATGAACCTCTTGGCTGAATTAATGTCTAATTTTAAGCCTCTCACTTTGTGCACTTCTGCATTTTCTCCTTTAACAACGTTCTGCACCAACGTAGGGATTTCTTCCACCGTGGGAAAAATTTCTAGAGCTTCTTGGCCAGCTGCTACAAATTTAGCATCAACATTCTTTGTCGCTTCAAGATCCTGCGATGGAATGTTCTTCAAGGCTATCTGGACCTCAGCATCCGGTTCCACTGTTAAAGGTGCAAAGGGCTGAACAACCGAAATTGCCTCAAATCCGCCGGTTTTTTCAGCAATTGGTATGCTTATCGAACCTAATTTAGTTTGTGTCAAATCAATCAGTTCAGGTGTAACTTTCACAGGTTCCGGCATTTTATTCACAACTGGAAGACCTTTAGCCACTATACCATCCTTGCCAAAAGTAGTCCAATCACAAGACTGATCCAAGGGTTTTATTAAATCCCTCCACTCGCCAGAAGACATCACTAAACTTCCTCTAGACCTCGCATGACCAATATCTACATGCTTCCAGTCTACTAATTTCTCATCCCTCTCTTCCTTGATACTTCTTAACTTCAGCTGCTTCGCTGTCTTCAGTTCCTCTTCCTCGGCAGCTTTCTCCTTTTCTTCAAATATCTTCTTTGCGTAATTCAAACCAGCTTGCCGCTTCCTTTTCTTCTTTTTTGCCTCCGTTTCCAGTCTCTGCCTTTCCTTAACAACATCTTCTCTGGGACCAAACCCATTATACAAATCTTCCAAGTCCTTAAAATCCTTGAAATCGACAGACACATTTTTACCCTGTTTCAGTCTTAAGAACACTGTATCGCAATCCCTTGAAAGCATCACATCTCTAACGTCACCGTCTCTAACTGCAGCTTCCAGGCGTGCAGGAAAAACAAGACTGCATCTTCTTTCCTCAACAGTGTAGACGAAATTACACTTTTCCTCTTCAGGAGATGTTTGTTTTGAATTGAGCAATTCTCTCAGAGCTTTTTGTTGCTCGCCTTCTCCTTCCAACACTGGAAAAATGTATCGATAATCTTTCATCACAACATGTTTCTTCTTCTCGCTGAGAATCAAACCTGCGGTGTAGTGGTGCGGACCCAATCCAGAGGAAGTGGTGATTTTACATTTTGTATTGTCATGTGTGTGGACGCCTAAGAGAACGGGAATGTAATGGTGAGTCGGTAAACCATAGGATTTACCGGTAATGCGACAAAAACGTTTGGCATCTGCAGGGCTGATTGGTGGCAGAAGCGGAAAGTAGTTAGGCTTGGGGAGGCCCCTACTCCTCCCCGTAATCCTGCAATAAGACATCTTACTCTCTCAATGCTATTTGACTTAAATACTTAAGAGTAGACTGTCATTTAAACATCTTCTAAGTTATCTTCTCACTGTTGAAGATACTAATCGTAGAAAAAACCTTCTTTAACCGTAAACGAATCCTTAAATTTAGAACGTCATTTTCAATACTTTTAAAACACAAGATCACAGATTGTATACATTTTAGTAAAACGTGGTGTTAGTAACTTTCACTGCATAACTTCCGCTATCACTTTTATGGTTGGAAGAGTTCTTTTTCGTTCATGACTCGTGACAAAGGGTGGTTGCTTTTCTTTCACTTGGAGGAGTATATTTATTTTTGCTTTCAAGTTGCTTGCGGAATTCCATTGGAGTGCACACGTTCATCTGGTAGCTGGCCAATTCCCAAATTTTCCGCGCGAAAAAATGTCAAATGGTTCCCGGTTATTGTGATGGTTTGAAGAATTACTCCAAGATGATGCTTTATCAGAAATCTCGTCGGTTCTGTTTGCCAGATGTTGCCTCGGCTGAATTCAAGGAAATATTATGTCTGATCTCGCAGGGCCAAAATTACATTTCATCCTGACACTTTAATGGAAACTCTTAAATCTGCGGAGTGATTCAGAATTTATTATCCACGTGGTGTCTATATGTGAATCTTTATTCTGAGAAGTTCCACCAATTACATAGTTCCATGGTATCAGTTTGCAATCTTCCAGGCTTCTAAGGTAATTTTAAATAATAAAAAAAGTTGTTGCTTTAAAAAAGGGAAATGTTTTTCTTGTTCAAAGTGAATGAGATCAGAATTATGGACCCGTCGATTTACATCTATCAATACAGAATTTCGGATTTGTTTCAGAAACTTCAGGAAGAATTGGTTTGATTTTATCGAATTTTTTGCCAATCAGTTGGAGTAGTCCATTTCGCCTACGTTAGCACACCATTCACGTCTTATTTATTTTGTTTATTTTTTGTTTATTTTTTTTATTTTGCAGTCGCGGCTGCTACGATTTCAACAAATTCATTCCTCGGCGATGCATTCTCTCATGGTCTCGAATGTATTGCGATACGCGGCGAACGCCAGACTACTAGATGTACGAAGTGGCTAAAGAGCCGTTTGCGTGGCGAGTCTCACTCCCCACGACCAGAAATAGCTACCCTTCTTACTTCTCCAATACAACTTTAGAACCGAATACAAATTCGGTTGTACGCAAGTTAAGACGAGTTTGCGTATATCATTTAGTTTCGGTAAAAAGATTAGAAATTCGAGGAAGATGCTGAAGTGGCATTAAGTTCCCAGTGGGCACAAGCGTTAAAGAACATCTTTAGAACGTCTTGAAAATGTCCTAAGTCAGTTCATATAACGTTCCATTAACATACAATGTTCCAGAGACGTTTTAAAGACGTAATTGGAACATAAAACGTTTTAAGAACATTATTTGGCCTGACTTAGGACAGTTTTTAAAACGTTCGAATGACTTCTTTTCACTTGTACGTCCCAAAAACGTTTTTAGGACGTTCCAATTACGTTCTAAAATGTTGTGCCCACTGGGTTATCATCGGATCGATGAAGAGGCAAGGATCCAATTAGGGTTCCTAATGAATTTTTTTTTGGATCTTATTCTACAATACAGGAAATTCTTTATCAGGTCATCATGTGACCTTCAAATTTTGTTCGTTTTGAAAAGGAATTTCCAAACGAACAAAATGTTAAAACCGAGAAAAAATATTTGATAAAAAATTATGTCATTCTTCTACTAAAATTGAAGCTATTTATCAAAAAGAGATGTAATATTTTAATTAAAATTATACCAAATACAAACAATAGGTGTATTACATGCCCAGTACTAAATTCTGTAATAAAAATTATATTATTATAACAGAATCTAAATTATCTTCAAATTGAATAAAGAGTGTCAAAATGAATCTAAATAAATTCAAAAATGTTTGCTGATATCAGAAGGTAAAATTGAAACTAAATAATGAAATTAAATTTAACCGCATGGATGGTGAATAATTTTATAAAACTACATAATACCTTTTATCCAGAAAAGCGCTTCCATAAAGAGATAACAGAAAAATCATAAATGTTATTTCATAATCGAAAACGGATCTAAGTATTATAAAAGCAAACTAAATTTGTTGGTAAACGTCAATATGAAAGCAGGTTAAATAAAAAAGTTCTCAAAACAAAAATATTTTAAAAATTTCCAAGAAAATTATACAAAAATAAACACAGATTGGAAACTGTTTTTATTTCCCCGAAAAATTAAAAAAGAATATGCATCATGGAAAAGGGATCTCTCTGGGAAATTAACTTAGATCCCTTTTCCTCTCTCTGAAATGTTTTTGTTATATTTATTAACATTTACTAAAATTTTAAACTATCTATCTGCATAATAATTACAATTGGTGTAAATAATTTACTGTTTTGAATTTTTCTCAAAATTAAAAATTTAGTGGTTAGGTGCCTTTTTCACAAACAGCTTCACTTAAAAAATAGTTTGTTTTTAAATTTTAAAAATTGATACATTCTTTTTAAAGGAAAGCCTGTAGTACTTATTTTTTATATTCGATGAAATCATCAATCATGCGCTACATGCACGTGTAGATTTTCGTTTTGAGGGTAAAAATAATTGGAAATAAATAGTTGAATTAAAAAATATATTTTTCAGTCAAGGAAGAAATTGATTTTTTTCAAAATTTTATTTGTTTTTGACGTAACGTACATATAACATGTCTAGGATTGTTGAAGAGATTCAAAAAGATTTTGAAAGATTTCTGATATAAGGTATCTAGAAAATTTTTAAGAAAGTTTTTTATTTTTTAGGATTTTATCAAATTTTACAATAAAATTTAAAAATGCAATAAAAACAATCAAATCAGTACAAAATCTTAAAGACAAGAGTATCATAAATTCATGATGTCACTTTTAAATATACAAAAGCACGAGCCAGAATCCTAAACGATTGAAGCGAAGCATGTGAGAAAACAACTAGACCGTATCGAAAATTCTCATAAATTCGCACCCTGTTTTTGTGACACGATTTTTAAAACATTGTTTCAATTCGGCGAATCATCGTCCAAATCTTTATTTTATTTTCATCTTGATACCACGTTTCTAATTCTATTTCGAAATCCTAAAGTAAAAATTTCAGTGATGTTATCAAAGTCCTTATCCAGTTGTCTGTCATATTTTCATAAATTAAAATTAAACATTAAAAAAAGGGTTTCTTGATAAATAAATTTATTTCATTTATTTATTAAAAATACATTAATCAAATATATTTACCAAAGGAAAAACTTTTAATGTTTGTATCTATCATAAATTATTGTTTGAATTCAAAATATCAATAATTGTATAAAAAAATGCATCAAAAAGGAAATTTAGCATAGCACCTACGCCACAAACAAAAAAGTAAATTTCTTCCTAAATTCGAGAATCTTATAATGTTGGAATTTTTTAGTTTGGATAATTTATAATCCCGAAAAATAAAATTTCCAAACAGTTTGTAATATTAACGAAATGGAAAATTCTCGATTTGATCCAAAATAACAAAAAATGTTCTCAAAATTCAAATTGAAAAAATTTTTAAATTTAAAGAATAATTATAGGAAGATTTAAACATTTACAATTTTGTTATATGATAAAAATATTTGATCTTTGTGCGTGAAATAAATGAATAATTTTTTTTTTAAACAATGTTCCTAATTGGTTAAATACGGAAATTTTCTAATTCGGATATTTTCTAATTCTAAAATATTCTATCGGGAATTTTATTATTTGGGAATTTTTTAATTCGGTACTCCTGTATTTCGGCACTTTATGATTTTGGAAATTTTTTGTTCGGAGATTTTGAAATTCAGTAATATTATGAACTGTCTGGAATTTTCCAATTTGGTATTTTTATATTTCGGCAATTTTATAATTTCGTTTGTTTCATAATTTCGGGAATTTTATTATTCAGAAATTTTCCAATTCAGAAATTTTATAGTGTCGGCAATTTTATTTTTTGGGATTTTTCAATCGCCTTTCCTTCGATGTAAAATTTTCGAAAAAGAAAATATTTGAAATAGAAAATTCCGGAAATTGTATAATAAACTGAATATAAAAATTCCCCATTTAAAAATTCTCAAAAGATCAAATTCCGGCCAGTTTATAATATTACTGAACTTTTAAATTTCCAAATTATAAAATTCTCGACAGCAAATTTTTCAATTATTAAATATGTCAGATTTACTGTTTTTTCCAATTCTCCACATTAGAAAATTCCCGAATTTAAACATGGAGAACATTGTTATTTAATCAATATTATTTATTTATTATATATAAAATAATAAAATATTCTGTTTGAAAAAAATTAGATACTGTTCAATGTTTGTTGTAAATTAAAAATAGTAATAATTGGAAAAAATCTCCCAATTTTTTGCAATGCTTAAATTTGATAATTTGTTCGTTTCAGGAATTTTTCCATATCAGATATTTTATATTTCGACAATTTTCTGTCCGAAATTTTATTATCTGGAAATTTTTTAATTTGGTAATATTATAAACTATCGGAGATTTTATTATTCAAGAATTTTGCAAGCTGGGATTTTTATATTTCGGTAATTTCATAATTTTCATAATTTTCTTTTCCGAATATTTTCTTTTTCAGGAATTTTACAGTGCTGGGATATTTCTTTTTGGGATTTTGCAGTCATACCATTTTAAAATTGATATTTCTTTCAATTATTCTTATCTGAGAAAAAAACTATATTATTTTTAATTTTGTTCAGATTTTTAGAAAAAATGTCTGTCATGCTGCAATATTCCGGTCTTCAGTTTCGATTTTCTTGGAACAGAATAATTTTTGGGTCAGAAATTTTTTATTTTCATTCACCATTCACATATCTCGGAAGAAAGATTTTCATTTTGTAAAAAATTGACATTTTTTAATTCTCTATCCAAAGCCAATGTTGAAAACCCATGAAAATTTTATTTCGAAATTCTTAGTTGATTTTTTCGAAGCTGGCTAACTTTTTTACATAAAACTTTCTTTACTCGTATTCAGAAACTTATTATCTCGGAAGTATGAATTTTTTATTTTTAAAATGAAAATTGAATTTTGTATCGCATTCCGCGGTCAAGCCTGCTCCAAGTTTAAGTTAATCTTACCTTTGAGATTAATAACTTCTACATCTATATCCTTGAAACAGGATAACTTTTTTTGATCAAAATTTGCTGATCTTAATACAACAATGCATCAGCTTCGGAGTAGACATTTGTATTATCCTTAAGGAGTTATTTCGATTTTACAGAATGTTTTCTTGCTCTTTTGAAACATTGTCATTTCTTTGGTTTATCTAGTTCTGCACTAAACAAATAATTTAAAAAATTCAAACATGTAATACTTGATGTATCAACCAAAAAAATTTTTTTCTTTCATATAAAAAATATAGGATTTGCAGAAAAATTGTTAATTGTTGAACGAAAAAAGATTTTTCAGTCAAGAAAAGAAAATTTCAACCAAATTCTCGATTTATCAAGCCAAAAGACGAATTTCCTACAAAACAGTTAAATTTTCAACCCGTTATAGAAATTGTCAACAAAAAATTTAATTTTCAATTAAGTAGTTAAATTTTCAAGGAAATAGATACATTTTCAAACAAAGAGATGAATTTTCAACTAAAATGATGAACCTTCAACCAAAAATAAATTAAGTTTCAAGTGACACAGACAAATTTTCTAAAAACAAGTTGACTTTTAATTAAAAAGAACTTAATTAAAAAAGTTTGAATTTTCATGCCCTACAGACAAATTTCATCAAAATAGTTAATTTAGATTTTTCAAATAAAAAGAATTGTTTGTCAAGAAAGAACAAAAATTTCAATAAAACTGTTCAATTTTCAAGCTAAAAAGACGCGTTTGCTACAAAATATTTGGATTTTTAACCCAAAATTGAAGCATTTCAATTTCTAACGTTAAACTTTGTATTCTTTAATTTCAAACGGATTCATAATCGTGTTGTAAAATCAATAATTGTTCTCTTTTTATTATTTAAAGTACAGATCAATGTTTAAAATCGTTAAGCAATTTATCTTTATAGTTGATCGAATAGACCGTTTTTTATTAATAATTATGAATTTCAAACGCTTTTAATTGGTTAAGTCTTCAAAACTGCATTTTAGAATTCTTTAAATAAAAAATTTACTTTAAAAAACGAAGATCAAAGTAAAAAAATGTAAAGGTAAAAGATTTTAGAATTACGCATTGTAAAACGAAAGCTATCATAATTGAAAAAGCTAACAATTTAACTTGAAATTTTAGAAAGTGAAAATCGAATCTATTGTAAATTTGTAAATTATAACTTTAAAAAAGATACAAGATTATAGAGAATAATTTTTTTAGTTGCATTATATCATGAAGTCGTATGTAATTTGTGATAATTCAAGTGATTGGTTTAATTTTTTCTTCTAAAATGAAGAATTCTTGTGACACGCATGCTTGTCTACTAACATACAAATTTTATATTTGCAAAGCTATCGTCGAAAAATTTTGTTGTTCATCAAAAAATTCATGTTTGGCCCTTATCTAATTGTCATTCTTATATCTTCATATTAAATACACTGGCACCTGGTATGAAGAAAGATTTCGGGCATGGTCTGCACTGGCCTTGATCTTAAGTCTAAGGAATCCAAACGTAAACAGGCATGGCTGCGTGAATAATTTTGGTTGGATTTGGACGCATGGCGCAACCTGATGCAACTAATGTGCTGAGAGTGCGGCGTATATTCTGTTTGTTACGCTTGATTGAGCAACACCTATTTTTCGGTTTCGCGCTCCCTGAATCACTAAAATGCGGAGGCCATCAATTCTAGGAATACCGTAAATCCTATATTTCTAATTCCAGGTTCCAGTGTAACAGAGCCAACAAGTTTAGAGTAACGTTATGCAAGTTTAATTTAGGAAGTCTTATTGAGAAACGTTTTGTCTGCGCACGTCTTTAATTTTGATTTAGGAGCCGAAAGTGTGAAAATTATCAAATTTTTGGCAAATAAAGCAAATGTGATACGTTGTTCAGTGTTTAAAAACGTTTTAAAGAGCAACTGAAACTTTCATAAAGGTAATTTATGAAGCTATTAGATTCTAAGATTCTCAGTCGATTGACGATCTTATTGGCACAAACACGCGATTTGGATGAACTGCCAAAGTCTACATTTTCCGAATACTTCAAAAGATTTCTCTTTTCATTATTGACTGATGTCTTAATTAATTAGATAGTACAAGTTAAAGAATAAGTGCCAATAAGTGATTATCAGTTGATTATCGTTAATAATATAAATTTATTTGAAAATATTTTATAATTGTACAAGCAGTACATTATTTTTTATTTTCAACAAACCTTTAATTTGTTTAAATAATCATTTTCCCACAAGTTTTGTAAAAAAAGACAAGAATATAGTGTTTAAATGTCAATTTCATGAATAATTGACATTTTTTATTTTAACCCTTTAATGCCGAAAATGCCCCTTTGGGTACACCACTCTTTCTGCAATTATAACTCATGCAATTCAAGGCATAACAAATTTAGAGATACATATTTTTGAAGCTTAAGATCTCTTCTTTCCGATGGTGTGTATGAAAATGTGATTAAATTTGGATAATTATGGAAAAATATCGTTTGAACAAAAAAAAAAAACACGATTTTTTCTCATTTTTTTTTTAATAAAATCGAGTTTTCCGAGATCAATTTTTTATCTTAGTGTGTTCAAAATGTAGAGGCACATATTTTTGAAGCTTAAGATCTCTTTTTTCCGATGGTGTGCATGAACATGTGATAAAATTTGGTTAATTATGGAAAAATATCGTTTAAACAAACAAAAAAAAACACGATTTTTTCTAATTTTTTTTTATTTCCCGAAAGTTTTACATTATTTTTTTGATTTTGCAATTTTTCCCTTTTTGAAAAATTAAAAAATTGCTCCAAAAATTCTAAAAAAATTCAGGTGATTTTGTGTTCGATTCTAGCAACTTTTTTGTGATAACTTTTGCTTTAAGCTCCTGGTTCTTAAGAAAAAAAATCTCAAGTCATCATTGAAAATTTACATGATCAAGAATGATGACTTGTGAATTTTTTTCTTGGGAACCATGGAGAATAGACATAAGGAGATCAAACTAATGGAAATGAAAATGAACACTTTTCTGTTGCTAGAAGTACGCACACACACACATGTTCAAAATCACACTTACGTATAGTTCAAAACTTCCCGAGCGTGGCATGCGAACTGCACTTAAAAAATATGGCTGCCGATGTAAACGGGATTCAAATTGAAATAAATAATGGTTGAACAATTAATAGTTTGTGAATAAAGGCAAGGATGTTAAAATTAAAAATCGCTGCATAAAAGCGAAAGTTTCCAATAAGTGTGGTTTCAAGTGTAGTGTACAAGACTTTCAGAGTGGTGTAAGTTGTATGTTTATTGTTGTCGTTACGAACGCGTCGAATACTTGTCGCACACATAGTGTTGGTAAAAATAATTTGATATTTTCATAAACATACTACCTAGCTTTTCTATGGCGAATAATGTTTTATTCCACAAATATTTCACAAAATTCTGTCTGATTATTGATTATTTATTTGTTCAAGCGACCTGTCAAAACAAAAGAATGGAGACGGCCATATATTTTTTAAGTGCGGTTGGCACGCCACGTTTGGAAAGTTTTGAACTACACGTAAGTGTGATTTTACACATGTGTGTGTGCGTACTTTTGGCAACAGAAAAGTGACCGTTTTTGGTGAAGTTCATGCATTACAGATTGGTCTCCTTATATCTATTCTTCATGTTGGGAACCATGGGCTTATAGCAAAAATAATTAGGAATAAAAAGTTGTTAGAATCGAACGGAAACTTCACCTGATTTTTTAAAAGAATTTTCGGATCAATTTTTAGAATTTTCAGAAATTCAAAAATTTCGAAATCATTAATGTTTTCGCAAACTTTTTTGGTAATTAACGAGCCATTTTGAACACACTAAGATACAAAATTTATCTCGGAACCAGTGATGCCAATGTTGGCACCCTATGCTACTGCGCGTGCGTTAGGGCCGTGCGCTGGTTGGCCACACTTGGCGTGCAATTCAAAATTACTTTAAAAACAATTCTTGCAATTTAAATAAATAATTATTTAAAAATGCACAGGGAATGTATATAAATTGGGTAACTTATTATTTCAGGCAAAAAACTGAAAACACATTTATTCTATAAATAACTGTTTCTTTTAATCTAATTCCAAAGATTAACTTATATTTTACAAAAAATTTAATTTAGAAATAAATTTCTTGTAAAGTGATTAAAAATAATTATTTATAATGTTTTTAATATTTTTTATTTATTTTTCTGGGAATTCATATGACAATATAACTTATAAGTACCTAAATTGTCACAACCGCATTGTGGTTATGATTCAAGTCAAAACCTTCTCGAAGGCACCACTACTGAATCACTTGCAAAGAGAATGTGAAGAGGAATTCCAGCGCTAATCTAGTTTGAATCAAAACTATAATGCAGTAGTCACAATTTATGTATTTATAGGTTATATAATTATATGAATTCCCAAAAAAAAACATATAGAATATTAAAAACATTATAAATAATTACTTTTAATCACTTTACAAGAAATTTATTTTTAAATTAAATTTTTTGTAAAATATAAGTTAATCTTTGGAATTCAAGTAAAAGAAACTGTTATTTGTAGAATAAATGTGTTTTCAGTTTTTTTGCCTGAAATAATAAGTTACACAATTCATATACATTATTGTACATTTTTAAATAATTATTTATGTAAATTACAAGAATTATTTTTAAAATAATTTTGCATTCACACCATTACGTGCTCTTGGACCGCCCACTTATGCGCTCGCAAACTTGTATACACGAGCGCAGAGTTAAAAGTGGAGACAATGATTACTCTTGTAGCTCTCTGCAAACTTCACATCCATATAATTCTTTTATTTATAGAAATGTCTTATTTATATAAATGAATGCACTTCTTCTAGGTTTATGAAGATTCATAGTTTATAGCAGGCTACTGAAATAATAATATTGCTATCCTAGAAAGACTTGAGGTACAATAGGTCAGGTACCCAGGTATACACATGATGAAGTTGCAGTTACGCAGCGGTCAGTGGTCAGTGATATTCGTAGATTCATCAGAGAATGATGCATCGAGTCCACCTGAGTTTTAATTTTATGTCTTATAAAACTATTATCGGCATCAAATATGGACGTTTTAGGTGAAAAAGGTGAAAGAAACAAGTGAGTTCAATTGTTCATTTTGCAAGCAACAGTTTACGCGAATATTTAATTTGCGAAGACAGACTAGTGCACAGTAATAAACAGCAGCATTTTACTTGTTCAGTGTAAGTACATTATTTTTGAAGAACTAACTTAAGTATTAAAAGTTATTATTTAATCATACAATTTTCATTATAATGAAATACATTACATCATAATATTATCATTAATCGGAATAATAAGAACTGTATTTCTTCCAAGAAATGTCGAAAATTCTATCAGAGAGAAATAGAGAGTCAAAGTGCATTCGAAATATCAGTTGACAGAAACATGGCGCCCCCTATTCGCCTGTATACCCGTGATGGTCATT
>NC_046665.1:48629449-48631130 GCF_010883055.1 Belonocnema kinseyi
AATCCACGAGTGATTCCAGGACTCGGTCGGTGTGCAAAGAAAACTGCACCACCGACAATGACCGACATGAGATAAATGAAAGTGGCCCTCAACCCTTAACATGTGTACGTCGCGTGGCCATCGTAGGTATATCGCACGCAGCCAACCTAATATCGGACACAGGCAGATTTAGAATTGAGATTGTTGGTATTTTACGCCCAGTTAAACTGTTCGATCGCGAAGCAAGCAATTTTTGACAGATTCCAGCTGACACATAAATGACTCAATTTTGTGTTTTTAAATGTCCAGTGTTTTACCTTTAAATCCCTTTGTACATATTGTATATTTGTGCTACAATTCTTATCCATGGCTGGCTAAATCTAATGCCAGATGAATCAAATCTGCAAATACCTGAAGAAATTGTAGGTTATGTTTCTATGTTTACCTTTCAGCTCCACTCTGCTCATCATTGTTTTCAGGTTCTTTTTTTCAGAATTCTCACACCAGGTGCGATCGAAAAATCGTTGGATTATCAACATCAACCCCTAAATATTCGACTTAAAAAAAATAAAGTCAACCACATATTTTCAGTGACTCGATTTTTAATTAAAAAACTTTTACTATTAAATTTCGCAATCAGAATTAATCTCTTTCGTTTAAAAATTTAACTATTTTGTTGAGTATTATTCCATTTTCGACAGAAGATTTCATCTTTCAAATGAAAAACTCGATTTTTAATTTGAAAATTTTTACTATTAAATTTCGCAATCGGAATTAATCTCTTTCATTAAAAAATTCAACTATTTTGTTCAACATTATTCCAATTTCGATATAAACTTTCATCGATTAAATTAAAAACTCGATTTTTAATTTGAAAATTTTTACTAATAAATTTCGCAATCAGAATTAATCTCTTTCGTTTAAAAATTCAACTATTTTGTTGAGCATTATTCTAATTTCGACAGAAACTTTCATCGATTAAATTAAAAACGATTTTTAATTTGAAAATTTTTACTATTAAATTTCGCAATCAGAATTAATCTCTTTCGTTTAAAAATTCAACTATTTTGTTCAACATTATTCCATTTTCGACAGAAACTTTCATCGATTAAGTTAAAAACTGGATTTTTAATTTGAAAATTTTTACTATTAAATTTCGCAATCGGAATTAATCTCTTTCATTAAAAAATTTAACTATTTTGTTGAACATTATTCCAATTTCGACAGAAACTTTCATCGAATAAATTAAAAACTCGATTTTTAATTTGAAAATTTTTACTATTAAATTCCGCGTTCAGAATCGCTGTCACAAAAAAAATAACGAAAACAATGAGAATCTGATGAGAATGTAAAAAGTTGTTATTCAGAAAAAATGAACCTCCAAAATCTACTCTTTTAATGTCCCTAATTTTAAAATTTTAAACGAAAGAGATTAATTCTGATTGCGAAATTTAATAGCAAAAATTTTAAAATTAAAAGTCAAGTTTTTAATTTAATCGATGAAAGTTTCTGTCAAAATTGGAATAATGCTCAACAAAATAGTTGAATTTTTAAACGAAAGAGATTAATTCCGATTGCCAAATTTAATAGTGAAAATTTTCAAATTAAAAATCGAATTTTTAATTTAATCGATGAAAGTTTCTGTCGAAAATGGAATAATGTTCAACAAAATAGTTGAATTTTTTAATGAAAGAGATTAATT
>NC_046665.1:48631230-48632471 GCF_010883055.1 Belonocnema kinseyi
ATGCAGATATTGGATGAATGAAGAGGAGAATTTATGCAGAGTATCTGGATACGAAATGGAGTCATGGGCACATGTATTAGAGAGATGTACAGGAGAGGAAGAGGGACAGTTGAGTGTGGGTGAGTGTGTAAGATGGATCTTGGACGGTAGTGGACAGGGAGTGATGTGGATGAGGAAATTGGATGAAGTAAGGGAAAGCAAGGGAGTAGGGCAGAGCCAAACGGGTGATCCTGAAAAGGGACAGTAAAAAACGAAAATTGTTTTCAATATCGTGGAAAATGCATTTTTTTATGGTGAGAGGAAACGGAAGTCCTGGAAGCTCGCTCATTTTAGGAATTAATATCACTACAGTTACTATTGTTTATCCTACGTAATGCGAAAGAGTAGAATATAAGTAGTAGTTAAGTTAGACTAAGGATGGAATTGTAAATATATGTACAGGGAGCGGTGGCCCTCAAATCCGTAAAAGGGCGAGATTAAATACATACATACATACATAGTAAAAATTTTCAAATTAAAAATCGAGTTTTTAATTTAATCGATGAAAGTTTCTGTCGAAATTGGAATAATGCTCAACAAAATAGTTGAATTTTTAAACGAAAGAGATTAATTCTGATTGCGAAATTTAATAGTGAAAATTTTCAAATTAAAAATCGAGTCACTTAAAATATGTGGTTGACTTTCTTTTTTTTAAGTCAAATATTTAGGGGTTGATGTTGATAATCCAACGATTTTTCGATCGCACCTGGTGTTAGAATTCTGAAAAAAGAACCTGAAAACAATGATGAGCAGAGTGCAGCTGAAAGATAAACATAGAAAAATAACCTACAATTTCTTCAGGTATTTGCAGATTTAATTCATCTAGCATTAGATTTAGCCAGCTATGGATAAGAATTGTACCACAAATATACAATATGTACAAAGGGATTTAAAGGTGAAACACTGGAAAGTTAAAAACACACAAAATTGAGTCATTTATGTGTCAGCTGGAATCTGTCAAAAATTGCTTGCTTCGCGATCGAACAGTTTAACTGGGCGTAAAATACCAACAATCTCAATTCTAAATCTGCCTATGTCAAAGCCGATATGAGGTTGTGTAGGTGCGATATACCTACGATGGCCCCGCGACGCACACATGTTAAGGGTTGAGGGCCACTTTCATTTACCTCATGTCGGTCATTGTCGGTGGTGCAGTTTTCTTTGCACACCGACCGAGTCCTGGAATCACTCGTGGATTTAAA
>NC_046665.1:48632571-48633588 GCF_010883055.1 Belonocnema kinseyi
CTAGTAACCATATTTTCTCTTCCTAACTCTTCTTTTAACATATATCCTGGGCAACTCCAGCTAACCCCCATTACCCACCTCAGGAATCGCTCATGCATACTCACTACTGTCCTATGTTCCTTCCATCCCCAGATCTCCACACCATAACACAACACCGCCCACACCAACGCATCAAACAACCAGACCCTCATTCTCCAATCGTTCTTGAACCTTCTCTTTCCTATACCCCATACTTGGCCCATTACTTTACTCGCACATTCAATTCTTTTCCTCACGTGCAGCTCATTTCCTCTTTCTGCCTCAAACCAAAAATCTAGGTAACATAACTCCTGCACAATTTCCACTTTTTGTCCGTTCATCTTCCAAACGTAATTTATTTTGCTCTTTCTATTTCTGAAACACATCACCTTTGTCTTACCTACGTTCACCGTCAGCTCTTTTGTTCCCACATACTCTTCGAAGACTCTCATCATTAGGTTCATCCCCTTCTCATCATCTGCTAATGGAACTACATCGTCCGCGTATGCTACAGAGTATTGTTTGCTATTACCCAAAGCCGTTCCTCCTTTCCCTTTCTCCTTTAGCTTCTCCTCTAAGTCTGCCAATAGGATACTAAATAGTAACGGACTCTAAAGGGCACCCTTGCCTTAGACCTCGGCTTGTCCAGAAAACCTGCCCTTTTTTCTTTCCTATTTTCACCCTAATCCTGGTTTCAGTAAAAATTTCCTTTATCCTCTCCACTAACTTTTCCTCTACTCCCCTCTCTTTCATTGCCTGCCATAGTACTTTTCTATTCACTGAGTCAAACGCTGCTTTGAAATCTACGAACAAAGCGACTAGTCTCCCTTGCTTTCTCCCCAAATTTCTGTTAACTAAATAGAAGTACGTAGATGTTTTCTATAGTTCCCATTCCTCTTCTAAAGCCCGTTTGATTATGTGGGATACTTTCTTTTTGTTCTACCTGACTCTCCAACCTATTTCTTAAGATTTCTGCATATATTTTATAGCCGACTGACA
>NC_046665.1:48633688-48636243 GCF_010883055.1 Belonocnema kinseyi
GGTATATTCCAATTGGAAAAGAGTCAGGTGACCCTCACTGAAACTGCCAGAATATTTCCCTAATATTACTATGAATCTAAACAAGAACAGGAAAAAATAATATTTGGGGAATAAGTTTCAATTTCTACATTTTACACTTTGCATTTTTTTTCGCAATCCGCAGCCGAGCCTATTCCAATTCGCGGTCAGTGTTACTTTGAGGTTGTCAACTGTCACATCCCAGGTGAAAAAGTTATGTATGGTTTATACAGGTTGGACACTAGGGTGGCTCAAAAACACTATTTTTTTAGGGGGCTGGGGAAAATGTTAAGGAAAAGTATAGAGGTCTTTTTTTACTTAAAATCATTTATATTGATCTAGTGGAATATTTATCAACATAAGTTCATTAATTTTCGATTATTTAAACAAATGGAATTTGTTAAAATCATCTCTTTTTTCAAATATTCGTTTTTACTCCTAAAAATTATTACTATTGGGCTAATGAAATACATATTAACATTGGTTTATTAATTTTCAATTATTTAAAGAAATAAAACTTATTTAAATAATTTTTGTTTTAATTAAAAATTATTACTGTTGGTCTAGTGAAATATTTATCAATATTGTTTAATGAATATTTAATTATGTAAACAAATTCCATTTATTTAAAAAAGGTTTTTTTCTAAAAATTTTTCTACCTGGCACTTGATTATCGTTAATAATATAAATTTATTTGAAAATATTTTACAATTGTATTAGCAATAAATTATTTTTTATTTTCAACAAACCTTTAATTTGTTTAAATAATCATTTCCCCACAAATTTTGTAAAAAAAAAGACAAGAATATAGTGTTTAAATGTCAATTTCATGAAGAATTGACATTTTTTATTTTAACCCTTTAATGCCAAAAATGCCCCTTTGGTTACACCACTCTTTCTGCAATTATAACTCATACAATTCAAGGTATAACAAATTTAGAGACAATAATTTTTGAAGCTTGAGATCTCTTCTTTCTAATGGTGTGCATGTAAATATGATAAAATTGGGTTAATTATGGAAAAATATCGTTTAAACAAAAAAAGACACGATTTTTTCTAATTTTTTTTTTTTATAAAATCGAGTTTTCCACATGGTCCTCAGTGTAAAATTTACTTGGAACCTCAATAACCGGTGGAATAAATGCCTAAGCTTTCAGAAGTGATGCCACGAGCGGATCATTGACACACCATTCGGTGCTCTCGGACCGCCCACTTGTACGCGCGAAAACATGCATACACGCTCGCAGAGTTTAAAAGTAGAGAAAATGGTAACGTGAAATAAAAGTCAAAACTTCACACACGTTGGTTACCACGTTCTCATTGGTTTCCACGTTCTCAGTGGTTTCCACATTATCCTTGGTTTCCACGTCCTCATCCAATGAAGCCGACTTCTCCTCATGAATTTTTCGCTTGTGCCTGTATAAGTCTTTGCATGTTGGAAATGTCTGATCACATCTAAAAAATGAAAATTCATATAGCAATCTAGCCAGGCATGAAATTTGAGAAAACAATTATAGTAGTTAAATTTTTAGTAAAATAATTATTAAAAAAAAATCAATTGTTCAACAAAATGCAGATAAGAAGTTTATTTTCCAACAAAATTATGCATGTTAAAAAAATGGATTCTTAACAAAGGAGTTCGACCAACAATTTTAATTTAGAACTATGCAGCTTTTAATCCGGTAGCTACTAACACTTCTGTATGCACTAATAGGCCAACGAGATTACTCTTTTTTAAAAGGTCAAAAAGGCCCCTGATAAAGGATATCTTGGGTACGTTTTCGAAACATGGGTCAATTTTGTAGAAACAATTTTTTAAAAAAGAAATTCATTATTTATACACAACAAAAATTGTAAAATCATTTTTATCATGGATGATCGAAAATAAAACTTTTTTACTCCTTGCACTCTCTCGTACGATGAACCGTTTGCAATGTACAACGTTACAAACAAGTGATTTTTTAACAAAATCTCCATATTTGAACAGTTACATCGGAATCAATAATAAAGAAACATTCTAAACCTGTACACTGCCTATATCAAGGATAGCTCTCTTAAAAGAAAAAAGAAATCTACCAATCGAATAACAACTTCTGTCCTTAAATAGTTATTAAAAAGTTGTTATTTTTAAGAGGAAACCGTTTAGACTCTTTATTTAATAATAAAAAATGATCCAGATCAACCAGCGTCATAATGTTGCTTCAATTTGTGGCGAAAGCTTTATCTAGCATTATTAAAATAATTTGTTATAAAGAATTTAGCAAAAGAAATTATAAATCTTTTTCGTCTTTTATCTGGTCTAAAGTATGTCATATTTTAAATTTAATGACATTTATAATTAATTGTTTACTCAGGCGCATAACATCACTAATTTCCATCTATTTATTATAATTATTCTTTGTCACTGGATCATATTAATAGTTATATATAAATTTAATAGAATCAGAGAGAAATAGAGAGTCAGAATGCATTAGAAATATCAGTTGACAGAAGCATGGCGCCCCCTACTCGCCCGTATACCCGTGATGGTCATTTGA
>NC_046665.1:48636343-48640495 GCF_010883055.1 Belonocnema kinseyi
ACGTCTCATCCGACAGATTTGGTCTTCCGAACTGTCGGCGAGGAACAAAGTATCTGCAACGAACATGCTTGTCGTCTCGGTAGTACTCTATTCATTTGGAGTGGTACCATGGACGAAGAACGGGCTCAGATCCCTTGATATCGGGATATGAAAGTTTATGTAAATGAACAAAAGCATGCATCTAAAGTCTTCTGTTCCGCGACTGTACATCTCACGCCGTCAAAAGGGTCGCGGAATATTGAGTCTTGAATGTCTTCACAACAGGATTATTCTGTGTACAGCAGATAGAGTCACAAATGGAAGAGACACTCTTCTTAAAATGGTCAGGAAGCACGAAAAAGTGGACAAACGAGCGTTTCTGTACAAAGCAGCGGAGGAGGCTGCTGAAACACTCAGACTTGACTTCAGTATTAGGGGTGAGCAAAATGCATTAAATCTAATCTATCTCGAGTACTCATCCCTGAAAGCCCGGATTAAGAAAGCACAAGAGAAAAATTTTCTTGAACTTCTCGTCGATAAAAGGATGCACGGCATTTTGCACAGAAATGTGGAGGATCAGTCAATGTCGTGTGAGCTAGCTTTGATTTCCTTAAATCACCGGGATTGAAGTCTGGCACGGAGGGTTTCATTTTGGCATGTCAAGACGGTGTCATTTCCACCTTAACATACTGTCGCCACATTTTGAGCCAAGACATTCCCGATGATATCTCCAGGGCTTGCCATGCACACCTCGAGCATTTAGTACACATACTATCTAGTTGTCCAACTCATGCGGAAGCAACCTACATCCAGAGGTACAATGCGGCACTTGCGGTAAACACGCAGATCTCACGGTCGTGAGACGTGGTTGTGGCTGAAATTTTAGCGCGATTTCACTGGGATCGGGTGCAGTTTTTCAGATTAGCACCAGGGACTGAGAGTAATAGGTTTTGCTCACTTTGGGTTTTATTCACTGAACCGACGAAAAAGGGCCCGTTAGGTTTTACTCTTCTCAAGATCTGAAAATATTTACTGCAGGAAGAAAGTGATGCCATCCCGAGTGGACTTTGCCTCCTTCGCAGTCACTCAGAAACAGATGGGTTGCGGCAGCAACTGGTTAAGTTTGAATCCCGAGCAAAACATGTATAGAGGATCGGTCCTTTAGTTTGTGTACTGATCAAAATAAAGTACCCAGGATTCCATCTTGGAAAGATCGAAACCTCCAGAATTCTGGAAGATTTTGCTCCCGATGGAAACTTAACCGAAGATACTTTCAAACGATCCCGAAGAGAGCGAACTGCCACCTGAAAGAGTTAGGTTTTGAACCTAGTCTCCGCTCTCTGGACTTTTACTCTCTGTATATGCAATATGATTTTATTCTCTGAGATTCTGTTTTTGAAATCAGAATAAAAGCTACTTTATAGTAATTTATCAATTTGTCGCTAATTCCAAATTATATTATACGCGTTTTAAACCCAACTATATAATATACATTATTATTTGATTATGAAACAATATTGAAGTAATTTATTAAGCATTTAATAATATATGATGTATTAATAAATGGGTAAATTTGTGAATAATTAATGTTTAATTACAATTATAAATGAATAGAAAATTTGTAATATTCTTACAAATATTGAATAATATAAAATTAATAACATTCAGAATTTTATTTTTTAATTAATTACTGTTTGTTAGCGATTTTATCATTTTTTAAATTCTATCGTTTGTTTAGATTATATTTTTAAATCTATTTTTTTCTAAAATTCACTTTCTTAAACGATTTTACTTTTCAACCCCTTTTATTTTGTGAACAAATATTTAAGTTTGTTAAACATTTTATTTTTTTAAATAAATTTATTTTTGAAAAATTTAACTTATTAAACAATTTTTTATTTTCAAAATATCTGATTTAGCAATTTCATTTATTATCATTGCTTAAATAATAATTAATTGACTAAGGGAACACTAATAATTGATGATAAAAGTATTCTAACTATAATTCAAATAAATTTGTTTGAAATTTAATTTTTTATTTTATGGTCCAAATATCTATAACTTTTATTTCAACAATTATTTTGTTCAAAATTTGTAATTAAAAAAAGAATTGATTTTCCTAATTTAATTCTTTAACCAATTCCATTTTTTAAACAATTTTTTTTCAATATTTCATTTCTTATACCTTTTTGATTCTTCATCAATTTTATTGTTTAACCATTTTATGTTTTCTTTGAATTTATTTTTTAAACAATTTTCTTTTTTAATTAATTACTTTTTTATCAATTGTATCGTTTTCTTAAATTCTATTATTTATTTAAATAATATTTTTGAAACTATTTCTTTTTTCCTGAAATTTAATTTCAAAAACTATTTTATTTTCTAAACCATTTTATTATGTAAACAATTGTTAAAGTCTGTCATAAAATTTATTTATTAAATAAATTTATTTTTCAAACAATTCATTAATTTTTCAATATTTTAGTATTTAATATATTATAGATTAATATAATTTATTATCATTGCTTAAATATGTATGTATGTATTTAATCTCTCCCTTTTACGGGTTTGAGGGCCTCCGCTCCATGTACATATATTTACAATTCCATCCTTAGTCTAACTTAACTACTACTTATATTCTACTCTTTCGCATTACGTAGGATAAACAATAGTAACAGTAGTGATATTAATTCCTCAAATGAGCGAGCTTCCAGGGCTTCCGTTTCCTCTTACCATAAAAAAAGTGAATTTTCCACGATATTGAAAACAATTTTCGTTTTGTACTGTCCCTTTTCAGGATCACCCGTTTGACTCTGCCCTACTCCCTTGCTTTCTCTTACTTCATCCAATTTCTTCATCCACATCACTCCCTGTCCACTTCCATCTAAGATCCATCTTACACACTCATCCACACTCAACTGTCCCTCTTCCTCCCCTGTGCATCTCTCTAATACATGTGCCCATGACTCCATTTCGTATCCACATACTCTGCATAAATTCTCCTCTTCACCCATCCAATATCTGCATGCTCTCACTCCTTCTCCCATTCTGAACCATACAACCCTAGTCCATTTTTCTTCCTTTTTTTATTTTTTGCAGATATTCTGGTTCCGTCAACCCTTTGACCATCATGTACCATCTATTGTACCTCGAATCTATAATCTTTGTCCATCTCTCTTCTCCTTGTTTAACCAATAGCTCTAACTCTATGTCCTGCCACTCCATAACCCATTTTCGAATATTACACACCCTTCTCATTTTTCTCCTTTCTACCTCCCATTTTGAATTTCCCACATTACCTCTCGCTTCATTGTTCCGAATTTCACCGAAACATGCTTGTGCAATTTTACTTCCCTCTCCCCTTTTTAGCTTTTCTTCATACCTCCATACTCTCTTAATTTGTCTAGTAACCATATTTTCTCTTCCTAACTCTTCTTTTAACATATATCCTGGGCAACTCCAGCTAACCCCCATTACCCACCTCAGGAATCGCTCATGCATACTCTCTACTTTCCTATGTTCCTTCCATCCTCAGATTTCCACACTATATTAGTCAACAATAATTCCAACTAGTGACTGTTTATCAAAATTCGAAAAAATATTGTATGTGGTGCCATCCAGTAAAGTTTCGTTTCCAAAAGATACATCAGAAACGGCACATTCTGACTGACTAAGAGATCGATCTCTTGAGAAACAGCAAAGGGGTTTTTTACGCTTAGGATTCTATCCATACCGTAGTGGGGGCAGAGATCGTTCAGTGAAGAATTACTCTTCTCGGGATTCGTTCTAGGCACCAACGTGCCTGCTTGAATCTTTTCCCCAATTGTTTGCGGAGGGATGACTCCGGTCATGAGGGATTGGGTGCAGTGATCCCAGATCTGAAACGAGATGTGGTCGAATACTATGACAGGGCTACGTCCGTGTGAATATAGTAGGAGACGATATAAATGACTGGGTTGCACGCGCAACCCATTTCTCCTCTTCTGAATTTGAAAACTCGAAGGTGCACGATAGCCGGTCGGAACACTTCGGCGGTTCTTTTTATATCTCTATCTGCTTTCAAATAAAATTAAGAGATTGGGATTTTAATATTTCCAGATTTCGATGCTGGGCTGGCGATTCTCATGATTTGAATACTTCGCGCGCCTCTTTATATACGTATATTTTGAGGTT
>NC_046665.1:48640595-48643153 GCF_010883055.1 Belonocnema kinseyi
AATCGTATATATTGGTTAAGTTGGAAAATCGTTTTTTTTATAGAACATTAACCTTCTTGGTCAAAAATTCACCTTTTCCCTTGAAAATTTAACAATTTTGTTGAAAATTCGTTTTTTTCTTGTTCACTTCAATTTTGTAGCACAGTTTTTATCTGGAAATTGTACTATTCCATTTTTGGTTGAAACTTTATCCTGTACATTGTATCAGTTAAAACACCAATTATTTGATACAAAATTAATTTATTTTGTTGACAAGTAAGCTTTTGGGTTGAAAATTGATTTATTGTGTTAATTAGATTTTTTTCCTAAAATTAAAAAAACTGCAAAATAAAAAAATTGCCTGGAAATCGTCCTGATTCCTTTTTTTATTTATTTTTTTTTATTTTAAAAATCGTTTCAAATACTCACTTAAAATTAATTTTTCAAACTAAAAACTCATTTTCTATCTTCTTATCAATCACAACAATTTTTGTTATTCTTTTTAAATATTTCACAATTCTTAAAAGCTTTTTTTTCAAATCTGCAAAAATCTACATCGTGTTTGAAATTATTTCAAATTATTTCAAGTTTAAATTAATTTTTAATATTATTCGAAATTAAAATTGTAGCGTTCAAACTTAAAATTTAGCTCATTACAATTTTAACAATTCAAGACTTTCTATTTCGAACCACTCTGTTCAAATTTGTATAGTTTTTAATAGTTGTTTATAATGGCTTGTCCCAGATCTGAATTATATTTTTTTTCAAAAAATCTCTGATCCAATTCAGAAAGACATACAATTGCTTTAAAAAATTTCCTGTTCCAATTGAAATTTCAGGATGAAATTAGAAAATTCAAAATTTTAAATCTGAAAATGATTTTTTTGAGGTGGAAATCTTTTAAATTTTAGACTTTTAAAACTGAAGCTTGACAAATTTTTAATTCAGAAATATTTCATTTAAACGCTCAATAATTCATACGTATAAAACACAAAATTTTAACACCTTTTAATTTTACAATTTTTTTAATTAAATTATTTTAAAATACGAAATAACCATTTTTAAATTTTTATGATTTTAACATTTTAGAGATTTCTGGTTAAAAAATACAAATTACGCTATTATTTTTAAGGTTCAAAATGATAATAATTCAAAAAAATTTCAGTTCGTAAAATTAAATTAATTTTTTAACTAAAAACTTTTTTAAATAAAAGTTACATTATTTTTATTTTAAGTTGTTCCAGATTAATATTTTTGTATTGTTATTTAGAGATAAAAATTTTAGTTTGCCAATTGAAAATGTTAGAAATTAACTTACTATCAAAATAATTGAATTTTCAACTAAAACAAAAAAGAGAATAAAAAATTTCCAACAAAATAATTACATTTTCAACTAAAATGATAAATCTTCAGCAAAAAAAGTTTGAATTTTTAATTAAAAACTGTTGAACTCATCCAAAAAGATATTAATTTTACACAAGAGTTGACTTTTCAGCCAATAAGGATTTTTTTCAAATTGTTGAATTTCAAAGCCAAAAAGATGATTTTTTTACAAAACAGTGCAAACTTATTTTTAAACGGAATAGTTCAAGAACTTCTGGTTAAAAAATATAAACTTACTTTCAATGCTTTGAATTGAAGAATAAATAAATAAATTTTTTAATGTTAAAGACTGAATCATTTTGATCAATAAAAATGGATTAATTTCAATTCTTTTTTAATTGGAAACTTTTTAAATTATAAATTGAATTCGTTTATTTTAAGTCGCTTTATATTATTAATTTTTACATTTTTATTTATAAATCCAAACTCAAAAGTCTTATTTACGAATTGACAATTTTGAAAATCGTACGGTGTAACAAAACAGTTTCATTTTCAACTTAAAAAAAACGAAGTTTCAACCAAATCCTTAAATTTTTAACGAAGAAGATGAATTTTCATTTAAAATTATGAATCTTCAACAAAAAAAGGCTTACACTTTTTATTAAAAACTGTGGAACTCATCCAAACAGAAAATTTTTTTCACAAAACAGTTGAGTTTTCAGTCTTTAACTAAAATGATGAATTTTCAAAAAAATCTAATTAACACAATAAATCAATTTTCAAACCAAAAGTTTACTTTTCAACCAAATAAATTAATTTTCTATCAAATAATTGGTGTTTTAATTAATACAATGTACAGGATAAAGTTTCAACCAAAAATGGAATAGTATAATTCTCAGATAAAAACTGTGCTAAAAAATTGAATTGAACAAGAAGTAAAACAAATTTTCAACAAAATTTTTAAATTTTCAACCAATCAGATGAATTTTCGACAAAGAAAATTGATGATCTACAAAAAAGACAAATCTTAAACAAAATACATGAATTTTTATAGAAATTATTTTTTTCAACCATAATTAAAAAACCTTGTTAAAAAAACGTATTTTTTTTTTACAAAGTAGTTCAACTGTTAGTGAAATAATCAACTTTTAAAACCAAGGAGATGTACAGTTGATATTTTAACCAAACAATTGCATTTTTGACCAAAAATGATACATTTTCAACCAAAAAGATTAAATTTCTACTAAACAAGGTCA
>NC_046665.1:48643253-48652816 GCF_010883055.1 Belonocnema kinseyi
CGATCTATTCAAATCATGAGAATCGTCAGCATCGAAATCTGGAAATATTAAAATCCCAATCTCCTGAATTTATTTCAAAGCAGTTAGCAGATAGATATATAATTAGAATCGCCGAAGTGCTCCGAACAGCAATCGTGCACCTTCCAGTTTTCAAATTCAGAAGAGGAGAAATGGGTTGCCCGCGCGGTTGAGAAAAATTAATATGTGTTAAAATGTTAATAAATTAAATTTTAATTAGTTGAATCAATTTTCTAATCTGATTTTAAGCAAATGAAAAGAAAGTTTATGAAAATCGGTTAATATCTTCATTGCCAGTTGACAGTTCCTGTAATTTTGCATGTACTTAAAGATGTGCTTAATTACTCGAAATGTTAACAGATTTTTATCAACTTTTTTTTCATTTTCTTAAAATTATATCAGGCAAATGATTCAGATAATTAGAATTGAACTGAGCCATGTCTTAAGGATTTTAGTCATTGAAACAGCCTTAAATCGCATGACAATGAAAGGGTCTTCATAGAGGGGCTTCCCCCCTAGGGGGCTGCCCGGCCCGAGGTGGCTAACCCCGACCGCGGTCGGGCCGCCGACCATCGGCACTAGTTTGGGAATCGCTGTCCTAAAGAGCGCGTTTACAGCATCACTTTCGGCTCACTCGGGATTCACTCTCAGTCCCTGGATGAAGCTATAAATAAAACTATTATAATATAACATAATTATAATATTATCATGAATAATATGTGTATATATAATAGTATTAATATTTATATCATTTATATTTCATACTCAAATTAACATAACCTCAAAATATACGCATATAAAGAGGCGCGCGAAGTATTCAAATCATGAGGATTACCAGCATCGAAATCTTGAAATATTAAAATCTCAATCTCTTGATTTTATTTCAATGCAGATAGAGATATAAATAGAACCGCCGAAGTGTTCCGACCGGCAATCGTGTACCTTCGAGTTTTCAAATTCAGAAGAGGAGAAATGGGATATGCGCGCAACCCAGTCATCCCTCGTTTCAAATTTGGGATCACTGGCTTCATTTAGTTTCTTCGGTCCCGCCAGGGCACTGTTAAGGGGATTGAAACGACACGGGTTTTTGCCATATCCAAAATACGTCTTAAGGCGGATATCATATTATACATATTGAAAAAATGTAATTATGTTTTTTTTTATTATTTACTTTTATCATTGTATTATATTATATTATTATACTGTATATTTCTCCGAGAGTCGAAAAATCAGTACTTCAAGATTTTGTACAACATGAAACCTTAAAACTAACAGTGCGACAACAGCCCGGCATACAGAGTAAGCTGGCGTGTTGCATTCCACAGGCGCAAATAGACGCCCGATTTTCAATAAAAAAAAAAAAAAACAACAAGAACTCTTTTTGGAAAAATCGGTGGTGATTCTCATGATTTGAATACTTCGCGCGTCTCTTAATATGCATATATTTTGAGGTTACGTTATTTCAAGTACGGAATATAAATGATATAAATATTAATACTATTATATATATACACATATTGTTCATGATAATATTATAATTATGTTATATTATAAAAGTTTTATTTATACCTTGATGATTGATCCGAATTTGAAAGAAATTAAAGAAATTGGCGATTTTGGTATTTATCACCTTTGGATAAAAACTCAAGTATTTGGTTGTAAAATTAATTATTTTGTTGAAAATGTAACTCTTTTGTAAAAAAAGTCTTCTTTTCTATCAAAAGTTCAAATACTTTGTTAAAATTTATTTGTTTTTTTATTTGAAGGTTCATCTCTTTCGTTGAAAATACATTTTTGAAACTGAAAAATTTAAAAATTTGACTATTCAGTTGAAAGCTTAATTCTTTGATTGTAAACTCATATTTTTCGCTTAAAAATTCAACTTTTTGTAGATAATTTGTCTTTTTGACTTCAAAATTAAATAATTACGTTCAAAACCCATGTGTTTTGTTTAAAATCTATTTTTTTGTACATCCTTAATTTTCTTGGTCGAAAATTCATTCTATTGGTTGACAACTTAACAACTTTGTTGAAAATTCATTTTTCCATTTAAAAATTATTTATCTTTATCTGAAAATGTAACTATTATAGGATTAATAAAAAATTAAACGTATATATTTCTTAAGGGCATGTGACACAGCTAAATACCTATATTACCGACCACAGTTTTTCAGTTCACTGAATGCTTTTTTGAACCTCAGAACTTTTTTTTTAAATAAAATATCGATCTGAAACTTTGGGAAATGTATTAGAGTACAATAAAGTACGTTTAGGTACTGCATTTTGGTAGAAACTTCACTGAAAATTATTTCATCTTTTTTCCGAACCTCAACATTTTTTGAATGTTTGAACTTTTTTTATACATAAAATATCGGTCTCAAACTTTGAGAAATGCAAGAGCCGAAAGAAAACTACGTTAAAGTACAAAGGTTAATAATAAAAGATGTAAAAAAAAAATTTTCAACAATCAACTCCAACGGAATCAGCCGGTAACGTTGTACACGAAAATACGAAACCTGGCGGCCACTAGACGAGGCTCTAGAGAGTTCGTATTTTCGTGTACAACGTTACCGGCTGATGCCGTTGGAATTGATTGTTGAAATATATTTTTTTACATCTATTATTATTAAGCTTTGTACTTAAACGTAGTTTTCTTTCGGCTCTTGCATTTCTCAAAGTTTGAGACCGATATTTTATGGATAAAAAAAGTTCAAACGTTCTAAAAATGTTGAGGTTCAGAAAAAAGATGAAATAATTTTCAGTGAAGTTCCTACCAAAATGCTGTACCTAAACGTACTTTATTGTCCTCTAATACATTTCCCAAAGTTTCAGCTTGATACTTTATTTACAAAAAAAGTTCTTAGGTTCAAAAAAACATTCAGTGAACTGAAAAACTGTGGTCGGTAATATAGGTAGTTAGCTGTGTCACATGCCCTTAAGTTGAAAAATCGTTTTTTTTTCTAAAACATTGATCTTCTTGGTCGAAAATTCACCTTTTCCCTTGAAAATTTAACAATTTTCTGAAAATTCGTTTTTTTTCTTGTTCAGTTCAATTTTGTATCATAGTTTTTATCTGGAAATTGAACTATTCCATCTTTGGTTGAAATTTCATCCTGTACATTGTATTAGTTAAAACAACAATTATTTGATAGAAAATTAATTTATTTGTTTTTGATTATGATTTTTTTTACTTGAAAGAATTTAAAATCAAATTTTTTAAATTGAATTTAAGGTATTGAAAATTGAAAAATAATTGATTTGACAAAATGATCCTGAATCAGGTCAAAATTAAAGGATTAAAAGATATTAGCTTTTAAAATCATTTTCAATTATGACTTCAAATATTATTTCAGTCTAAAAATTTTTTATTTTTAACCCATTCAATTTGCAATTCTTAATGAAAAAAAGAAAATTTCGTTAATTACACAGTCACGCAAAAAAAGTGTGCGGATCTGGTAACAAGACACACGTATTCCTATGGATTTTGGGGCGCTGAATTCAAATTCGGTATCAAAAATCACCCATCACGTCATGGTTAAGCCATAACCTCAAAAAATGACGAAAAATCATGCACTGAGGCAAATAAATTTCAAAATAATGCCAGTGATGCAAATTTTCACTTGAAAAACATATCGACAACTGTGAAGGATCAACCCTTGCCTGATATCAACTTATTTAACATAACTTTACACAACAGAACTTGAACTCACCTAACCTGAATTAACAGAAATTTATTGAACTACACGAAAAGCTCTGGAAGCATATTTTCCCAGTAGCAAATGTGTGCTGCATCGAATGGGTCAACTTGAGCCTAACTTAGAAATAAATCTAACCTGGCCTAGCCTAACCTAACCTAACCTCACGAAACACAATTAAACTGATTGTGTTGTCCCGTTGTGTTTGCGGTACCGTTTCATTCAGCTTCAGCTTAACCTACATAGAGGTTTAACCTATCCTAACCTAACAAAACCTGACTTAACCTAACCGATTACGCTGGCAACCCTGTTCTTGCGTACTTTCATATTTTGACATTAATAGCAGTAAATGTCTGGAGTTTCGTAACCGCTTGTTGCTAGCATTACTCGCCTGTGTCTGTAACCAGGACAAGGTTAGGTCAGGACAAGGTTAGGTCAGGTTTTGTTAGGTTAGGATAGGTTAAACCTCTATGTAGGTTAAGCCGAGGCTGAATGAAACGGTACCGCAAACACAACGGAACAACACAATGAGTTTAATTGTGTTACGTGAAGTTAAGTTAGGTTAGGTTAGGTCAGGTTTTTTAGGTTAGGATACGTTAAGCCTCTATGTAGGTTAAGCCGAAGCTGAATGAAACGTTACCGCAAACACATCGGGACAACACAATGAGTTTAATTGTGTTACCTGAAGTTAAGTTAGGTTAGGTTAGGTTAGGTCAGGTTTTTTAAGGTTAGGATAGGTTTGACCTCTTTGAACGTTAAGCCCAAGCTGATTCAAACAGTACCGCAAACACAACGGGACAACACAATCAGTTTAATTGTGTTTCGTGAGGTTAGGCTAGGTTAGATTTATTTCTAGGTTAGGCTCGAGTTGACCCATTCGATGTAGCACACATTTTCTACTGGGAAAATATGCTTCCAGAGCTTTACGTGTAGTTCAATAAATTTCTGTTAATTCAGATTAGGTGAGGTCAGGTTCTGTTGGGTAAAGAAGTTGATATCAGGCAAGGGTTGATCCTTCACAGTTGTCGACATGTTTTTGAAGTGAAAACTTGCATCACTGGCATTATTTTGAAATTTATTTGCCTCAGTGCATGATTTTTCGTCATTTTTTGAGGTTATGGCTCAACCATGACGTGATGGGTGATTTTTGATACCGAATTTGAATTCAGCGTCCCAAAATCCATAGGAATACGTGTGTCTTGTTACCAGATCCGCACACTTTTTTTGTGTGGCTGTGTTGTTAGCAATATTTGACCGTTCATTAAAAACAATCGCTACAATTTTAATTTAAGAAAAAATTCAAAATTAATTGAAAACTTGAAATTATTTCAAATAATTTGAAACACGATGCAGATTTTGAAAAAATTAAGCTTTTTGAGAATTGTAAAAGAATTTAAAAGAATAACAAAAATGGTTCTGATTGCTAAGAAAATTGAAAATGATTTTTTATTTTGAAAAATTAATTTTCAGTGAATATTTGAAAAGATTTTAAAAATTAAAAAAAAAAAAGAATCAAGACAATTTTAAAGCAGTTTTTTTATTTTGCAGTTTTTTTTTAATTTTAGGAAAAAATCTTATTAACAAAATATATGAATTTTCAACCAAAAAGTTTACTTTTTAACAAAATAAATTAATTTTCTATCAAATAATTGGTGTTTTAACTAATACAATGTACAAGATGAAGTTTCAACCAAAAATGGAATAGTTCAATTTCCAGATGAAAACTGTGATAAAAAATTGATTTAAATAAGAAAAAAACGAACTTTCCACAAAATTGTTAAATATTCAAGGGAAAAGGTGAATTTTCGACCAAGAAAATTAATGATATACAAAAAAAGACAAATTTTAAACAAAATACATAAATTTTTAACAAAATTATTTAATTTCAAAGTCTAAAAGATGAATTATCTACAAAAAGTTGAATTTTTCAAGCGAAAAATATGAGTTTTCAATCAGAGTTAAATTTTCAACCAAATAGTTAAATTTTCAACCATAATTATAAAACCTTGTTAAAAAAAAACGTATTTTTTTTATAAAGTAATTCAACTCTTTTTGAAATAATCGACTTTTAAATCCAAGAAGATGTACAGTTGATATTTTAAATGAACAATTGCATTTTTAACCAAAAATGACAAATTTTCAACCAAAAACATTAAATTTCTGCCAAACAAGGTCAATTTTCAACAAAATACATGAACTTTTAACGAAATTATTTAATTTTGAAGTCAAAAAGATTATTATCTACAAAAAAGCTGAATTTTTAAACCAAAAATATGATTTTTCAACCAAAATTTTATTTGTGCACCAAATAGATTAACTTTCTATCAAATTGCTGACTTTTAACGCTCAAAGGATGCATTTTTTAAAAAACAGTAAAATTTGTAACAAAAAAGTTAATTTGAAGGCAAATAGTTGAATTTTCAACTATATTTATGAATCTTTAATAAGAAAAAATTAATTTTTTACTAAGTAGTTCAACTTTAAGTGAATAATTGAATTTGCCACCCAAAAATTATGATTTTAATTTTTAACAATATATTTGCATTTACAAGAAAACGACTTTGCAACCAAAAAATATTTACAGTTGACATTTCAACAGAGAAATTTAATTTTTAACCAAATGTATACATTTTCCATTAAAGAATTTAATTTCTACAAAGAAAGACGAATTTTTAACAAAATACTTGATTTTTTTTAACAAAAAATGGTATAGATTAATTGCCAGTTACAAAAATGTATTTTCAACAACACATAAAACACATTTTCATCAGAATAGTTAAATTTTCAACGAAAGAGATGAACCTTCAAATAAAAAAATAAATTAATTTTTTACAAAGTAGTTGAATTTTTGATAAGAAAGAGGACTTTTTTACAAAATAGTTCCATTTTTAATAAAATCATTAATTTTTCAAACAAATAATTGAATTTTTATCCAAACGGGATTTTGAAAATGTTGTGAATATTTGAATTTTAAAAACTAATAATAGGATAACGTGAATTATCAAAAAAATTGTCCATGTTTTTCTTTAGTGTATGATATTGTTTAAACTAAAAAGAAAAAGGTAAATATTTGTATTATAAATTTATCTGTGTTACCTATCTATAAATATTTATATTAATATTTTAAAAGAAAAACACTTTAAAGAAATATTTGGATAAATTCTTGACAACACATCTTATCTTTTTCTTAAACAGATGTAGTAATTATTTAGTTTTTAAAATATAAGGAAAAATCTTTATAAAAATATATAATTTTTTGGGAATTGGTTAAGTTTTTAAAATTTATATCATGTAACTATTATTAGTATGAAATTAGAATTTACAAAATCTTAATTACACCTGTTAGGAAAAAAGAAATAAAACTTCGAAATGTGTTTTACCAATTTCGCGGAAAAAATGTGTTGGCAATATTGTGAGTACATCAATTTTTACATGTATTGTCAAAAAATTATCCAAGTAGAGTAGAGTAGAGAACCAATTGATTTTGTTAAAAAGTAAACTTTTGGGTTGAAAATTGATATGTTTTGTTAATTAGATTTTTTTCTAACATTAAAAAAACTGCAAAATAAAAAAATTGCCTTAAAATCGTCCTGATTCTTTTGTTTTAATTTGTAAAATCTTTTCAAATACTCACAATAAAATTAATTTTTCAAAATAAAAAATAATTTTCAATTTTCTTAGCAATGACAACAATTTTTGTTATTATTTTTAAATATTTTACAATTATCAAAAAGCTTTTTTTTTAAATCCTCAAAAATCTGCATCGTGTTTCAAATTATTTGAAATAATTTCAAGTTTTAAGTTAATTTTGAATCTTCTTTTAAATTAAAATTGTAGCGTTTAAAGTTAAAATTTAGCTCATTACAATTTTAAAAATTCAAGGCTTTCTATTTCGAACCATTCTATTCAAATTTGTATAGTTTTTAATAGTTGTCTATAGTGGATTGTTGTAAAAGAACGGTTGCGAAAGAAGAAATATCTAACACTCAATTCAGATCCTTTTGTTCCCATAAAATTTAATTCACAATTAAAATTTTATTTTTGTCTCGAAAGAGAGTTGTGTAACAATATATGTCCAGAAAATTTCACAATCATTGATGTTGAAAACCGGATTGGCTTTGCTTTACTTGCAGTTGTTTTATACCCTTAGATTGAAATTTAAAAAATTAAATTTAAAGAAATATCATAGAAATCCTTGTACGAATTTTGAAACATTTTTTAAAATGCTCTTACAGGTTTTAATAAGAAATATCAAATTGTCTGATAAATTGCGGAAATTATTGGGTATTATTTATGTTAGAGCTTCTCACCGGAAATTAACGCTAAAAAATTTTTAATATAACATCAGAAAGATCTGAAGAAAACTTAAATTTTCTAAAAAAAGTTTATCATATGCGTTTTGCAAGATGGAAACCAATAGACATAGGCATCTTTAAACCAAAATCATTATAATCTGCACCAGGTTTAAAATCTTTTTAAAACTTGGGGGTTTGATATTTTTTTCAGAAATTAGCATTTTCAGTAAAAAAGTCCATTTAAAGGAATATTTAGATTTTTTAAACAATTTGAAGATATGTTACCTTCTTAAGAAAATCGGTTATTTTATTAAATTTTAAAGAAGATAGGTAGATTAAAGATTATTCAAATCATCATTGAATCTTATACATTTACAATTTTGAGTTTTGGGCGTTTTTAATCAATTAAGTCATAAGATTTTTTCAAGTATTTTTATTTTTTATATTAATAAGTCATTTCATACTTAAATTTACAATTTTGGTACAATTTTGGATTTTATTTAAATGTCACACTCTAAAGTAGTACTTGTAATAAAAAAAATCATTGCATTTCAAAGAAAATAACAATTTTTCAACAATTGTAGGTTATGGTTCCATTTTTTCAGAGAATGGGTATTTTTAATAAAAAATTATAAGATTTCAAAGGCATTTTTTTCAGATTTTCGTTTTTGGTGGCCTTAGCGTTTTTAGGGATCGTCCACAAATTACGTAAGACGTTTTTCTTTTGTTTGAATAAAGACGAGCATAAAATTGCTGTGAAGTTGAGAAGGACACAACGATATAAACAAAAGAAAAACATCTTACGTAATTTGTGGACGATCCCTTAACACATTTCTACATTTTTTAACTAGAATCATTCAATTTTAATGGTTCATAATTTTTAAACAATTTTAGGTTACTTTTGTGTTTCATACCAAAAACTGGTATTTTCATTGAACGGAAATATCAATATAGATTTGAAAAACGATTACAATTTCGGAACAATTTAAGATTATGTTAACATTTTTCACTGGAAATCGGTTATTGTAAAGAAAAATCATTACATTTCAAAGAAAATTTACTGCTTGAAATCATTTTTTATTAGTTTATGATAGCTTTTTTTCACCGAAAACATTAGATTTTACATATTATTATTTTTCTTCGTATTAATCTGCAGTCATTGAATTTATAATATTAGAACAAGTTTCGGCTTTGTTGGTGTTTTGAACTAGAAATAGTTACTTTTAATAAAAAGTCATTAAATCAAAAAAGATAAAAAAAATGTTTGAACAATTTTAGGTTATTCTCGAGCTTCTCTCTGGAAATATGTACGGATTTTAAAGAAAATGTACCATTTTGGAACAATTTTAGGCTATGTTGATATTTTTTACCAGATAGCAGTTGGAGGAAGGGAACGAGATAACAAGAAAAGAAGTGGATGAAGCAATAAATAGGTTAAAAAGAAACAAGGCGCCGGGAGAAGATGGGATGGAGAACGAAGCGATGAAGTTTGGAGGAGAAGGGATTAGGGATGGGATGTGGAAGATCTGCAAAAAGGTATGGAAAGGGGAAGGTT
>NC_046665.1:48652916-48659264 GCF_010883055.1 Belonocnema kinseyi
ATGAAGAAATTGGATGAAGTAAGGGAAAGCAAGGGAGTAGGGCAGAGCCAAACGTGTGATCCTGAAAAGGGACAGTAAAAAACGAAAATTGTTTTCAATATCATGGAAAATGCATTTTTTTTTTATGGTAAGAGGAAACGGAAGCCCTGGAAGCTCGCTCATTTTAGGAATTAATATGACTACTGTTACTATTGCTTATTCTGCGTAATGCGAAAGAGTAGAATATAAGTAGTAGTTAAGTTAGACTAAGGATGGAATTGTAAATATATGTACAGGGAGCGGTGGCCCTCAAACCCGTAAAAGGGAGAGATTAAATACATACATACATACCAGATAGCAGTTATTTTACACAAAAAATATTTGGTTTAAAAGAAGATTTACAATCCTAAACAATGTTGCGTTCGATTTTGTTTGTGTTTATCTTCTAAAATTGATATTGCTAAATTTAAAAAAATGTATATTTCAAATAATATTTATAGTATTTAAACAATAATAGTGTATATTAGCGTTTTTTTATCGTAAATGGTTTTTCTGAAATAAAAAGTATTTAGGTTGGGAATTGGTATTTTTTAACTAAAATATAAAGGCTTGATTGTCTATATATAAATATTATATAATAATTTTAAGGTTATGATAAATTTTAATAAATATTTCAAAATATTATAGATAATATTTTTTTAGAAAAGCTTCACATTTATCAATTTTTGTTCCTTAACAATAACGAGAAAGTAGAGCTCATACTTGTTTAGTTAAACGTAGTTATTTGTATTTGTGTTTTTTCTTCCACTTCAGGAAACAGTAGTATTTTCATTCAATTTTAATTTATGAACAAATATTCTATTTTTCGAAATTTTCTTTAATACTCTGTTCGTCACTTCTTCACTAAGTATTATTTAGGAAATATTTTATTTCCAAAAATGGCGAGCCAAAAAATAATGTTACTTATAATTCCTAAGTAAAATAATTACCATGAAAACGTAACGAACAGGATATTAAAGAACAATTTGAGAAATAAAATGAGCTTTTGTAAATTAAAACAGAAGGAAAATTACGACTTTTTCCCAAAGAAGAAGAAAAAATGCAAATAATTAAATTCAAATAAAGAATGATTACCTCAAATATCCTTTTAAATATTTACGCTTCTGAATTTTTTGCAATAATCGGTGAGACTTTCTTTGCCAATTTAAAATCCTTAAATGTTGGATATAAATAAAAAATTGAATAGTGTAATTTATTTATAAATGTCTAGATTACCAAAAATGATTGACACTAGAGTCCGAGTTCTTAGTCCTTGCCACGTGTGAATAGTTTATAAATAAACCTACGTCCCCACTACTTTACTGGAGCAAATTGTTCATGACAATCGATTCTAAAACTGTCAGTTAAAATTTGAGGTGGTAACGGTGAAGTCTTTCTTGTGGAGTCCAAAAATGAGTTTTTTTCTCGAAATTAGTTTTTTTCGCTAGAAATGTTAGTTTATTCAAAATTGATTTAATAATGATAACATTTCTATAAATTATAGTGTATTTTATTTATTTGAACAGGTAGAATAGTTGCAGTCTGTTAAATTGAGTCAGTGAAATTCCACTGTGAGCCAGAGTTTTTTTTGCGATTTGAATCCGTGGCAATCAACATGTAGCTAAAAATCAGAGTTCTTTTTGACTGTTTGAATTAAATTAAGTACAAATACAAATAAAGAGGAAGACTGTTATGATTATAATTTGATATTGCAGAATTTAAACCCCTACAAATAAAAAATTGATTAACTTGTAAGAAATGAGTTCGAAATATTCAATTTAGAACATTTTGAAATGAAAATGAATTTTGAATTCTTTAAATTGCAAATGCAAATTTGAAGATTCGAACTTATAATTCAAAGAAATGAAACAAACCGAGAAAAAAATTTTCCACATTTTACAATTTGCGGGAAAGAAATAATTGCAAATTAAAAATTCCCGAATTTATAACATTTTCGATCATGCAAAAATTACTAGTTGGAAAATTCCCGAATAATAAAATCCCCGATAGCTTATAATGCCGCCTTTAAAAATCAAATTTCTAACACTGTAAAATTCGCGAGTTGAAACAATTATATTTACATCGACTTTTATTAATTTGTTACAAATACAATAATGAAATATTTTGAATGATTAAATTTAACAAATTTTTTGAATATATTTTTCTAAAGCTATTCTTTCAATTTAAAATAACAATAATTTTTTATAAATAAACCTAAATTGATTTTTTTAAATATATTGTACTTTAAAAAAATATTATGAATAAAAATCGTTTATTATTGTATTTTTTATCAATAAATAATATTGATTGAAAATATTAAATTACTAGATTTCAAAGAATAGAAATCTCTCAAGAATTTACGTTTTTGTTAGCGTTTTTGACCGGAAACTGACACATTTAAATAAAAATCATTTACAACTTTTTAAAAATCAGCTATTAAAAGAAGTTTAAAGAATGTTTTGAAAATATTAGTTAGTTAAAAAAATGCAAAGAAAATGTACAGTTTAGAACAATTTTTTGTTATGTTATGTCAGTATTTCTTGTTGATAAATAGTATTTTTAATAAAAAAGGAATAGAAAAAGAAAATACGTGATTCATTTTTGACAAACTTTATGCCCCCCCCCCCCCCCAAGCGATTTTCAGTTGTGCTTGATATGGAGAATGATTAACGTTTTTTACTAAAATAATTTATGTTAAAACAATCATACAAAAATATGGTACATTTTCCAGGGTGTCTACCCGGCTGACAAACTTGGAAATCCTGGAAATATCAGCGAATTTTTATGTACCTGGAAAAACCTGGAAATGTCAGGGAATATTTATATAAGTCAGGGGCATTTTTCGAGAGCATGCATAATTTTTTTTAGGTTGCAATATTTAATTGAATAACAATGATTTTTCTTTTGTAAAAGCATCTTTATATTCCTATACTGACTATTTTTTAAATTCGTTTTTTTTAAATTAATCTTTTTAATTGGAAATTCAACTATTATGTTTTTGGTCGAAAAATGAACTTTTTATTTTATAATGTATTATTACGTTAAAGATTCATTTCACGATTGGAAACTAATTTTGCCGGTGAAAAATGTAACTGTTTGCTTGAAAATTTGTTTGTTTAAGTTGATTCTCTAATCATTTTGGTGATAATTTATCTTTTTGGTTAAATTCGATTGTTTTAATATTTAAAATTTAAATATTTTTGGTTGAAATATAAAACTACCAACTTTTTGTTAAAAATTAATCTTTTCGGTTAAAAATTAATTCTTTTAACTGAAAATTGAACTATTCGATTTTTGGTAGAAAAAATATCTATTTTAATGAAAAAATCCAACTATTGGTTTGCAAAATTACTTTTACTAATTAATAATCTTTTTGGTTAAAAATGAAACTGGTTGAAAGTGAATCTGGTTTGGTTCAGGATTCAACTATTTTGTTGAAAATTCGTCTTTTTTGGCTGAATTAAACTTTTCTTGAATTTTAAATTAAATTCTTGGTTAAAATATCAACTTTATTTTTCAAAATATTATCATTGCTTGTTGAGAACTCATATTTTTTGGTTGAAAAATGAACCATTTCGTTAAAAGTTAAACAGTAAGATTTTAATAAAACTCCTAACCCTTAGATCGTCTTACGTAATTTTGGGATGACCCCTAAATAAATTTACAAAAAAAATTAGTTGGCAAAAATTACGTTAGATAGGAAGAGGGGGTGGTAAAACTTATGGACCCTAAAAAAACCCTAAGAACTCCAAACTTCCAACTCCCAACTACCAACTCCCAACTACCAACTCCCAACTCCTAACTGTTAAATCCTAACGGCTAACTCCTAACTGCTAACTATTGACTCTTAACTCCTAACTCCTAACTCCTAACTCCTAACTCCTAACTCCTAACTCCTAACTGATAAATCCTAATTTCTATAATCTAATTTCTGTTGCATAACTTCTAACTTTTTGACTAATTTAATATTTTAATTTAAAATTGTGTAACTTACAATTGAATGCAACATTTTGAAGAACTATTTTTTTTATTATTATTCAAAGTTTTGAAGTAAATAATTCAGTATTATAAATTATATTTTGCAGAAAATGTCACGTCTGAGACTTAATAGTTATACACGAATTTGGCAGCCGTCTAACAACGAAGAAAGAATTATGAACAGTACATTGAGTTTTGGCATAAACATCCGCGATTCTGGGACGATTGAATGATTTGGCTGGAGAAGTCAGACTACACTTTCTCGACGTGTCCTGAAACCGTAAGTCATAACAAATCGTTTCGTCGTTTTACTAACATCGGGTCAGTACTCCCTCTTATACACAAATTTGCAAAATCTTTGTTACAAGTCGAGAGTTTGAGTGATTCATTTTCGGGTAAAAATAGAAAAGTCGTTATTATTCAGATGAGAGCGACCACATATTTTCATACGAAAATTGCCCTACTTAGCGACATTTAAAAAGAGGCTCTGACAAGGCTCTGACTAGTATTTCTATTTGGAATAAAAAACTTGAAATAGTAATCGGGCGTTAACGGAGTTTTGAAGTAGGGGTATCTTTAATTATTTAGACATAACCTCGTTGAATAGATTAAAAAGTAAGTGGATAACATTTATTGTTAGCTATGAATAATATGAATAATTTCATTTGTGGAGTTTTGGCAAGGCTTGCCCTAAGTTGGAGTTTACTCCAGATACCTTGCTACGCCACACTTCTAATCAAACTTAGTATTTTTTTTACAATTTTTGAAGTGTATTTTTTAGTTTATTAAAATTAAACTAAAATCACAATTCAATTAATATTTTCAATACAGAATTTACTATAGAAAGTAAATATTTACTTATATAACCATATTATTCATTTAACTCATTCCAATGAAAAAAATGTATGTATTAATATTGGATATTATTTATGTAACGAGCTTTTTAATTTTGCATGATGCATTGCATTCTGTAAACAAAAGTTAGCTCTTTAAATGGCGTTCTACAAGTGTGAAGATGTAAGGGAAACCCCTAAGGCCTCCAGTCCATAAACCAGAACGACCGGATCTCAGAATGGCCGGAATGAAGCGTTGACCAATCAGAAAATTTCCGCGGAACAGTGCCTTGTTCTCGAGCCGAAGTAAGCCGCAGATGAAATTTAGTATAGTGCGTGTCACATTTGTTGTGCGTGTTTTTTGTTTTCAAAAGTGTTTACCAGTTGAGGTTATAAAAAATACTAAATTATTCACATAATGAGCAGTGTTAATAAATTAAGGAAACATGATGTAAGTATCAATTTTACGTACAGCCTTATAGATTTTCTTGCGTTTTTTATATGAAAGTTTTATTTGAGGCTTTAATATTATATATAACGCATACACCGGCTTATATCTTTAACAATGTTTAATTTGCGAAAACAATAATAATAATAAATAATTAAGAAAATAATTAAGAAAATAATTAATAATATTTGTCTGGATGTAAAAGAGAAAGGGAGAATAAAAAAAGAATTTTTTAATTTTAAATTATATTTTGTATAGTTTCACATTAAATTATTTGCAATATATATTAGTAACATGCATAAAAGTACCAATTTTTATACAAAATTTAAAATAATTTTGCAGATATACTTAGCATTTATTGTATTTTAAATAATTGTGTACTTAATTTTGCGCCAATAAGCGTTTCGTTCATTTCCAAAGTTGTCAAACACATGCAGCGGAATTACCATAACCCGGAAAAAATTCTTTTTTTATTCTCCCTCCCTCTTTGACATCCAGACAAATATGATAAATTATTCAATTTTCGCAAATGAAGCATGGTTAAAGATATAAATCGGTGTATGCGTTATACATAATCTTAAAGCCTCAAATAAAACTTGTCATATAAAAAACGCAAAAAAAAATGTATAAGACTGTACGTAAAATTGATACTTACATCATGTTCCCTTAATTCATCAACACTGTTCATTGCGTTAATAATTTATTATTTTTTGTAACTTTAACTGGTAAACACTTTTAAAACCAAAAAACACTTACAACAAATGTGACACGCACTATAGTAAATTTCATCGGCGGCTAACTCGGTTCGAGAACGAGACACTGTTTTCGCGGAAATTTTCGGATTGGTCAACGCTTCATTCCGGCCATTCTGAGATCCACTCGTTCTGGTGCATGGACTGGAGGCCTAAGAGATATAAAAATAATTATAGATTCCTGCGCGATTTTGGTTATTTGTCTAGCGTCAGTTAGATTATACTAGGCAGTCTGATAAGTACCTGAAAATTCTAAGAGATGGCATTAGTATTCACTAATGTGAACCATTTTCGTCGAGCTTGATCCTTCAAATGACGC
>NC_046665.1:48659364-48674885 GCF_010883055.1 Belonocnema kinseyi
ATATCCGAGACCAAGGCCAAGCTGGATAAGTATTACCCGGACTCTGCACCGTCGGTTGGAACGATTCATAAGTGGTTTACCGAGTTTCGTTGTGGCCGTACGTGCACAGTTTATGCTGAACGATCTGGGCGCTCAAAAGAGGTCACTACACCAGAAAATGTCGAAAAAATCCATAATATGATGTAGAATGATCCCAAAGTGAAATTGAGAGAGATAGCTAATGCTGTAGGCATATCATTGGAATGTGTGGGCAATATCGTGCATTCAGTTTTGGGTATGAAGAAGCTCTGCGCGCGATGGGTGCCGCGTTTGCTCACAATGGACCAAAAACGAATTCGTGTGACAACTTCCCAGCAGAATTTGGCATTATTTTCGCGTAAGCCGACCGAGTTTTTGCGCCGATCCATAACCATGGATGAAACTTGGATCCACTACTACACTCCTGAGTCAACGCAACAGGCAAAACAGTGGGTTCCACCGGGCCAAAGTGCTCCGAAGCGTCGAAAAACGCAACAATGGGTCCGAAAGGTTATGGCCTCCGTATTTTGGGATGCACATGGCATAATAATCGTGGACTATCTTAAAAAAGGTAAAACCATAACCGGATCATACTATTCATCATTATTGGACCGGTTGAAAATCGTAATCGCCGAAAAAAGACCGCATTTGAAGAAGAAAAAACCGCTTTATCATCACGACAATGCACCTGTTCATTCATGCTTAGTTGCACAAGTAAAATTGCATGAAATCAGCGTCGAATTGGTTCTTCAGCCACCGTATTCACCAGACTTGGCCCCCAGCGACTATTACTTGTTCCCTAACCTGAAGAGATGGCTCACCGGTAAGCGTTTTTACTCAAATGAGGAGCTCATAGCTGAAACTGAGGCGTATTTTGGAGACCTTTCGATCGAGTACTTTTCGGACGGTATCAAAAAGTTAGAAAATCGTTGGACTCGCTCTATCGACCTAAAAGGAGAGTATGTTGAAAAATAAAACCGACTTAGGCCAAAAAAACGTCTCCGTGTTTCATTTTTCAGGGACTTATCAGACTGCCTAATATCATTGTTTAAGACAACAAATGAATACGTTATATCAATATTATTTTTCATGGAGGAAATAAGTGCCATGAAGTGTTGAGAGATTATCGACTACTTCAACAGTATTTTCCTCAACCTTAGGCCCCTAAACGTCTCTAAGAAAAAGTGCATTTTTAATGAAAATGTAATAAAAGTTATTTTTTTTAGAGAATTATTTTGATTGTACAATCGTTATAATTTAAGAAAATAGGGCATTATTAGAAAAATCTGGAAAGGCCGTGGCAAGTTTTCCCTAGGTAGGGTAATCACCTCTCAAAGCGTTACAAGCCATGTGGAGCCCATGTCAGTTTACTCGAATAAAGCCACGCTGTAAGGCAAACTGGTCAGAATACCTTGTCACAAAAAATGCATTTTTTGACCAATAGCTGAACTTGATGCAAAAAAAACAAACATTTCGAATTTCGACCAAAAAGTCAGTTTTCAACCAAAATTGGAATATTAAAATTTTCCGTTTTAAATTAAAAAATTTTTTAATTTTATGAAATGTTTTCCTCTGAAAGCGGCTTTCGTTTTAGTTAGTCCGTTAATCCGTTTAGTTAGTTCGTTTAGTACTCCTTTTTATCTTTCATTTCCATTTTCGATCATCCCGAATAGATTTTTTTCCCGAGATATTGCAGATCAATCCGTTATACTTTTTCCTAAGGAGGGGAAGTGAAGGGAAGTGAAAGAAGAGAAAGTAAAAGAAGTGTGGAGAAGGAAACTACGAAAAATGAGGGTAGAGGAAATAGGAGGAGTGAGGGTAGGAGCGGTAGAAGCAGTGAGAGAAATAAGGGGTGGCGAATTAGGGGGAGGGAGGTAAGAGGGGGGAGGAAGGCCGGTAAAGAAGAGTGTTGGCTGGAAAAATAATGAGAGAATGAAGTAGATGATGAAGAAATGAGGAAAGTAAGGGAAATTGTAGTTTTAAGGAGCGTGAAGGAGAATTAAGAGAGGAGAGGGGAAGTAGGGAGACTGAAGAAAAATAAGAATTGTGTAAGGGAAAATTAAGGGAGAGGAAGTAGAGAAAGTGATAGGGAATTATGGGAGCTGATATAAGGGAAAGCTATGAGAGGCGATCTAGGGAAAGTAGGCAAGATTAGGGGAAGTTTAGGGATGGAAAGTAGAGAAAGTGATGGAAAATTATGAGAGGGAAGTTGAGGGAAAATATGGGAAGTGAGAGGAAATAAGAAAGAGTAGTAAGGGAATTATGGGAAAATAAGGTTAGGGAAGTAAGCGAAGGTGACTTAGGGCAAATAAGGCAGGGGAAATAAGGAAAGTAACGGGAAGTAGGAAAACGGACGGGAATAAGGTTAGGGCAAGTAAGCGTAGGGAAAGGAAATGAGATGAACGATACTAGGGATACTGAGAAGGTAGAGATAGTGAGAGGAGGGAAAATGGGGTCTACGGTCGTGAGGAGAAATGTGGGGTATGGAAGTAGCAGAAGGGCAGTAATGGATGGAGAAATGAGGAGGGAAGTAGATGAGGAAGAAGTTAAGGAAGTGAGGGGAAGCAAATGTTGAAGTATCGGGAGGGGAAGTAGAAGTGGAGTGGGAAACTAGAAGAGGGGAGGGGAATTAGGAAAATTGAGGTCATAAAATATTAATAGTAAGGTAAAATAAAAAATTAGTCAGGGAAAAAATCAGGAAATTTTGAAAATGAAGTCTTGCGGCTACCCTGGTTATACATTAATCTAATAGGATTAATGATGCAATTCGTCAGGGAAGTGCTTAAATGCATCTTTTATGAATTATATACGAATATTTCACGGATAAAATTGAAAAATGATCCGATTAAGAGGAAACTCGAGCGTATGCGTTGCAGAAGGGATTAGATAGCAGTAGAGAGTTAAGGTCTTGGCACTGGACCAAGTTTTCACCTATACCTTCACGGTGGTTGCTTTGGTTTTAGTTTAATTTAGATGGTGGTATCATGACGTAATGTGTTTGGAAAGGCACTCGTCTTGTTAGACGCCACTTGACCGAGTAGTTCGGGTCGTAGATCGCTTCTCACTTTTCTCGGTGCAATTTACACGTTTGCAGAAATTCGAACATAAAATCGCGTAATTTTAGTTTACAAGAATTTATCGAAAGTCAAATTAAAACATAAAAATTATGGCTTAAACTGGCTTTCTGCTGACCAAAAACTAGTGCGGTACTGAAATACCACTGATACTGACCTGGTACCCGTTGTTGTCCATAAACATACAATCTTCCAGAGACATTTTAAAGACGTATTTTTAACATAAAACGTTTTTAGAACATTATTTGGTCTGACTTAGGACAGTTTTTTAAACGTTCAAATCTCGCCTTTTGACTTGTACGTCCAAGAAACGTTTTTAGGACGTTCCAATTACGTTCTAAAATTTTGTGCCTACTGGGCCAGTACAGAACTTCCATTTTTAACTTAACTTCTACAGATTTGCTGCAAAATCCCAATTTCAAAATTCCGTGACTTTTCCTTGACCAGCTTTTCATTTTTTCTGACCTTTATAGATATTTTTCAGGAATAAAAAGAACCTTGCACCTAGGAGATCGATAATGTTAATGCAAAAAAATGTTTTGTTTTTTCTGAATTTATATTAAAGTTATTTGATTGGTACCATATTCAATTATTTCATTGAATGTGAAACGTTTTAGATTGCAAGTCGGAATATATTGCATTTTCAATTAACGATTTGAATTTTTAACCAAAAGAGATCAATTTGCAACGAAAGAGTTGGGTTTTTAACCCACAAAGATAAATTTTTAAACACATGATCGAATTTCCATATTCAAAAGAATAGAATTAAGCCAAACAACCACTTAATTTTTACCAAACAGTTGAATCTTCAAACCGAAGAGACGATTTTTTTATAAAACAGTTACGATGGTTATGATTTTTTAACAACATTGGTAAATCTTCAAGAAAATAATTGAATTTTCAAGAAAATAGTTGAATTTTGAACTTAATGATCGTATTTTTAAATAATGCAGAAAAATCTATAAAAAAATGAAATAGTTCAATTTTCACAAAAAAAAAGATTAATTTCATACTAAAATGATAAATCTTTATAGCGAATAGTCAAATTTAAAAAATAAAAAGTCGTAGATTTTTAAGTAGAAGAAAACGAGTTTTCTACCAAACGGTGGAATTATCAACGCTAAGGGACCATACTTATATTACGTAACAGCCCAAGGAGGGAAGTCTAGACATTGTATTACGATTAGTTATGGTGGGGGGCAGGTCCTTCACTCATGTACATAATTTTCGTAAATCCGTTTCGGTAGAACATTAACTTTTTGTTTAAAATTCATATATTGTGGCTAGTAAGCCAACTGAAATCTTTTTTGGATGAAAAATATTTTTTCTGAAAATTTGTCTTCTTGATTTAAACATAACTCTTTCTTAGTAGAAGTATTGCATTTCACTTAGATAAAAATGCAGCTGTTTGGTTAAAAAATCAACTATTCGCTGGAAAATTTGCGCTTTATTTAAAATATGTATTTTGGATAAAAATTTAAATCTTTTTTTTTAAATACATCTTTTTGTTTTGATAATTCACCTGTTTAAGTAGAATTTTTATTTTACTTGGACAAATATGCTACTCTTTGGTTGAAAATAAAAAAAAAATTCTACTATTAAGTAGGAAATTAGCTTATTGTTTACAAGTCTTATTTTGCTCTTTGAAGGTGAACTGGAATTTTCTTTGGATGAAAATTTAACTATTTTTTTAAGATTGTCTTTTTGATTTTAAAATTCACCTGCTTTAACAGAAATTATATCTTCCTTGGATAAAAACACAATTATATGGTTGTAAATTCAATAATTTTGTTGAAAAGCCATACTTTTTGATTGCAAGTTCTGCTGTTGTGTTGGAAATTTAACTATTTCGTACAAAAATTACTTGTTTAAATGTAATATTAGGTATTACAAAAAGAACTAAAATCCTTTCTGGATGAAAATTCCACTTTTATAAAACCAGTTTTCTTGTTAAATTAAAAACTCATTTGTTTTAATAGTAATTTCATCTTTCTTGGATAAAAATTCAACTGTTTGGTTGAATATGAAGCTATTTTGTGAAAAAGTCATACTTTTTGGTTGAAAATTCTATTGTTTTCTTGAGAATTTAACTTTTTCGTAGAAAATTTACTTGCTTAAATGTAATATTTTGGTATTGAAAAGAAAACTAAAATTATTTCTAGCTGAAAATTCCACCATCTTAAAACCATTTTTAAAAAATAAAAATTCATTTGTTTTAAGACTAATTTCATCTTTCTTGAATAAAAATTCAACTACTTGGCTGAAAATGAAACTATTTTTTAAATAAGTCATACTTTTTGGTTGAAATGTTTACTTTTTTATTGATAATTTAACTATTTCGTAGAAAATTTGCTTTTTGTTTAAAATTTATAGTTTGGTGTTGAAAAATGAACTGAAATCTTTTCTGGATGAAAATGCAACTTTAAAAAAGACTTTTTCTCTGCTTTAGTACAAATTTTATCTTTCTTGGATAAAAATGCAACTATTTGTTAGAGAATTCAAGTATTTTGTTAAAAATTCATCCTTTTTGTTTCAAAAAATTCGTCTTTTTATATTGGAAATTTTATTCTTTCTGTAGAAACGTAATGTTGGTTGAAACTATTCAACTGTGGTGGCCGAATAGTTTTGTATAGAATAATTAATTAATTTCAATAATTATTTATCTTTATACTGTATTTCTATTTCTGATTTTTCTCTAGCAACCTTGTATTTTTAGTATTTGAATAATGCAATAGTTAAGCCAGCATAACTAGTCAAGTAAGGTTCCACAGGACGACACGAGAGAATTTTCGAGACTGGAAAATGCGAGAAGAATTAGGAAAAGACAGACAATGAAAGCAATAGGCTATCTCTCTCTAAGGTACAGAAGGTACATAGGTACTTGCGTTTAGGTCCGAGCTCAGTCTTCTTTCGGCCACCTTACGACCCTTACTCCTGCGACGCTTGTCATAGAATAGCAATAAATTTCTGTATTAATTGGTAAGATTTGTGCAATTATTAAAATCTGTAACACCCCCTCACAACTATTCAAAAATGGATATTTTGATCGAGAAAATTAGACTGAAATCTTTCTTAACAGAAAATTCAACTATTTTTCATTGAAAATTTATTTTTTCGATTTAAAAATTCATCTTCTTTAGTAGAATTTTTTTTGATAAAAGTCGTCACTTTTTGGTTAAAAATTATTCTTCTTTGCTTGGGTGTTCAACTATTTTGTTTAAAAGATTGGGTTGAAGAGTTTGTTAAGAAATCATGTTAAAAGTTTAATTATTTTGTTGGAAATTAATTTTTAAAATTTTAAATTTAACTAGTAGGGTAAGAGTTAAACTACTTAAGTTAACTGAAAATGTAACTTTTTCAATTTTCTAAGACTTATCTTTTTTTTTGTTCAATTTTGTTTGATAAAAATGCATCACTTCCATGGAAAATTAATTATTTACTGAAAATTCACATTTTTTGTTTGAATTTTCTATGTTTGTAAAGAAGATTCGTTTTTCGGCTTTAAGGTTTAACAATTTAGATAAATTTTTCTTTCTTTCTTGAGGGACAAATCTTTATTTATTGAAAATTCTACTTTTTGGTTTTAAAATTCTATTTTTTACAAATAAATTCTAACACTTTTTGTTAGGAATTTATCTTTTTATGTATGAAAAAGTCTCCGGGAGGAAAGGTCATTTAAATAAAGTAAAAAAAACTCGTATTTTGAAAAAATGGCAATGTTTCGGACCCAATGTGGTCCCTTATCAAGCCTGTTGAAATATAATTTATTTAATATACGAACATCTTAAACAAAAATAGAAACATAACATATTTCCATTAAGAAAATAAAAAATGAAATATAAATAATCAGATTTTAGTCGATAACAAATGATAAAAAAGTAAAGAAGAAGAATAAAAAATTCTATGAGTTTTATTTTAAAAAGTCGAAAGTAACAAAAGTAGTCATTAAGGTTAAATAACAACAATACATGTGTAGTCAATAAATTATGATAATAAAGAAATAAATAAGATCTTCGATGATAATAAATGATCAAAGCGTGACATTAACAATGGAAAGTGTAGTCAATAAGTCGGAACAGTGATAAAGTAAATAAATAGTGGATGAACAAAAATTTACCTTAGAACGCCAGTTGAGAAATGAGTAAAGGAGACACTTGAAATTCCGTGTTGGTATTAAAAATAAATATGGATTTAGTTTTATGGTTGTGAAAATGGAAATGTGAGAAGTCCAAAGAGAATCAGTAAACTTTATCAATGTGTATTTGCTAAGATACACATTGATGGTTGAAAATAACCTATTGGATTTTAATGTTAGTTAAAGTTAACATCAAAATACCTGTGTAAAAGAGAAAATATAGAGAAAATTAGACAAATACAAAAATAATATGATAACTGACGATTGTTTTATTAGGTTATGTTCGAAAATTTAAGCATTATGAATTTAAGCACAAATAATATCTTACCAAAACATTTTTCAATTACCGGACATCTTCATAAAACTGGACAATCCCATATTTGTTCTCAAATGTGAAGTTATCTTTTTATGATGCAAATTCAACTATTATGTTAAAAATTTAATGATTTTGTTGGAAATTCAAGTAATTTGTTAAGAAGCCATCGTTTATAGTAGAAAAAGATAATTCTTTGCTTAAAATAAATATAACTAATAATTATGTAAAGTAATATGAGGGGGGGGGGGTAGAAATATTTTGTTACGGTTTGTTACAGGGAGGAGGAGCGGTCTTAGAGAGGGCCTATAATCCGTTGCGTAATTTCAGTATGGCCCGTAAGATATGAATTGTCAACAAAAACGTTCATTTTCATCCAAATAGGTAATTTTGAAACTTAAATCGATCAATTTTTAACCAAAAATGGAATGGTGCCATTTTGTAGGTTAAGAAACTGATTTTTTACAACAACAAAAAAAACATTTCAACCAAAGAGATGAATCCTCAACCAAACATATTTTTTTAACAAATTAGTATAACTTTCAAACACGTGTATTGTTTCATTTTTAACCAAATAATGTGTATTCTCAATGAAAACTGTAATTGTTGAACTTTTAACTAACAGCGATACATTTTTAGCGAACAATTGAAAGATTAAACTTTCAGTTAGAAAAAATAATTTTAAATAATCAAAAAAATGTTTGTTCAATAACATAGTTGAATCTTCACCTAATAAAATGAGTTTTTAAGAATCTAGTTCAACTTTCTATCAAAAAAGAATTGAACAAAGTACTTGGATTTTCCCAAAAATAATTAAATTTTCAACCAAATAGAAGAATTTTTAACTAAAAGAGATGCATCAGGAACGAGAAATATGAAAGTAGACTTTTTAATTAGAAATAAATAAATTGTAGACAAAAATAGTTTGATTTTCTTATTGGTTTCTATTAATTTAGTTTAAATTTAAGCAAGAAAACGAGAGAAAGGGGAAGTTTCTGAAAAACAGGGAGAAAAAAAGAAATTATTTAAAAAGAGGAAATAGGGGAGAGAGAGTGTGAAGTCTAGACAACAGTTATACAGAATTTTATGAACTTAAACTTTAGTTTTTCAAAAAATAACTGACTGTTTTCGGTTTTCCCTGACTTTCCCGAACCAGTCTAAAATTCCCTGAATTTCCTGACTTTCCACAATTCCCAGATCTATAGCAATCCTGTTCTATTTTTCAAGATAAAGTAGTATTAACAGATTGTTCTTATAGCAAACAATAATTTCCAGGAACAGAAGTTTGGTCTGATTACGATTTAAATTTTTAGACTCACTCCGGAAACTCGTTCTATTTGCGTTGAAGTGACTTCCTGCAGAGTTGCAGACCCTCGCACCAAAGTCCGACTCAAAGTTGCAGAAAATTCTGAAAGTTAAAATATTTCGATTTTTTAAATTAGATAAATCAGACTACAAGGAATAAGTAATTAATTTTTTATGTTAAATTTTACGAATTACTGGTCAAATAATTTTCTGGAGAAACGAAAAAAATCTGAATCAGCCTGGATATGAACCGGAAACGCCACTATTCAGTGGAGTGTTAACCAATTGCGCCAGTGGGGAGTCAGTAGATATTTTCTCGCTTCTACGTTCTCGCTTCAAATCCGGGCCGAGACACATTTTTCCCCGTTTCTCCAGAACATTACTTGACCAGTAATTGGAAATCTAACATTAGAAATTATTTAATCAATTACCCTGGTGAAAAAAATAACATCAATACTCAAATACCAGGAAAAGTATTAAAAATTCATAATGGCAATATTCTTACCTGTTTTCCTACCGGCCATGACGTTAAGAGTCACGACTCGTCATTATTCTGAAACACACCAAATTTCAAGGCCTTAATTAATTAGTTTCATGAAAATTAAATACATACTACATTTTTTTATTTACTAACATCATCAATCGTACGCTACAGACTCGGGTGGTTTTTCAATTTGAAGGGAAAAATAATTTAAAATTTAAAAAAATGTCGAATAATTATTTATTTTTTAAGTTTATTGTTGTGTTTAATTGATATTTTAACGAAGAAAAAAATTAAATTTAATACACAAACACTTAGAAAATATGAATTCTTAACGAAAAATATTTAATTTACAACCAAATACATGTATTTTATACGAATAAGATTAATTTTTAACTAAAAGTTACAAAATCTGAACCAAAAATGGAATAGTTACATTTCCATTAGAGAGAAAGATACAGAAAGATAAATTCCCAACAAAAAATGTAATAGTATATATTTCAACTAAAAATGCTTCTGATATTGTAAATCAAAAACAGTTTAATTATACCAAAAAATACGAATTTTCATTAAAAAAATTAAATCCTCAACCAAAACAGATTAATTTTCCAAGAAACAGCTTCCAGCTACACGGATAAACTTTCAACTAATTACCAACTAACTTTCAACAAATTAGTTTGACATTTAACCAAGCAGTTGCATTTTTAACAAAGAAAAATTAAATTTTAAAGCAGTTGAGTTTTTAATTTGTTCACCACAATAGACGAATTTCCTAGAAAATAGTATAACTTTTGTAAAAGTATGGAGGAAGGTATATAAAATTTACATTCGGAACCAAAAATGGAATTGTTACGTTATCATTTAGAAAATTAATTTTTACAACATAAGAACTAATTTGTAACAAAACAGTTAAATTTTCAACTAAAGATGAATCTTCAACCAAAAAAATTATTTTTAAAGAAAGTATTTAAACAGAAAACTAACATTCAAGCAATAGTTACATTTTTTACGAAAGATGAATCTTCACAAAAAAAAACAATTTTAAACAAGTAGTTTAACTTTGAACCTAATGTTTTTAAATTAAAAAAAAATTCTCAACATAAAATATCATGGTTGATATTATAACTAAAAAATATTTTTATATTAAACAAAAAAAGAGTTTAATTCTTCTGTAAAAGGCGATTTTTTCTTTAAAAAACCTAAATTATTAACAAAAACAAATTAATTTGTAACCACGCAGTTGCATTTTCAATAAAAAAGTTGAAATTTCTATCACAAGAGGTACATTTTTAAACTAGAAAGACGACTTTTCTACCCGAGAGTTAAATTTTCAGCCATAAACGATTTTTCAGTCGCAAGAAAGAAAAAAAATCGAACCAAGGAGATAAATTATCAACTGAAATATTTAATCTTTAAAAAATAAGAAATAAATTTAAAATAAATTAGTTTAACTTTTCACGAAGCAGTCGAATTCTTATCTTAAAAAGGTTAATTTTCAAGAACTTGCATTTTTTATTTTGTGGACCAAAAGAGACAAATTTTCGACAAAATAGTTTGTTTTTTTAACCAGACAATATGGTAATGCACCCAATTGTTGGCAGGTGAGGGCAAACTTCAGGCTTTGAGAAAGAAATTAATGTCCAAAATTTTATGTGTGATAAACGTAATAATAATAATATGTACAGTGCTAATGCAATAGAGTATCAAATTCTAAGCTTTATTTAACTCAATGTATATTAGAAACTGAAAAAATATATTAAAATTAGCTCATTAACCTAAAAATGCAATTCTTGGCAGGGTTGACGCAATTCTTGGCAGGGATGGCCCCAATTATTGGCACCCTAGTCATATGAAGATGAAAAAGTGAAGGAATCAGATCAAACTAAAATTTAAAAGTATCACTATTACGTGAATAGTAAAGAGAAACATTGTTTATCAATTATTTTTCATTTATAAACAAATAATCTCGCTTAGACTACTTAATTATCATCATCTATCAGTGCAAGTTTAGAGGTTGTAATCCTCGGCTTCCCAGTGGGCACAAAATTCGGCGACGTCTTTACGATATCGTTACGACATATGTACGACAACTTTACGACATCCTATGTCCATGTCGGTACAGTGTCTTTACGATATCGTAAACGAATCGTCAGATCATACGACATATTTACGATATCGTAAAGACGACTTAACGACATGGACATAGGATGTCGTAACGTTGCCGTAAAGATGTCATAACGATGTCGTAAAGACGACGACAAATTTTGTGCCCACTGGGTTCTTTTGACTGCTTTAACAGAATTACGGTTTTTTTTCGAAAATTAATTTTCTTTTTTGTTAGTGTCTTTAGCTTTTAACTTTCTTTTTCTAGTAACTCCTTCTGCATAATCAATAAGATCGTCAATATTTGAAAATTGAATTTTTTAGTTCATAGTCTTTTTGTTTCTAACTTTTTTCTATTTTTATCTTCTTGGGCTTTTTCTGAAATATAATTTTGCCGTTTTCGCTTTTGCTTTTTTCCTTAATCTTAGTTTTATTATTCTTTTCATTTGATTTTTTCTCATTGCTAACCTTCCCATGCCTGCGATATTAAAACGTAGATGCATTTTGCCTTCGTTTTCCTTCTTTTTCGTGTTAGGTTGAAATCGCTTTTCGTCTCAAATCTGCTGAATCGTGTAACCCGGTAATAAGCGTAGAATAGAGAAAAATTAATATTTTCAGACAGTTTTCTATTCTCCCAAAGAGAACGTGTTTTCAATATTTTTAATTCCTTCGAAATGTACCGGTAACAAACCTCACAGAGATATTTTTTATTCCGCAGAAGTGGTCATATTTTGATTTTATTTAATTCCTTCTAATTCGTTTACAAAATATATGTAATAAGTTGTTTTGATTCCTTCATGCGGAATGCAAGTTCTGAAATTTTAATTCTAACCAATACAACTCTGCCTCTCTAGAGTTTAAATAAATTATTAAAATATCAATTTGAATATTTTTCGAATTTGTAAGTTATAAAAAGATTTAATAATGAAAAATAGGTTAAATAAATGCTTTCGTTAAATTTTACTAAGTCGATAGAGAGGAATAGGATTTGCACTATTTCTGTTCCCGTTGGGGGATTTTTAGACGGAGGAAAAATCGCGTATTCATAGGAATAAAAATTCTTAATTTTTCTGTATTCAACGCTTATTACCGGGAATATTTTATCAGTTGCATGCTAACCTGAAAACTGGTTACTAAACACTTCTTTTCTCTCTACACTACTTAAATCAGCCTTATTATTATTTAACACATCTTCAGAAGTGTTGAAAATTACAATCGAGATTCTTTTTCTATATGTAAATCAGGCAGTAATTTTGTTGGGCATATTAGTTGTGAATGATAACGAACATTACCATACTTCTTCCGATTGCCAAGAATAGAAATCATTGCGAAAACCACGAAGTAGTATAAGCCGATAAGGAGACCCCACTCCCGGAAAACTTGGACGCGTGAATTCGGATTTAATTAGTTCGCATTGCTCATAGCGCCTCTTGCGGAGAAACGCAAAACAGAGAACATTCTGAAAATTCTCTGATTTTTCCTTGACTAATTTTTCATTTCAAATCATTATTATTCAAATACTAGCATTTTAATCTTCTGCTACTTTTAACATAGGATATTTTATAAACGGAATAAAACAGTATTTCATATACAAATTTAGAATTTTTTAAATTTATTTCAAACAAAAGAATGTCTTCTACTATAAAAGATGGATTTTTAATAAAATACTGGATTTTTCAACAAAATCATTGAATTTTTAACATAACAGTTGAATATTCAACCTAAAAAGACAAATTCCCAACGAAAAAGTGCAGTGTCATAGTTACAAAAAGGATTTCAAAACCAAAAATACGAATTTCTAACAAATAAAGATCTTTAAGTCAAAAAATAAATAAAAGTTTAATGTAAATTATTGAACCTTTAAGCTAAAAGACAAATAACTGAAAAATATTATTCTTAAAAAAATGGAAAAGGGACATTTTCTGTTAAGAAATTAATTTTAAACCAAAAAAAGTATTTTCCACTAAACAGTTAAATTTCCAACCACACATAAGCCTTTAATCAAGAAAAAAAATGGTAAACAATGTAGTTTCACTTTTACCTAAGTGGTTGAATTTTCAATTAAAAAAGATTATTTTTCAACAAAATAATTAAACTTCCACCAAAGAGTTGAATTTTCATCTTAAAATCTAAATCTTTAACAAAAAAGTGATTTATTAACAAAGTGATTCATCCAAATCTTTTAAACAAATTACCAAGTGGGCACAAGCGTTAAGGAACGTCTTTAGAACGTCTTAAGAATGTCCTAAGTCAGTCCATATAATGTTCCATAAATATAAAATGTTCCAGAGACATTTTAAAGACGTATTTTGAACATAAAACGTTTTAAGAACATTATTTGGTCTGACTTAGGACAGTTTTTTGAACATTAAAATCATGCCTTTCGACTTGTGCGTCCAAGAAACTTTCTTAGGACGTTCCAATCACATTCTAAAATGTTGTGCCCACTGGGTAGTTAAATACTCAAGCAAAGGAGAATGATTTTCAATCAAAATATTGCATTTTCATTTTTTTAAAATGAAATTTCTTCTACAATAGATAAAGTTTTAAATCAAAAAGACAAATTTTCAAAAAAAAGTTCAATTTTCTGTTGAAAAAGATTTCAGTCGAGTTGTCACGATAAAAATATGAATTTTTAAACAAGAAATAATTCTCTAGGAAAAAAATGAATTTTCATTTCAAAAAGACGAATATTTAGCCCAAAAGGGATGACTTTTTAACAAAATAGTTGAATTCTCTACCAAATAGATGCATTTCTTTCCAAAAAATATTCAATTTTGTCCTAAAACAGATGAATTTATAATAAGAATGTCAAATTTTTTTGTAACTGAAACTTTCATCCAGAAAATATTTTAGTTTCTTTTTTAACACCAAAATATAAATTTTCAACAAAAAGTAAATTTTTGACGAAATAGTGAAATTTTCAAGAAAATAGAGTTTTCAACCAAAAAGTATTACTTCTTAACACAAAAAAATTAATTTCCAACCAAACAGTTGCATTTTTATCTAACAAAGAAGTCATTTCTGCTAAAGTAGGTGAATTTTAAAATAAAAAAGATAAACTTTCAACAAATTTGTTGAATTTTCAACCGAACATTTGCATTTTTATTTAAAAACGATGAAATTTCTCCGAAAAGAGATGAATTAAACAAAACAACCTTTTAAAAAATAGTTAAATTTTAATCCAAAGATGTTATATTATCACAATTTTAATATTAAATTGTTCAGATTCGAGATCCTTTAATTCAAAATAAGATTGTTTAATTTCAAACGCTTTGAATTATAATTAAATGATACAATTTCAACTACTTTCTAATAAAATTGTTCATTAAAAAAAATTAAAATCTGAAGTTTTTAAATTTGGGACGCTTTTAATTAAAAATAGTACATTTTTAATTCCTTTCAATTTTGTAAGCTTTAAATTAGAAATTATAACATTTCCAAACTTTCTAATAAGATTGTCTAATTTTTAAAATTTAATTAACATCTCCAGGCGTCCTAACGATAGGATGCCAATGCACGCGATCGACTAGATGATACTTAACCAAAAATATAAACAATAAAAAGCTAACCAAGAAGTAAGCACTAGAAAGTTTTAGATCGCGGAATTGAACAAGATGAAGCTACAAGTTGGCCAAAACTAGAAGATGCTCGCTCGCTCCATCAAAACATTAAAGTGCTATCTCGGGCGAGCAAAGCATGAAGGTGCTACTTCTCGCTTATAATCTAAACGCGAGAAGTGACAACCTTCATGCTTTGCTCGCCCGAGATAGAACTTTCATGATTTGAAGAAGCGAGTGAGCACCTTTTAGTTTTAGCCAACTTCTAGCCTCATATTGCTCAATTACGCGAGCAAGACTTTGTAGAGGTAACTTCGAACGTTAGGACGCCTCGATCTGTACAATTTCTAACGTTTTTAATTAGAAATAATACAGTTTTCAAAACTTTTATTTCAACGCTTTTCCGCAAGAGGCGCTAAAAACGATGCCAACTAACTACCAGGTGTATACATATGAAACCGGTATTTTTTCAAGAAAAAAACACATTTATTTCAAGAGAATGATAACAAATATTTTATTCAAAGTATGCGCC
>NC_046665.1:48674985-48683040 GCF_010883055.1 Belonocnema kinseyi
GGGGGGGGGGGGTGCCAAGGATTGCATACAGTGTTTTAGATTGCAAATTTATTGGCCCCTCCTATTATTTATTAAATAAATTATAGTTAAATCTTAGTTTTTTTTATTAACAACTTTAACATTTCCTCAAAATGTGCTGAAAAGAAAATAGTCTCTACCGTTAATTATAACGTTGCTAGTGGAAAATTGAAAACTGCAATTATCTAAAGATTTTCTTTAGCCAACCTGAAAATTCTTGGCAGCCTGAAAACAAGGCTTAATTTTGTAATTTCAGAACACATAAATGATTTTTTAGCATAAGATGAATACATATTACTACGAAAAAATGTCTGCACTATTAAAAAAAAAAATTTCTATTTATCACTATTCTCTTATTATTTCATAAAATCTAGAGAAGGGTGCCAAGTATTGGTGCTCTTATCCTATGCATTGCCATGAAAAGTTCCATTTTCTACCAAATACGTGAATATCTCACCAAGAAAGACGAATTTACAACAAAATACATTAACTTTAAATTAAAAAACATGAATTTTCAACCAAAAATGTAAAAGTTACATTTTCACACAAAACAAAATCATTTTTACGTTTACAAAATAATTTTCAACAAAATGGTTAAATTTTCTACTGAAGTGAATCTTCAAGCAAAAAAATTAATTTCGAACAATGTAGTTCAACTTTTAATCAAGTATAGTTAAATTTTCAGCCCAAAAAGTTGAATTCTCAACAAAAGAATTGAATTTTCAATTAGAATTATGAATATTTACCAGCAAGAAAATGAATTTTTGACAGATTGGTTTAACTTTTAACCAACTTGTTTAATTCTGAACCAAAAAAGATTAACTTTCAAGCAGTTGCATTTTTATTTTCCAGTACTATGAATTCTCAACTAAAAGTTCAAAACAGATTAATTTTTAACCAAACAGTTCCTTTTTTAACCCAAAATTATAGAATTTCTAGCTAAAGAGGTGCAAGAAAGAAAAAGCATTCCAATTAAAGATATGAATTTTCATCTAAAATTATGAAGTTTTAATGAAAAAAAAAATATTTTTAACAAATTAGCTCAACTGTGAACCAAGTAGTCGAAATCTCAACAAAAAAACATGAATTTTCAAGTAGTTGCATTTTTTTACCAAAAAGAGGTGATTTTCGAATCCTTCCAATACTTCAAAAATTTTTAATATGTTTGGTATAAATTAATTTTTTCTATAAATTTGTCAATGCTGCCAAAACATGGTCAAAAAATCTTCCAGATTCTTCTTCGACATATTTTGAAATCTTCAAAACTTAAAATGAATAATAATTTCAGAATTCTCATATCTTCGAAATTGTGAAAAACTTGACATATTAAGTTAGCAACCCAGTGGGCACAAAATTTTAGAACGTAATTGGAACGTCCTAAAAACGTTTCTTGGACGTACAAGTCAAAAGGCGTGATTTGAACGTTAAAAAACTGTCCTAAGTCAGACCAAATAATGTTCTAAAAACGTTTTATGTTCAAAATACGTCTTTAAAATGCCTCTGGAACATTGTATGCTTATGGAACGTTATATGGACTGATTTTGACATTTTTAAGCCGTTCTAAGGATGTTCTTTAACGCGTGTGCTCACTGGACATGTTTCAAAATCAGAATTCATGAATTATTTCCCAATATTAAAAAATCATTCACAAATAATTTTTTTTCTTTCATAAATAACGTTTAGAAACATTTAAAACTCAATTTGATCATACAATAAAATTACTTATTCGGATATTTTGATTTACAAAATTGATTATGCAGAAAATTTATATGGTAGATCTTGTTACTAGAAATTTGAAGAAAAAAAATAATTTTGATACAATAGACGATTTGTTTACTATTTTATGTACACCTAATTAAAATATACGGCTCCAAATAAAAAGTTCTTAAAGATAATCAGCTGATTTATTTGTTTTTATGAATGATCTAACTATTTTGACGAGTATCAGTTAAAAATAAAGTTCTGCTAATCTTGACAGTGCCGCCATCATGCAACGAGAGAAGGAACCGGAATAATTTCGATTTTATTTTTGGTTCACGCACGAATGATTCAAGTAATGTTTTTCAGACAGTTGATAAGTTATCAACACTACTGTTGTTATTGTTTGATTCGACAATATTTTCATTTTATCACAACTGAAAAAAAAGATTTAAGTTGAATAGTAGCACAATTACGTTAAGTCATAAAAAAATGATGGGAAAATAATTTTAATTCATAATTCTCCAACCTGGAAATTTTTTTCTTGTTTTTATATTTACAACTAACAATCCAAGATACATGTTCTGCAATTGAGATATCAGTTGGCCTCTTGGTTATTCTCGTTCTTTATTTTTTTAAGTCAAATTTTCAATTTCTTTGAATTAAGATATGCTTAAAATAATTGAAAATCTGAATTTAAAAAATCAAGAACGAGAATAACCAACAGGCCAACTGAAACCAAGGCATTTGGAGCGTGTCCCGTTTTGATTGCGGAAGGCTTAATTGTTCTATCAGAAAAAGGCAATCGTCTTCTATATAAGAGTAGTTACATTGAGGTGACAGTTTTTACGTCAAAATGTCAGAACAAAAATGTTACAGGCATTTTTTTAAAGGCATTTAATTAGGTAAATAAATTTATGAATAATATTGTTTTGTTCGTATTTATGTTATCTTTTGAAGGTAGGAAAATGGGGCTTAGAGGAAATTTATAATTTATAATTGATGATTGTGCATACATAAATTACGCACAGCTTTTTTGGGCGTAGGAGGGAGGGGAGTCTGAAAAATCTAAATAATCTTTAATGGGGGGGGGGGTGTAGGGCATTTCTTGCCAAAGTTCTCTCTTTATACTTAATTCTTAAAAGTTTGAAATCTAGTGGAATCCCTGAAAATATTTGCAATCCTTTCAAATTTTGTAAATTGTTTAAAAAATTTTGATAATGTCTGCAAATCTGTAGAATTACGCAGAAATTCCATAAAATCATTTGCATTCAAGTGGTATTGTACTTAATCTTTAGAAACCCCTTTGAAAGGTTTGGTAGACTTAAAAAATCACTTAAAAACCTTTAAAAATTGTGAAAACCCCTTCAAATTATTTGAGATTGCGTGTAATCATTTGAAATTCTCATAATACCTTAAAATGTTCAAAATCCCATTTAAATCCCTTGTGATCCTTAATAGTCCCATAAAATAAAAAAATAAAGGTCCCATAAAATGCTTTAAGATTCGATGAAATCGCATGAAATACTTAAAATCGTTTGAAATCTTCAAAACCCTATTTAAATCCCTCATAATCCTTTTTAAATCGATGGAAGTTCCTTAATATCAAAAAAGGTTTGAATCTCCTAAATTCCTTGATAAATCCTGAAATATTATGAGATCTTTTGAAATCTCTAAAATCTCTCTAAAACGATTGATTTACATATATGTACCTTGAAATCCTTTTAAAATTATGGAAATCTCGTGAAACATTTTAGATTCTTATGAAATGCTTTCGAATCCTCTTTGTTTATTTTGCCTCACCTCCCCTACCCTAATTTTCTCTCGTTTCCCATCACTTCCACTACTTTGCTTTAATTCATTTCTCCTCAGTTCCATTATTTTCCTTCCTGTCATTTCCCCTCACTATCCCCTATTTGCCCTTTCCTAATTTGCCCTCACTTCACCCTTTATTTCCTTTCTTTATATTTCACTTCTTTACTTTCCCTTCTGCTCTCTACGCCAGCGATTATTCCTCTTCCCATAATTCTTTTCCCCAGTTATAATTTCTCTTCCCTTACCCTTATTTATAATCATTTTCCCAAATTTCCCTTCCTAATTTCTCCCCATGTGCTTTGTTTTTCAAACCCTCGATTTTTTTTCTTTAAGCCTCTATAACTTCCAGCCTAATTGAGATATAGCCCACCTTTAAATTTTGTGTCAATTTTTTGTTGAACTTTGATGTTGAACTTTTGTTGAACTTTGATGATGAAGATATCTTGTAAGTGTGATGCTTGCTAAATAACTTTTGTAGTCAAGACAATGTTTCTTGTTACAAACTGCATTTTGTTGTTTTCATTTTTTTTGCGATATTTTTCATAGTTCACGCAAAAAATTTAAAAACTACAGTTTTAGGGGGGAAAAATTCTCCCGGCCTCAAAAGTGGTTTAGCCCGCATAAATATTTTTTTTCAAATTTAAAAAACATGAAAAAAGTTTAATTTTGGGAAAACCTCACCTTTTTTATTTTTCTGAATATTTTGTTTAAGTTTCTACTGATAAAAGAAAGGCATCTCAGCAGCATCATGCGGGCAAACCCATTTTTGAGGCTGGAAGAAATTTTTGCTTTCCTACAAATGTATATATTAAAATTTTTCCGTGAACTGTGAGAAATATCGCAAAAGAACAAGAGACATTTTTCGTATAACTTTTTTAGACATGCAAACTTTTATTCAAACATTTTTTCGTATCTATCATTGTTTCAAAGAAAAGGTAGAAAATTCGTTTGTAACAAAAAAGAATTCTCCTGGCTACAAAAGTTATTTAGCAATCATCAAACTTAAAAGATATGGTCATTATCAAAGTACAAGTTGAAAAAAATGACAAAAAATTTAAGGGTGTGTTAATTAAGAAAATCGATTTATTTTTCGGGCGGCTTTTAAAAGAAGACGATGAACGTTATTAGAATTAAAAAGAAATAATGAATATCTCAATTGTGCCAAAAGTTATACAGGTTTAAAGAAAAAATATGGTTTTTTAAAAAACAAAAATACGTATCGTCTAATCTAATTTCCTCTAAGAAATAACATATTTCGCCCTCGAGAGATTCTGCGATTTCAATTGTAGGGCCCTGTCTGATTTGAAATGGATTCGGTCCATATTTTTCCTCATCTGATTTCCTCTCCCCTACTCCCCCTCATTTTTAAATATTTACCCTACTTCGTTTTTCCACATTTTCCCTCTCTTGTCCTAATTTCTTATCCTTTATTTCGCCTAACTTTCCCTACTTTCCCTTCACTTATTTTCCAATATTGTTCATCCCTTAATTTCCCCTCACTTCCCTTATTTTCCTTCATATGATTTCCCCTCACTTCCCCTACTACTCTTTCTGAAATTGTGCTAGATAACTTCATCGAATTCTTAAAATCTTTTTAAATCATTTGAAAATTGTGAAACATCTCATAATACTTTGGAATATTAGGAAAATTTCAAAAATCATCCTTATGTAATTAATGGATGTTCCCTGATCAATAAAAAGAACACCAAAGCATTTAAACATGATGCTGACGAGCAGTTTAGCAAAATCTATTTCCGACTCGCCGAACGGAACTCACTTGAGGATTGGTTGGCATGCGGGTCTGCGGGATTGGCCGCATTTTCTTCGGTTTTACTCGGTTAATTGGGTCATTTCCGTTTTAAATTTTGATCTTTCCAAAATTTTTTACGACCATAAATGATCTCTCGCATAAGTAAAAAAGGGAACTTACCCTGATTTTTGAAGATCATTCGCATTTATTTTTGTATCGATGGTCAGAAAATTACCCTGTTTTAAAAGAAAGTTATTATAAAACCTTTATATAGTAAACTTGAAGATAAAATTGTTTCTTCTCCTTTTTTAAAGAATTCCTATTTTTCTCTGTTTTCAAGAAACTTCCTCTTTTTGTTTTAATACGAACGAAATAAATAGAACCCAATTAAAAACTCAAACTAATCTTTTTGGTTGAAAATTTAACTACTTGCCGATTGACAGTTAAACTAATTAGTTGAATTCATTTCATTTTTAATTAAAAACTAATCATTTTTAGCAAAAAAATGCTGCTATTAAATTTTTCATTGAGAATTCATCTTTTTTAATGGAGATTTAACTACGCGTTTGAAATTCAAACGTAAAGTTCATTTTCTTTCTGTTTAACAGTTAATTTTTTTAACTGGAAATTTAAGTATTCCATTTTTGGTTAAAAATTGATCCTTTTTTAGTTAAAAGTTTCACTATTTTACTGACAATTAATCTTTTGTAGTTGAATTTAACTATTTCTTATTTAAAATTCAATCTTTTTAGGTTGAACTAGTATTACAGTTTTTGTTGAAAATTAAGTTGTTTCATTATTGTTATTTTGGTTGAAAACTAGTTTCTTTTTTTAAAATGAAAACTAACTTTTTAAGCGAGAGTTTAGCTAATTAATTTTTGGTGAAAAATTTATCTAGATTTGTTAAAAATTTAAGATTTGGTTGAAGTTTTTTTTCTTTCTTGGTTATAAAATATGATCTGGTATAAAACGGACTATTTTGTTGAATATACATCTTTTGTTAAAAATCCAAGTATTTTGTTTAAATTTCATTTTTAGTTAAAGATTCATCTATTTGGTTATTAGTTTTAATAGTTTTTAGTTGAAAATGAACTTTTTGTACAAATTTATATTTTCGGGTTGATAATTTAACTGCTTTGTAAAAATTATTATTTTTTTGTTTAAAATTAAACTGCTTTGTTAAAACGATGCAATTTTAGGCTGAAACATCATCTCTTTCGGTAGAAACGTTATCTTTTTTGGTTAAAAATGCAAATACTTGCTTCAAGAACGACCTCCTTTGTTGAAAATTAATTTTTTTTTAAGATTCATTATTTTAGTTGAAAATTTATCTCTTTGTTGGAAATTGAACTATTTTGTGAAAAATGTAATTATCTTATTTTGAATTAAAAATTATCTTCTTCATTTGAAAATTGAACTACAGTGAACATTTTCTGTAATGCCAATTTTGGGGCTGGCGGTGGGTTGGAACTAACTCATTATAGCCCGCTCCGCTTTTGTTTGTTCATGTTTGAGTGCAGTCTGAGTGACAGCCGCGTATTCCGCCCCCCCCCCCGTAGCTCCTGTTACACCTACATGCGGCGCGGCCTTAATTCTCGGAAGGGCTATAGAAGGGAGGGCTATTGAAGAGTTTCACCGTATTACTATTTTCTTAAAGATTCATCTTTTTTGGTCGAAAATTTAACTGTTTTAAAATATAATTTATTTATTTAAAAATTCAACTATTTTGTTAAAAATTTATATCTTTTGGGCAAAAATTCAACATTTTCGTTAAAAGTTCCTTTATTTATATAGCAATTTCCTTTTCGTTTGAAAATCTTCTGAAAAGTTCCTCTTTTGGGCTTATAGATTCAATTATTTGGCTAAGAGTGCAACTGTTTTTGGTTAAAGGTTAACCTTCTTTATTTGAAAATTTGACTATTTGTGTAGAAAAATAAACTATTTTGTTAAAAATTAAACTATTTTGTTCAAATGTCATCTCTTGCTAAATGAAGGTTCAAATATTTGGTTGTGAATGCAAATGTTTGGTCTGAAATAAGTATTTTGTTGTTTTTGAAAAATTCAACTATTTAGTTCAAAAATTATCTTTCGTGGTTTCAAAATTAACCCTTTTTATTAAAAATTCAACTTATTTGTTGAAAACTCATCTTTTTTGGGTTACAAGTTAATTTTTTCCTCAAATATTCCACTCATTAGCTTGAAAACTCACTTGTTTCACTTAAAATTCATCTCATTTTGTAGAGTAATCATATTTTTTTTTAGAATTCAATACATTATGATTTGCAATCTTAAGCAAAAATATAATATTACGCAATATCATAATATTATATAGTATTTTAATATTAATGAATATTGAATTTAATATGCTTCCATTAAAAATATGAATAATATTCAATTAGCAACATTAATTTTTTCAAAAGTGTTTGTTTCCCTATTTTTTGTAAAAGATCAGCTGATTTCGCGTGTTTTGAGGACTAAAATTTTGGAACTTGAAATTTGAAAGTTTAAATAAAGTGGTTAAAATTTATATATTTACAAGTTGTATGAACATTAGGAACACTGCCAAAAAACATTTGTTGACATGCTTATGTCGTAGACAGAAAACTCAAAAGAATTTTGAACTAAATCTTTACCTGCCCGTCCAGAAATTTTTGTGTGGCGCCGGTCGGGCCCCGATGGAGAAAAATGTGGATCCGATAGGGTAATTTGTCTAGCGCCAGACCGTAAATGAAACGCTCTACCCGACCGGGTCCAGATCTGGGCATTCAAAATGT
>NC_046665.1:48683140-48685129 GCF_010883055.1 Belonocnema kinseyi
AGTTATAAACCGTTGCTAAGGCAGGGGCAGATGTGCCATGAACTGAGTCCAATTCATTTTTTATCTCATATGGAGTTAAACCCTTTAAATGAAATTGTTTGACTACCGCTCTGAACTCGTTTTTTTTTCATTTTTCTTAACGAAGAATTTTTTTTTTTCAATTTGTTATAAAAACACATAAACTTAGAAGATGTGGACTGTGACTGCACCATATATCTAGTCGGGAGTGGTGCTGACTGAAAACAGATGATTTGGAGCGATTAGCGCGCCATCTGTTAGTCATTCTAAGGACTTATTGAACTACCCTCGTATATAGCACAGCTATACTACATTACAATTTAGAGCTATTATACACACACAGAAATGAATTTTAATGATAAATATTTTTTTATTTTTTAATATTCTATTGGAATTATTTTGGTTTGACTAATACACATGAGGCACGTGAAGTGAAATTTAAAAAGTGAGGGTATGTTCGAGAAAATTTAAAAAGCATTTAATTTATAATGTTACTAATCCGGAAATTCATACATTTGGTATATGGTAATCTCTATTTTCAGAATATCAGCAAGAAAATATAAAATTCTAAAAATCTGGAAAACATTTTTTTATTCACGTAAATAGTAAATGCGCTCAAAAGGAAGACGCTTTCTCGAATACATTGTTGGAAATCTTCAGAAGCTAAAAAGGAATTGTGATGTTGATTCTAACGAATTCAAGCTTACCTTTGCCATCATTGCAGATATAAGAAAACTCACCAACAGTTCTGTGACTGCGAACACGTAATCTACTATTTACTTTTGGAATTTTAAGTTATATGAAAGAAAAACAATATCACTACGATAACAGAAAACTTGACATAATCTTGTGTAACCTAACCCGGCCCGACGTGGTTTTGACGCGAGCCACATCATCTGCCCCCCGGGGGCCACATGTAGAAAATCCGATCGGGCCCAGATCGGAACTCGGGAATAAGCTGCGCAATTTCTGCTCGGGTAACGTCAATGTTCCTTGTTTATTCAGGCATTCAGAAGAGTTCTCAATCATTCTTCTAAACGCCTGACGCTTTTTAGACAAATGGACAAGTGTTTAAGAATGGCTGTCTTCGACGAAGAGGGTGTGGATCTCGAAACAGTAAGGGTACGAGGGTTAGCGTTCGCAGATGATAAGGTTGTTATGGCAGAGTCTATCGAAGACTTACAAAGAATGTTGAAGAAACTAGATGCAAGCATGAAGAGCATGGGCCTAAAAATTAACGCATATAAAACAAAAACTATGGCGTTCGAAGGAAAGAGTGAGAAAACACTATGCAATATTTCATTGAGTGATGAGAGAATTGATCAAGTTGATAAGTTCGTATACCTTGGTAGCTTATTTACTAGGGAAGGGAAGATAGATGAGGAATTAGATAGACGAATAAATGAAGGTAAGAAGGTTATTGGTAGAGCAGGTTCCCTTATCAGAAGTAAAAATATATCAAATAAAGCTAAAATGGCAATGCATAATTTCTTATTTGTACCGACAGTACTGTACGGTAGCGAGACATGGACTTATCAAGAAAAAGATAAGAGTAAAATTAACGCAATTGACATGAGATTCATGCGCATAATAAGCGGGAAATCCCTAATGGACAAAGTAAGTAACGAGATAATTCTAAAAGAATGTGGTGCAGAAGAGACGCTAGTAGACACATGGGAAAGAAATCGGTTAAGATGGTTCGGACATGTTGAGAGAATGCCAAATGAACGACTAACGAAGCAAGTGTATCAAGGTAAAGTAAATGGCAGCGTGCCCAGAGGTAGATCGCGAAAAGAATGGTTAGAATGTGTGAATGAGGCCCTACTTAGAAGAGACATAAGAAGTCACAGAAACACGAGAGCCTGCATGAAAAATGCATGGATATAAAAGAAGCTAGAGAAGTATGCCAGGACAGGAGAGTATGGCGGCAAATAGTTAATAAAAAGAGTGTCAGTAGAGTGAATGACGCCT
>NC_046665.1:48685229-48688020 GCF_010883055.1 Belonocnema kinseyi
GAAAACACTATGCAATATTTTATTAAATGATGAGAGAATTGATCAAGTTGATAAGTTCGTATACCTTGGTAGCTTATTTACTAGGGACGGGAAGATAGATGACGAATTAGATAGATGAATAAATGAAGGTAAGAAGGTTATTGGTAGAGCAGGTTCCCTTATCAGAAGTAAAAATATATCAAATAAAGCTAAAATGGCAATACATAATTCCATATTTGTACCGACAGTACTGTACGGTAGCGAGACATGGACTTATCAAGAAAAAGATAAGAGTAAAATTAACGCAATTGACATGAGATTCATGCGCATAATAAGCGGGAAAACCCTAATGGACAAAGTAAGTAACGAGATAATTCTAAAAGAATGTGGTGCAGAAGAGACGCTAGTAGAAACATGGGAAAGAAATCGGTTAAGATTGTTCGGACATGTTGAGAGAATGCCAAATGAACGACTAACGAAGCAAGTGTATCAAGGTAAAGTAAATGGCAACGTGCCCAGAGGTAGACCGCGAAAAGAATGGTTAGAATGTGTGAATGAGACCCTACTTAGAAGAGACATAAGAAGTTACAGAAACACGAGAGCCTGCATGAAAAAATGCATGGAGATAAAAGAAGCTAGAGAAGTATGCCACGACAGGAAAGTATGGCGGAAAATAGTTAATAAAAAGAGTGTCAGTAAAGCGAATGACGCCTGAAACAAAAGACAAAAGACCTTGGCCACTAATGGACCCAAGTGGGGAACCTTACATAACGACTTCGTGAGGTTCTTCGCTTGGGGTGATTGCTGGAGAGATTGATCAGCAACCTGGGTCGGAGCAGTGTTGTGGAACGAACGTGTTATTTAGTTAAATAGCACGAGAATTCTGGATCAATCTGAAAAATCTCTATCCCTTCCACACACTACTCGTTTCCCCTACCGAGTGAGTCACGCCTACCCCGAGAGGGAAATGGCTTACTGGTGTAATAATAATAACCAGTCCGGATAACCGAACGGTTCAGCAAATTATAAGACTGATTACCCCCTCTTGAAAAATGTACCAATTATTTTCTTTTAAATCTTTATAAATTTCATACTGCACGAACTAAATCTGTGCAAAAGTATATTTTTAACTAAATTGGATGCAGTTTGTCTAAAAATAAATAAATCTTTTAATTTTCCAATCATGCACTGGCTTGAGACATAACCGTGTCAGTTAAATTGATAATTAGGTCGCACGAGAAACGGAATCTCACAGCGAGAGATTGTGTCCCACTTCAATAGAAAAATGAACCATGAATGATTTTTCTTGATTTATGAGTACAGATCTTGGACTCGATTACAATTTTTTTTATTTTAATAATTTTTATTATTTGGTTCAAAATTGAAATACTATGATTATTCAACGCTTTTGTTAACAAGTCATAATTCTTAGTTGAAAATTCAACTATTTTGTTGAAACATCGTCTTTTTGGTTTGAAAATTCAACAATTTGATTGTAGTCTTTCTCGGTTGAAAACTCCATTCTGTTGCGAAGAAAATTCATCTTTTATAGTTCGAGATTGAACCTTTTTCATAAAATTTGTTTTTAGCTAATTCCGAATGTTTTTTATTTCAAATAAAAATACTTCTCGTTAAAATGTCAACTATTACATCTTGTGTTGAAAATTTATCGTTTTGATTTGAAAATTCTAGTGCTTTATTGAAATTTGAAATAGTTTCTTTGAAATTAATTAATTTTTTTTTGGGTGAAGGCTCAGAATTTTAGTTAAAAATTCGTTCTCTTTTGTTAAAAATTAATTTTCCTAACTGAAAATTTATTTGTTTTGTTTAACATTCAACTTATTGGTTGAAAATTAACTTTTCTCTTAAAAATTTATTTTCTATGATTGAAAATTCAACTATTGTGTAGAAAATTCTTTTTTTTTATTGATCAACCCTTTGGTGAAAAATTTTACTTTTCGGACCAAAATTAAAATGTTTTTTTAGAAAATCCATCTTTGTCGCTTTCAAATTGAACCCTATGATGGAAAATTCAATTATTTGGAACAAAATTAAACTGTTCTGCAGAAATATTTTTAATTTAAAAATTCCACTATTTAGCTACAAATTTCAGAAAATAGCATCACATCTATTGTTCAAACTATTTTGTTAAAAATGTATGTTACTTGTTTAAACTTTACCTTTTTGGTACAAAAGTAATCTTCTTGGTTTTATATTCCACAAATTTTGTTAAAAATGTAAGAATTTCGTTAAATATTGGTCTTTCTGGGTAGAAGAGGTAGAAACATAATATTGTTGATTAGAAAATTAAATTATGTGTTAAAAATGTTTGTGTATTGTTGAAAATCCAAATGTCTTGTAGAAAATTCCCCCTTTTCGCTTGAAAATTCAACTCTTTGGTAGAAAATTCAATAATTTTCTCAAATGTAAATTTAACCACACCATTTTAAATAATAATAATTTTTTTTTTTAAGTTTACAAATTCCACTATTTAGTTAATAATGTTAAGAAACTAGCACCACATCCATGTTTTCAAATATTTAGTTGAAAATGTATGTAAAGTGTTGAAAATTCGCTTTTTAATAGAGAAGTATGCTTTTCAAATGAAAACTTAACTTTTGCTTTAAAATTTCTGCATTCTATTAAAAATCCGACTTTTCAAATACATCACATAAAATCATTATTTTTATTATTTGTTTAAAATATATTTAATTAATTAGATGAAAATAAAAATAAACTGTTAGACAGCCATTTACTTTGCGTTTTGATGCTCTAGGGGTGGTTTCTTCTTCTTCTTATTATTATTATTATT
>NC_046665.1:48688120-48696979 GCF_010883055.1 Belonocnema kinseyi
CTGCCATAACAACCTTATCATCTGCGAACGCTAACCCACGTACCCTTACTGTTTCGAGATCCACACCCTCTTCGTCGAAGAGAGCCATTCTTAAACACTTGTACATGAATAATATAAATAACCATGAAAACCTGCGGTAATCCAAATAGATCAGAATAATCCACTTATAATTAGGAGAAGGTGTTTTGTCTACCAGGGTGCGTAGGAGCTAGAGAATGAGATATATATTTGTAGATTACTGGACCAGTAATCTGCAAATATATATTTTATTCTCTAATAATCCACTTATGATCCAGAGTAATCCACTTGTGAATTCAGAAAATCGGAGTAGTTTAAGTAATCAACGCAATTACTTTTAATCAAGAATAATACTGATCATATAGAATAATCCACATTTTTTCTCAGAATCATTCGAATAATCTACTTTGAACCCAGCGCAATCGAATTGTAATCTAGGCTAATCCATCTGTAATCCAAATAATTCGAATAATTTGATGCAATGCAAGAAAATAGCTTGTAATCCAGAGGAATCTATGTAGGGAATAATTGATTCTTAAGCAGGATTAACCCATATAATTTAGCATACTCCACTTGTAATCCCTCTAATTCGAATCAATTTAAATAATCCAAGTACATAACTTGTAATCTAGAGTAAGACAGGTAATATGGAGTAATCCATCTGTTCTCCAGGGTAATTCAAGTAATCCCTTTTAAATCCAGCACAATCGAACTATAATCTGGGCTAATCCACATTTAATCTAGCGTAACTAACCCAAGTGCAAAGTCACATACGGCCCAACATTGGCCCATAGTCGGCAAAAATATTGCCGAAGCTCGACTGCTATTATTGCACCAATGACAGAACGATAACTATAGCCTGTAATTAGCAGGCAAGGTTTGGCTTCCATTGTCAGCCCAACACTGGGTTCCAGTATTGGACCAAACCTAGTTGCTATCGTCGCGCCATTGCCGGATTGATAACTATGGCCTTGACTTGGCAGCCAAGTTCGATCGGCTGCTAACATCGGCCCAACACTGGTTACCAATATTGCTATAGTCTAAGGTCTAAGGATATCACAAAAAAGGTATTTAAAAAATAAATATTAATTGATTGCAAGTACTTTGAATATAAATATTCATGGTTCGGTTCAGATTGAATACATATATTACATCTTGAATATTATATATTACAAATAAAATTTCTAACGCTAAGGGGTGTCGAACCTACATCTATATACCTAAATCTATCGCCTAGCAGTCGGGTGTGCTAACCACTGCGCTAAAGCGACAAGTTGAAACTCTGTGAAAAAGCGATCCTCATAAGCTGCAGTTCAAAAAAGTTAAAGAACCAAATTTTAAGCTCTCTTTTTCTAATTATTTATTATTTTGTGACGTTGTGTAAATGTAAAATACACGAAATGTTAACAGGAATATCAATACACTAATTTTTAAATACATAATTCCTACTTTACAACTTTTTACAATGACAGCAAATTTAATTTTTCATAAACGTTTAAAATTTTTAATGACAGTACTTAACAAATTTCATCGTGGAATTTTACAATTTTTCACTAAAATTTTTTTTATATTTCGTGTAAGATTTGTTTATTAGGTGCTAAAAGTGAGACTTTGCGAAATAAAGCGCCGATTCTGGGCCAAGCATCGGTGAAGGGTCGAAAAATATAAATAACCAATATAGGCTGCCAGCACTGTTTCAACATTAAGCCGATTTAAATAAAACATGGTTTGCCGTGGTACAAGTGACACTTGGCCCAGTAATGTACCGTCACTGGGCCAGATTTTGGCTGATCCTCGTGAAACATGGTTCCCCGTACAAAATGTGACACTTGGCGCAGAGAAGTGCCGATACTGGGCCAAGCATCGGTGGAGGATCGGCAAATATAAATAGCCCATATAGGCTGCTAGCACTGGCTCAACACTGGGCCGATTAAAATACCGATATTGACTCAATAACTTTAGCCGACTTTTGGCTGCCAAAATTGGACCAACACTGGGCCATGTATTCAGCTCCGGCAATTCGCACTTGGGAAACTATAATTTAGAATAATCTACTTGTAATCCAGTTAACCCAGAGTAATTTAAGTAATCCAAGTAAATAACTTATAATCCAAATAAATATATGTATGCGGAGTAATCCATTTGCAATCGGGATTAATTCAAGCAATTTGGTGTAATTTACTAATTATCCAACTTATTTGATGTATTTGAAATACTCCAAGTAATTAACTTGTAATCCACAGTAATACAGGTAATATAAAGTTATTCAAATGTAATACAGGGTAGTTGAAGTTCTCCACTTGTAATCCATCGTAATTTAACTATATTCTAGTCTAGAGTAATGCACTTGTATTCTAGATAGTCCACAGCAATTTAGGTAAATCGAAGTGTTTAATTTTTAATCTAGAGGAATGCATGCACTTAGAGTAATTCATTTGTAATCCAGGTTCATTCAAGTGATACAGTGTAACCCACTTGTAATCGAAATCAATACGGAGTAATCACTTGTAATTTGTCATAATTAAAGTAATGCGGCGTAATAAATTTGTAATACAGCGTAACGTAACTATAATATAGAGTAATCCACTTGTAATCCAGGGAATTCCAACTATAATCCAGAAATTACCCTTGTAATTCATATAATTCGAAGTAATTTGAAAAACCCGGTTGATTGAATGGTAATCCACAGTTATCCAGATTAATTTGGAGTAAGACACTTGAAAACTGGAACAACTCAAGTATTGCAGCGTAATCCACTTGTAATCTACCGACATCCACCTATAATCTAGCCTAATCCACTTTTAATCTAGATAATTTTAAATAGTGTAAGTAACCTAAATAATGAACTTTTAATCCAGAGTAATTGAGACTAATTCACATGTAATAAGTGTTAATTAAAGTAATCCACGTGTAATCCAACGTGATCGAAATGCAACCTTAAATTATGCACTTGCAATATAGCGTAATTAAACTTGAATACAGAGTTATGCACTTGCGATCAAAGTAATTCGAAGTAATTTACATAATTCAAGCAATTAACTTTTAATCTAAAGAAATCCATGTAGCAGAGAAATCCATTTGTAATTCAGGAAATTCGAAGCAATTTAAGTAATTAATTTGTATTTGAGAGTACTTTAGAGTAATCCACTTGTAATCAGAGCTAATTAAGGTAATCCACTTGTAATCCAGCGTAATACAACTATAATCAAGCGTTATCCATTTACAATCCCGGAAATTGAAACTGCTTTTCGTCTTTCGCCTTTTTCGGTTTGAAAAATCAACTATTTTGGTATCAATTTTGTAAAAAATTCGTAATTTTAGTAGACAATTAATCATCTTTACCATAAATTTAATCTTTTTTATAGAAAATTGAACTCTGTTCATGAAAAGTTGAACTATTTTGTTGAAACAGTTTTTTGCTAGAAAATAAATTTTTTAAATTAAAAAATTAACTGTTAAATTTTTCATGTAAATTTATATTTTTTTTAGATGAAAATTTACATTGAAAATGCTTTCTTTTGTTAAAAAAATTATTTTTTCCAACTAAGAATTCAGCTTTTCCATTTTTTATTGTAAACTATTCTTTTTTCTTGATATCAACTAAATCAGCCACAGAGAAAAAATGCGTGTTTTTACAATAAAAATAGCAGCATTAGGTGAATCGAGTAAAAACTCTACGTTTCTCTTCATAATGATGTATAAAATATAATTTAATAATTATTCTTAAAATATCATCCCCATAAGTATGTGTTATAGGGTCGTAAGAAACCCCCATAAGTGAAAAATTTGGGTTTAGTGTGTTTTTGGCGCTAATTATAATTTTTTACGGTTTTTGATTACAAATTGTTTTTAGTAGATAAAATACTACCTCGCACAGATAATTCGATGTTTAAATTAATTGTTCAAACAGTTTATTATTGTTTTTAATCATTTTTTCATAAAATAGAGTTTGAGAGTAGCGGTTGTTTCCGAATTTTTCAACTTATTTAAAACTTTTCAGTTAGATAATAATAATTAATTCAAGTTGACAAAAATAATTGTTAAAACAATTTATTATTACTTATAATAATGGTCTTTGAATCATGTCACAAAGACGCGGCTTTTTCTTAAAGATTCCACATTTGTTAACTCTTTACTTGAAGCGAAGTAATAATTTATGCACTTAAAGGAATACAATTGTTTAAACAAATTATTATTGTGTATGACTATCTTCACCTATACTAATGCTGGATAGTTGTGTTTTTTCTGAAATTTTTAACTTGTCCACGTGTTACTTAATGAGATAATAATTATGCCAGTTAATAAACATTCATTATTAAACAATTTATTATGGTTCATACCATCTTCAATTTAAATGACGCTAACAAGTTGCGAGGTTTTCTCATTTTTTTAGCTTTTCTAGAAATTATCTGACAGAAGATAGTAATAAACAACACTGAAGTATTTAAACAATTATGTTTGTTAACAAAAAGTTGAAAAAATTTAAATATTTCAGAAAAACCGCAACTATTTAGCATTACTATAGGTATATCAGGAGATAGTTATAAGCAATACAGATTTTTTTAAACAATTATGTTGGATAAATTTTGTTAATTTTTACCTCGCTCTAAGTGTAAAGTAGACAAAAAGTTAAAAATTTCGGACAAAATTGATATTTTTAAAACTGTATTTAATAGTATAGAAGACTGCATTAAATTAACTCATGAACGTGAGATTGATGCTATTATTAACGATCTTGATTTACAAATAATTAAAACGAACAATCGTGATTTATTTACAAATTGGTACAAAAAAACCTTCTTGGTCTGGATGATAGCACAATCAGAATTCACATAATTTATTTTGTCATAAAATTAGTTTAATAAAAGGATTATTAGATAGATATGTTAAATTAAGTGACACTTAATTTGAAAAAGAAAATTTAGATCAATTAAAAACAACATCAGTATGTAATAATTATCATCTTTATTTAGTTTATGACATTATTACTGAACTTATTCATGAGATATATAATAGTACGAGTAAGGAAAACAAATGGATTGATACAATAAATTTGATTTTTAAATTACTTTACCGTACATACAAGGTCTCTTCAAACGTTTAAGAAGTTTACTAAAAAAAATTAATATCAATGTTTACTTCAAAACCACTAATACTTTAGATAATCATTTATTTAAGAAAAAAGACAGTGATAAAATTGAAAATTTGGTGTTATTTACTTGACAAAATGAAAATGTTTAAAAAAATGTGTTTAGGAGAAACCGTGTTTCACACAACATTTTTTGAATTTTTATAATTATTTTGATTTTGAATTTAATAATATTAAAATATTAGCTACCGAAAGAATCCTTATCAAAGAAATATAATTGAATCTATCATCATAAACAAATTTCGTAATATTTCTGTTCATTTACAGATTGAAATTTTAAACATTACTAAAATTTATCAAAGTATTATAAAATTTCATGTTTGCTGGTGACATTTTTTTCTTACAATTTTAAATTCAGTTGAGTTTCGCGCTTTCGCGTTAGTAGTTTTTTAAAACTTGTGCGTACCTTCGACGTTCATTGAATATTGTCCTCACGTCATGTAACCTTCATTTTTCATTTTCTGTTTTTTCATCCTAACCGTTATAAAGTTCTTTATATTTATAATAATGTAGTTTTTTCACATAATTTCTTTTTCTTATGATATACGTGTTTTTGTCATTGACTTACAAAATTGACTAGAATTTTCCATTTTTACTTTTGTGTTTTTTTAAATAATTTTATTATTGTTTTGCAATGATATTTTGTTCATTAAAAATGCTTGATTTAATTAAATTGTTCAACTAAGGTATAATACATAATATTTGATGAAATTATCATTTATCCGATTATTGGTTTATATTACTAAATATAACTATATTTAGGTTACCTTTGAAAAAGGCACGCAGTAGTTGACGAAACGTAAAGAATTATTCTAAAAATAAATACGAGTTAAGCGATGGCTCTGTTTCTTTTTATTTTTATGTGACCTGAGAATGAAATGAATCACATATTCAATTTACATACATTGTACATTACCAGCCAAAGATTAGTCTGATTTTCCCTTAAATCTCTACACGGAGAACTCTTTTGCTGCAATATTTGCAATGGAGGGACATAGCGGAACTTTTGTAATGTTTATTACTCCGAGTAGAAACTAGTAACTACTTGCCGAAATACAAAATTCATTGGAAAATTTTTTTAAAAATGTTACATTTATTTCTACAGAAGATTGCAATATTTGCAAAGGACTATAGTAACGTCGAGAGAGACCGGCGCACTTATTTAGCAAGCGAATAAGTAAAAATTGGTGCAGTCAGATTAGCAGAAGAAAAAAAAATAAACCCAACATGCGACGCGTCGCGTTGAAGGTCACGGTACGTAGTACCCTTTACATGAGCATACGACGTAAATGCAGACTTATTTATGATGGGATGTTGATCTCTTTCGCACTATTACAGTTATTTAAATTGCAATTGTACAGTACACACGATTACATTTCGTTTACACATTATTATATATATGCAGGAATATTATATTACAAGCTGAAACAGAAAAATGTGATTAAAGTAAAGGCTGGTGGGAATCGAACACGGATCTCCAGCGCGGCAGCACGGCGATTTTCCATTCGGCTAAACTAGATAATGAAATCCAGAAATTTATCGGTCTTATCAAGTAAATGTTAGCCGTCAAATTGACTTCCATTAAATTATTTATTAATTGTTCACAGTGATGGCATTTTAAAAATTCTAAGTACTATATCTTAACGTAATCAAATACCCTAATATCGAGGTTAAAAAATTATTTTTTGCTCGCTGTGGAAAATTTGTTTTTCAATTGTAACTTTTCGAATTATCCTAATTTATTGTAATAAGGATCTTTGCATCAACCCAAATCAAGTGATTGATAAACTTAAGGAATTTCAGTAGAGCGTTGGTCGGCTGACATCGTGTACGCTCGGCTGCACTCGGTCCAACGCTAGGCTCGCCTACTAAGTCACTTACTAATATTCGAGAGCGAGCTTCCGAATTTGTCTTACTCCATAATACAAAAAATAGAAAGTGTCGTAGTATAATTCATATTCCTACAGACAGTAGAAATTCCTCTTACAAATTTAGTCTTTTATCTTATTTTAGGCACTTATTACTTCTACTCTTTTTACATAATTTAATTATGTCTCTACTAATTTATCCTATCTAGGATTTTACTATAAAAATATTAAGACTTCGTATAATCAATCGGAAAGTTTCATATAAAAATAGCATAGCTTACGATTATTGTATTAAAATATACGAATTATCGCCTTGGTCCCTCGATTGTAACCTAATTTACTAATTTTTCCAGTACAAAGTTTCTCAGTGTAAATTATAGTATTTTAAATGTTAGGAATAATTTATATTAAAAAAAAAAAAAATGGCGGAAAATTTTGTATTATATTGTGTTTTTTGGGGCCCTGAAAAACAGACTTATTGGCGCTTATTTTTGAATTTTTATATATTGCACAGTTAAAATATGTTTCAAAAAATAGAAATCCATGCTATCATTTCCAATGCTATGAATCGAAGAATTAATAAAAAAATGTATGAATTTTCAAATCTATATAATTTTAAGCAATTTCCATCTAAAAACATTAACTTGTACATTCCATTTTTTTAAAAATCTATTTGAATATATTCTTAAAAATTTCTTTTAAAAATCATTAACATTTTTTTAGGCGGCTAATAATAATTTTATTATCACGGAACTCGAATTTTTGCTACAATTTTTTTTAATCCATGAATGCAAAAAAATTTATCTTAAAATCAACCAGATTCTTTTTTTTTAATTTTGGAAATCTTATTAGATATTCTCTTAAAATTATTTTTTATTAATAAAAAATCATTTAAAAATTTTCCAGCTAACTTAAGAAATTTGTTTATGTTCTTAAAAACTTTAAATATCCTTTAAAGGTTTCAAAATTTTATTTCCAAATCTTCAAAAAACTACATTTAGTGTATTATTTTTTGAAATTGATAGTTGTTCAATTATTATTTATGCATCGGAATTCATTAATTTCACTCACATATTAATTTTTTTTAATAGTACTTGTAACAGTAATTGTAGCGTTCAAAGCGTCAATTACTTTAAAATTGTTTAATTTTTGATATTTGTAATGGCTCATTTTTTATGAAAAGTAAAATATTGCTAAATATGAAAAAGAATGTATGTCTAATGAAATTTTAAAAAATTAAATTGGTAAAAAATGAAATATTTTAGATTGAAACAATATTTGAATAGGATTTGGAATTGAATAAAAGCGTTAAGTTTGTCAAATTATTTAAAAATTGAGAGTAGTTTATACAGTTTAAATCGAACGTTTACAATTATTTAACTACGGATACTTTTAAACCCAATTAGTCATTCTTCAGTAGAATCGCATAATAGTTATATTGGGTGAATTTCACCCCACTCACGAGTCCCAGAAATCTAAAAAATGTCTATTTATTATTTAAGGTTTGCAAAATATAATCTTTAAGTCTTTCCATCGAAATGAATTGTTTAAATATTTTAAACAAGAATCGACGAAATTAAAGCAACCGGGGAGACTGCGTGGAGCTCGAAATTTGTGGGGGTCAATTTCAACCCGAGCGACTAATTGGGTTAAATTGATTTTTTTATTTTTAAGGTTAAAATCTGCAGATTGCTTAATTTTGGTAAATTCAAAATCATCCTGCAACGTTAATTGTGGGTCCGGATGCAATAAGGGCACATAAAATTTTTTCGTGCGAAAACGAAGTCCCCTGGAGGCTTTAGAAAAAATTTTCGAATTTTAATT
>NC_046665.1:48697079-48709256 GCF_010883055.1 Belonocnema kinseyi
TTGAAAATTAAAATTCGAAAATTTTTTTTAAAGCCTCCAGGGGACTTCGTTTTCGCACGAAAAAATTTTATGTGCCCTTATTGCATCCGGACCCACAATTATTGTTCAATTTAAAATAATCGAACTGCAGTTCAATGTGATTTAATAATAGAAAAATATCTTGGTTAAAGTGTCATATTGTTTTTAAATTGTATAGTTTTTTGTAGAAACTTATGTATTACATATCTTACAAAAATGTATAGTAGATTACAATTTCAAAAGTTGATGCGGATTCTAAAAGTATTGTTTGTAAATATTTATATTTTGCTTTGTTTAAATTTGTACATTTTTACATTGAGCCACTAGTATGTAAAACATAATTTTAAGTACAGTTTCGCAATATTTCACGTAAAATGAAAAGTGTTTTAATGTTGTCCACCACTCAAATTTAAAAAATGTAAAATTCTGTAGTTTTCTGTAACACCTTTTAGATTATGCCAACAATGTAAAGAAATATATAATTAACAAGTTATAGAAAATTTTTAATTTAGAAACTTGTACTTCATTGTTAATTTTTTTACTTTATATGTATATGTTTTTATATTTTTGAATAAAAAATTACAGTTGTAGAAATGTTGCATGTTCTTCTATTTGAATGAATTTTTCCACCAGGGATTCCTTTAAAGTTTATACATAAAAGCTTTTTTAGCGAAAGCTATTATTATTGATTGATTATTATTAATTGATAAATCATCTCATTGCAATATTCTAAATATTTGTGCTCTTAGGTCGAAAAAGAACAATTTTTTGCCTGAAAAATCTGTAAATCTCTGTAGATTCTTATAATTTTAAATTCTTGTAGGTAATTAAGACTACAATAAAATAGAGCAATATATAAAGAAGTAAAAAAATTACAATATTCGTGCGAACAATAGGAAAATATTGTACTTTTCTGTTATTTTGGTTGTAATATATTCAATTTATTTAAAGATTCCTGTAAAACAGGTTTTAGTTTTTTTTGTACATTTTTCCACTAGGGCTTTAATGAAAAGCACTTCTTTTTCCTAATTTTTTGAGAACGGATCTTTTTTCATTTTAAAATCCCACATTAATTTCAAAGCCCAGGGGCTATGGTTTCACGTTGACCGATTTGAAAAAAGGAAATCTATTTTTAGACAGAGGAAAAATGGAGGGAAGGGGGGGAATCGACCACCATAAATTAAAAATCGACTTTTTGAACCACCCCAGTGTCTATGTTTGAATGACCGAAACATGAATGAAGACATGCGCACAAGTTCTGTCGCCTGTTGCTGCAGCATAAACACACGTAACTGCATTTGTAGAGCGGAAAAATGTCTTTGATGGCGTTTTCTTTACGTCACAGAAACACGTGACACATCACGAATGTTGCACACACTTCCAAAAAAAGATTCATCATTACCCTTTTTTCAGGGTTGAAGTAATTCAATTACATAATAAAATCTACTGGAAGGGTTTGTAAATTTAAATGAAACATATTTGTATTTTATTTATAACTAATATGTAGTTTATATATAATTAATAGAGAGTAATATTGGTGAGCCAAATAAGCAAGATAATTTTGTTGAATCACTGAAATTCTTGGCATGGACATGTGTTTCAACATTCAGATTTATGAATTTAGATATTCATTGAAACCATACAAATGTGAGTATGTGAAGATAATTGTGAAATTAGAGAGTTAGACATTATTATAGATAATTACCACTTTCCAGAATATGAAGAATGTAATCCAATCGATTTAATTATCGACATGTGACCAAAAACTGGCGACGCACAATAACAAAAAAGTATCGAGAAATTCAGATAAAATTAGAAAAAAAAGAAGAAAATCAAAGAAAATTAAGAGATGGTGGGGATAATTTTTTAAACTATGAAAAATTCAGATTAATTATAGTAACGAAATAATTGAATTGAATTAAATCTGATCGATCTAATTATTACAAGTTCCGCCGCATTTGAAATGGCACCTTAATTCGATACTTGCACAACATTCGACGCACAAGAATAGAACGTTGACGAGAGCTCCGATAGCGAACCGAAAAAAACTCACCTCGGACAAAGAAAAAGGAAATTCGGCGTGAGCCGGTAGTTGTTGTCGAATACGGTAATTTCGAACCGAATGGGGAGCGGGAATAAGTGCGCGCGGGAAAATGCCGATTCAAGAGACGGAAAAGCCGATTCAAAGTGTCCTGATCACTTTGAGTGGAATACCCGAAACCCGAATAAATCGAGGTGGTAAGAAGCCAGCCGACGGACGGCTATCTCGAGACTGCTACCAATGCCAGGCGAAAGGCGTCGCGACGCCCTCGGTCTTCGCTCTCTGGCTCGACCGAGGTGCAGATTTCGACGGCATCGAACTTCTTTTTCAATTAAGCTGGCTCTATTCTTACGAACCACTCTGTCCGCTGTCGAACAGCCACCCCCTTCTGAAAGTAAAAAGATAGAGGTCCTATCTTTTTGAATAGTTTTTTATTTTTATGATAGAAAGAGATATAGAAAGTTGTCCCATTCTATCTATTTGTGGATATAAATTCATTTCTATCATTTTCAATACCTTGTTTTCTATCTGATCCTATCCTTTAACTACCGACGTCAATATTTTTCTGTCTGCGTTTAATATAAATTTCCGTCTATCGTTTACAATCCCCTGCTTTCTATCTTATCCTATCCTTTAACTATCCACGCCAATATTTTTCTGTCTGCGGTTGATATGGATTTACGTCTATCTTTTTCAATCTTCTATTCCTCATCTCATCGTATTATACATCTATTAGTGTATATCTTTTTCTATCTGTTAAGCTGCCTCCATTCTTACGAACCACTCTGTCCGCTATCCAACAGCCACCCCCTTCTGGAAGTAAAAAGATAGAGGTCCTATCTTTTAAAATGATTTTTTACTTTTATGATAGAAAGAAATAGAGAATGCGTGTTCTATTCTATGTATTTGTGAATATAAATTCACGTATTTTTTTCAATACCTTCTTCTCTATCTCATTGTCGCAGAGCGAGAGTTACGATAGGAACCAAATTGATTCATTGCTGTGTGAATTTAGATTTTTTCTTGTGCGTTTATAATTGCGCATATTGATACTTGAGTAGGGATAGACGAGCGAGGTGATCCTTTAATCATTCTCACGACAAACCGGATGGCGATCACTTGTAACTAAATTTATTTGTATTGTAAATTTTATGTCTTTTAAATGTTAATAAACTCAGTCTGTTATTATTGTTCGAGTTCCAGAAATCAGTGACTTTTTAATTGATTATATCCCCAGCCAGTAATCTACATTGTTTTTTCTATGTTAACAAACCGCGTCAAGTGAAACGCACCATTTCAACAGTTTGGGACTTGCACGCGTCGACACTCATCCTATACTTCATCTAACCGCGCCTATCTTTTACTAGCTCTCTTTCAATCTAAATTTCCGTCTACCTTTTTCAATCCCCTGTTTTCTGTCTGATTCTATCCTTAAATTATCGACGTCAATGTTTTTCTGTCTGCAGTTAATCTTAATCTCCGTCTATCTTTTTCAATTTCCTGTTATATATCTGATCCTATCTTTTAACTACCAGCGTGAATATTTTTCTGTCTGCGTTTAATTTAAATTTCCATCTATCTTTTTCAATCCTTTGCTTTCTATCTAATCCTATCCTTTAACTATTAACGTAAATATTTAACGCCTTTCTTTTTCAATCCTCTCTTCCTCATCTCATTGTATTATACATCTATTAGCGTCCACCCTTTTCTATCTCTTAAGCTGGCTCCGTTCTTACGAATCACTCTGTCCGCTATCGAACAGCCATCCTCAGCTGGAAATAAGAAGATAGAGGTCCTATATTTTTGAATAATTTTTTATCTTTATGATAGAAAAAGATAGAGAAAGTGGGTCCCATTCTATCTATTTGTGGATATAAATTCACTTTTATCTTTTTCAGTACCTTCTTCTTATTCTTATCCTATCCTTTATCTATCCACGTCAATATTTTTCTGTCTGCGGTTATTCTAAATTTCCGTCTATCTTTGTCAGCCTTCTCTTCCCCATCTCATCATTTCATACATCTATTAACATCTATATTTTTCTTTCTCTTTGTAAAACTAAATTTACGTTTATCTTTTTCAATATCCTCTTCTCTATTTCATCCTATCCGTTGTCTATCCACGTCAATATTCTTACATTTCTTTGTAAAACGAAATTCACTTCTATCTTCTTCAATAACTTCTTCCTTATCTCATTGTATCATACATCTATCCACATTTATCCTTTTCTATCCATTTTTCACTCTAAATTCAAGTATTTCTTTTTCAGTATCTTCTTCTCTATCTCCTTCTATCATTTATCTAATCACGTTAATATTTTCATGTCTCGCTGTCAATCCTAATTGATATCTATTTTTTTTAATATCCTCTTTTCTTTTAATAATTAATGTATTAATCTAAATTTACATTTATCTTGTTCAATACACTCTTCGCAATCTCATCCTATCCTTTGTCTACCATTTTGTATATCTCTGTCAATCTATATTTACGTCAATCTTTTTTAATCTCCTCTTCACTATCTCATCGTATCCTATGTTTATCAACGTCTATATTTTTGGATCTCTCTAACAATCTAAATAGTTCAGTAAATAGTTCACGACTAACTCTTGCAATACCCTCTTTTTTATCTCATCCTATCTCTTATCTATCCACGTTAATCCTTTTTTATTTTTCTATGAACCTAAATTCCCGTCTATTTTTTGTAACTCTTCTAACTGGTCGTATCCTACATCTATCCACGTCTATCTTTTTTAAAATATATTTTTCAACGTAAATTCACGTCTATCTTTTTCAGGTCCCTCTTTTCTGTCTCATCCTATTCTGGATCTATCAACGTTAATATTTTTCTATTCCCGTTTAATTTAAATTTCCGTCTATCTTGTTAAATCTTCTTTTCCCGACCTCATCCAATCATTCCCGAATTTTTAGGGTTAGAAAATGATAAGAGTACTTAATTGTGAAAGATAAAAAATAGTGATAAATAAAGATTCAAATTTATATTAAAAGGATAGAATAAAGTACAGAACAAGGTAAGGATTTTTAGTTAAGAAAGATAGAGCAAGAGATAGAAAATGATTGAGACAGGGAATAGGAAAAGATAGGGTGTTAGGGATGCTAAGTGGCCCATTGAGAGATAGAAGGAAAGATAGAATAGTTTTATCGTTTACTAAATCCTCCAATTTCTATCCTCTTCAATCTTCCTACTTTCACTGCAAGTCTTCCAGCAGACAAACATTCACGTTAACGTGGATAGATAAAGAATAGGTTGAGATAGAAAAGAATGGATTGAGAACAATAGACGTAAATTTAGATTGAAAATGAAATAGAAAAAGATAGACCTTGCTAAAAGTATTATAGGATGAGATAGAAAGGAGACGATTGAAAAAGATATATGGGAAGTTAGATTAACAGAGATAGAAAAATATTGACATTAATAGATGAAGTATAGAATGAGATCGAGAAAAGGGGATGGAAAAAGATAGACGTGAGTTTAGATTGAAAAATAGATAGAAAAATAGACGTTAATACATGCAGGCTATAATGGGATAGAAAAGGGGAAATTAAAAAAAATAGACAGAAATTTAGATTGACAGAAAAATAGACAAATATTGACGTATATACATAAAAAATAAAAATAGATAGAAAAGAAGAGATTTAAAAGAGGGACCTAAGTTTTTTGTGGTTCCAGTCACAGGCGTGCCTTCCCGCCCTCCATGACACGTTGGAAAGGGAGTCGTGTCTGAACTAAGTTATTTTTGTGACCAGTCATTGGGATGCCGGGGTTTTTTGCGTTTATCTCAGCCAATACATAAATTTTCGCAAAACGTTTCAATAAAAGTTGTAGATCTTATCGAAATACATATTTCTTATTTGTACACAAAAGTGTGAATCATCCTGAACAATTTGTGGATCCCGTTTCCGGAGCATACACACAAAACATCGAGTCATCTTGGCGGTAGATGCGACAATTTCTCTCACGAGGAGGAGTGCGTAAGAGCAACATTGCAGAGCATCTCTGCGAATTTTTGTGGCGGTGACGCGTAAAGAAAATAGTTGCTGATCCGTTTAAAGAATTAATTACTAACATAAAAGCATATTACCCTGGCTACTAAATATACTCAGTAGACTATTATAAACAAACTTATAAGGAGTATACAATCAAGACAATAAATAGAATATACTCAGAATTTCTGATTAAAATAAATTAAAATATCTTTGAAAATCATAAAAGTAAAAAAAAAAACAATTAGAAAATTGAAAAATACAAAAGAATCCTTTTCAAAATACTCCAACCTTCCCATGGTGAAAAGCGTGAGTAGGTACCCAACCGAAACCAATGGAGAATGCTCATTGTTTTTTTTTCATAAAAATCAAGATATCACCAATTTTTTTGGAAACTATCACTGGTAGAAAAAAAGGGTTATACAGAAAATGTGTATTTTTGTACGATCTACAACTTTTTTTGGAAATATTTTGCGAGATTTTGCATATTGGCTGAGATAAACGCAAAAAACCATATTTTTTTATGATTTTTTCACAATTTCACCATGAAAATCGTCAATTTGCAAATTTTCACTATCATTTTTATAATCAGTGCGTCAAAATACAGAAGTATACGCAGTGTGAAGGAAATCGTCACGTTCACCTATTCGGAACTGCACCCGTTTGTTTTTTGTTTGGTTGAAAATTAATTTTTTGAACTGAAAACTTAGCTATTCCACGTGTAGATGAAAATTAATTTTTTTTTGTTGAGGATTGTTAAATTTATCTGAAAATGATTTAGTTGAATACTAAAATATTTTGTTGAGAATTCTTTTTTTTCTGTATTTAAGTATTTTTTAAACTAAACATTTATCTGCTTTATTTTTGGTAAAAATTTGTCTTTCTCAGGTGAAAATTTTTTGTTTGTAGAAAATTCATTCCTTTAATTGAAAATGTATATATTCCTATAAATTAATGTTTTTTAGTTGAAAATTCAACTGTTTCACTGAAAGTTAGTCTTTTTAAGTTAAAACTAAATTTTTTCAAGTTAAAAATTTCTCTTCTTGGTTGAAAATTTATCAGATTTTCATCAGATGTCGGCCAGATTTCGGTCTAGTTATAAATTAGAGTTTGATGAGATTTCGACTTCGATAAGATTTGGATCTGTTTTGGATTCAATTTCATTTTCATTAAGATTTGAATATGTTTTCGATTAGATTCCTTTTGAAATAAGGCGCAATTGAACTAAAGCCTCTTTGAACTAAAACAGTTGAATAACGCTTAATATTTTTGGCCTGTAGAAAAGAAAATATAGATGGGATGTTAGTTACTTGAAATGATATACAGCTAATTTCAATTCGTGGCGTTATACGGCGCGGCGTGTGCAATCCTTGTTGATTAAATTTAAATCTGGTCGGCAGTGAAAATAGAAAATAAGGGAACTTGTGATCATCAGTCATATTATTATTTTCGAATATACTTAATTAATAGATTGTCAAGGGTACGTAACAATAAAAGTTTGAATAATGTAATTAGTTAATATTAACAATGTTTGAAAATGGTGTAAAAATTTGAAAAATGTATTAAAATTGAAAGAATTTCAAACAATATTGTGTCGAACCTTTACATTTTATAACCATTCTGAAAACGAAATAATTATACATGCTTTCTGATTGAAAACATTAATAATCGTAAAATTAATACTTGAAGCGCTAAAAATTAAAGTCTTATTAATGAATCAATCAGTCTGGTCTCGAAATAGTTTTGACGTTAGATTCAGAAAAATAATTTTTCGCACAAACAACACTCTTTCATTAACTATTCTTTTATTATAAAATTTTTTTAAGCCCAAATAATTAATATTTTCATTCGTTGTGAAATTTCTTTCATCTTTCTGAAACATTTACAATCTCAAATATTTAAATTCTTTTAAAAAATTTAAAAATCTTTCTTAAATCTTTTGCAAGGCTTACAATCTGCGAAATAGTTTAAAACACTTTACAATATTTTAAAAATAATTCAAATCTTTGTCAAATCGTTTCAAATATTTCCAATCTTTCTGCAATCACGATGAAATTTAATTATTCTTTTGAATTCTTGAAAATATTTTGGCATATATAAAATCATTGCAAAATACTTGAAATCTTTCAAAGCTTTTAAAACAATTTTTAATATATGAAATATTTCTTGAATCTTTTCCAATATTTTTTATCTTTGCAAAATCATTTTAATGTTTTCATTCGTTGTGAAATGTTTTAAATGATTGTGACATTTTCTTTATCGTTTTGAAATATGTAATATGTGGAATATTTATAACTATATGCATATATTTTTAATCTTTGTAAAGGTATTCTACTATATTTAAAATCTTTGTGAAATTATTCGGAATCGTTCTGAAATCTTTTTAAATACTTGAAATACTTTGTAATATAAGTTCTTTCAATATGGTGTACACTAGGATGGTCCAAAAATACATCGCAAAATTTGTTCACTCTAGAGGGCAATACTCCAAAGTCGCATTTAATTAACATGGGGTCAAGTCTTTTAGGAATTTAAGAGGAGTGCCTTCGAAATAAAACCATACTATTAACTTTCATTTCCAACCAACTCCCACCCTCCTCGAAGCACCATGAATGAACTAATAATAAAAAAACTACATGTTTACGTATTATTGTAACTTTTTAGCTATTTCCGTCGTCTTTTTCATACAAATATTCACTAATGGACAATTTGAATATTTACCATGAGTTTTTAAAGAATTTTCAATGGTTTAAACAAATGTAAATTATTTAAACAATTATTTATTCCCAGAAAAGTTAAAAAAATAATAGTATTCTCTGATTTAAATGTAATCAATTGTCATTCTTTAGAGTTGTAAATTTTTCTAAAAACATTTAATTATGCAAATAATTATTTATTGTCTATTTTCAAAATTTCTAAAAATTGAGACAGAGATATCAATTTTTTTTAAATTAGTATCATATGCTACATTTTCTTGAATAATTTAATAATTTCCATACACTTCTTTTAATGTTTAATAAATTTATATTTATTTAAACAATCAATATTTGCTCAAGCAGTTTTTTTTCGATGGCTAGAAAAAGGAAATTAAATTAAACACATAACATTATTTTTCTGACTGCATGGTGTATAGAAAGAATACGTTTACCACTTTTTAATTATTAATAAATATAATTTGTTTCCATAATTACTTTTCCAAAAATACTTTCAAAATCGTAAGTATTCTATTTCTTATGTTTTATTTCATTGTTTTACTTATCGAAAAATAAGTCCTTGATCAAATAAAGATTTTTTCAACAAATATAAATTTCTTAAACATTATAGAATTTATCAACATTATGTAATTATTCAACAAAAAGTAGCATAGGATACCAGTTTGAAAAAGTGGACATCTCTGGATGCATTTTTAGAAATTTTGAAAATAAACAATAATTAATTGTTTAAATAATTACATCATGTTTTTAGAAAAATTTACTACAAACAATGGCAAACAATTCGCAGAAAAACGCTAGTGTCAAATTTGTTGCAGCTCAAATTTCATTGGGCTCCCAATGATCATTTGAGAGAGTTTTAAAGTCTCAAATGTATTCCTCTGAACGTAGGTGCCCATGTGGGCATCTAGGGGAAAGTATCATTTGGAGACTAAATTTGGCTCATGCAAAGTTGTGGAGTTCTGAATCGCGCTGTCAGCCACCTGAATACCTGTCAAGGCAACTATTCGCTTTGCGATATTAGTCTAAATAATTGTTAATAAGGAAACCAATTGAAACAATATTTACCTAATTTTCAAATTTCTTTCATTTAATAGGGCGTACCAGTCACTTTGATAAAATTATAAGTTCCTAATGCAACTTCCAAAAGTTAGTCATGACCGTCTACATATACAATAAGGTATTTTCACTCCAATCACTAGCTCACTTCACTTCGTTGAATACTGAGGGGATAACAATTGACCAAATGCATGGAAATCGGTTAATTTTTGCTCTATTTTTCTATTATCTTCGTAGAAAGTAATTTTTCTGTATAATTGAAATTGAAAAATAGTTTTTCTTTTTTAGGGACTATTTAATGCAATAATAAAATGATAATAATTTCCATTCATGCGTGCGTTAGGACTGAGCGCTGGTTGTCTACCCTTTGAAGTGCGATTCAAAATTACATTGAAAAACAGTTCTTGTAATTTAAATAAATAATTATTAAAATATACACAAGAATGTATACAAATTGTGTAACTTTTGATTTCAGACAAGAAAAAAATTTATAACACATATATTTGATCAATAACAGTTTATTTTCATTGAATTTTCCAGACTGACTAATATTTCTCAAAATATTTGTTAATAGATACATTTTTTTAAATAACATATGATATTTCAGCAGCTTGATATATAGAAGCTAATTGCAGAATATAATAGTGATAATATTTGAATAATTCTAAAACAAAATTTCAGATTGTTCTTTTTAAATTAAATGTTTTGTAAAATATAATTTGGTCTTTGGAATTCACTGAAAATAAACTGTTATTAATATTATATATGTGTTGTATTTTTTTGCCTGAAATCTATGTTACACAGTTTGTATATATCCTTGTGGATATTTTAATAATTATTTACTTAAGTCACAAGAATTGTTTTTTAATGTAATTTTAAATCGCGAGTCAAGTGCGGCCCATGAGCGGTCAGCCCTAACGCAAGCGCAGTAGCTCAGGGTGCCAACATTGGCATCATTGGTCCACAGTACAAACCGGAAAAATAAATCAAATCAGCCGGCAGGAAAAAGTTGGGATATAAAAGCCTCAATAAGGTATTTTCACTTCAACCATCAGCTAACTTCACTTTGTTAAAAGCTGTGGGGAAAAATGGATCAAATGCATGGAACAAAATTATTATTTTATTAATTCATTAAATAGTAAGTAAAAATAAAAAACTATTTTTTAAAAACACTTATATAGAAAAAATTACCTTTCACGAAGATGTTAGCAAAATAGGGCAAAAATGAACTGAATCCCATACATTTGGTCTCTTATTTTCCCATCAGCAATCTACGAAGTGAAGTTAGCTGTTTATTGAAGTGAAAATACCTAATATCGCCGCAAAAAATCAAGATCCCTCACTTTAGAAGGCAATAACTCCGCAGAAAAAAATGTGAAGAGGTTCGCATAAGAACCACACAAATCCGATAAGTTTTCTTAATGAAATGGGTGTTCTCTAATTTGCGTAAAAAATGTCGTTCCGAGCTAATTAGTGAAATGCAAGTAAAAATGCAGTCGCGAGGCCCATTGTTGAGACACTTTAACTTTTACATGACCCTAGAGCTAAGAATATGTTGGAAAAAATTTGAAAAAATTCTGGAATGTCCTACAACATGTTCAGAATCCAGGCGAATCCAGGCGAGGCGCGTGGCACAGGCGTTGAAAAAACTGTAGAAAAAAAATGTCCGTCATAGTCTAGGAGCAAGGGGGGTTTTCGTGGCCCTTCAATGCCCGTGAGGGAACCTACGTTATTTTTATGTATTTTGGCCTCCTGAATCCGATTTTCGAAGGTGCCAAGCCGTAAGTGGTCAAATCAAAAAGTTATTAACAAATTAATTGTTTAAACGCTCATAACTTTTTACCTATTTAAGTATTTAAGGTACAGGGCCCTGCGACATATCAAATGATCACAAATTTAATAAAAAATAAGCTCGTTTTTTCAAATTGAAAAAATGTTTATTAGAACCAGAGATTTTGCAAATAAACCAAGGAAAACCCATGCGAACGGAAAATTTCATTGTTTAAAAGGCTAATACTTTTTTCCTATGCAAGTTATGAACTCCGGAAACATACCAAAATGTTCGCTATTCAAAGAGGAACACACCTGTATTTTATTTTTTTATAAATATTGACCGCAACTGTAAATATCGCAATGTTAATTAAACAAAAATCGTCCGTTTTCAGACGATCTAATTGTTTAACGGCTTCCACGCTTCCTCCATAGTGTGCTGAGGTTATTAAATGATCACCAAACGATTTTACTGTCCAAGACAAATAAATCCGTTTTTTTAAATGCAAAAATATTGATTAGAACCGGAGCTAAGGCGATTTGAGTGAACGAGAAATCCGTCGACGCTTGACGACC
>NC_046665.1:48709356-48736569 GCF_010883055.1 Belonocnema kinseyi
ATAATACTACTTAAAGACATGTACGCGTACATCAAACGTATCTATCATTTAGTAGCTCCTGTTTCCTTTCATTTAATGATAAGGTGCAAAAAATAAGACTTCATTTATTTTTAACTTACAACTAACTTCAAGTGCTAAAATTAAAAAGTTAAGGACACTCTAGAGGAGTAAGATTTGTAGCTCTTGCTCGTTATTATTAGTTGTTAATGCTTTTATTTATAATCGCGGTGACAAAAGTCAACATATAAAATCCCTACGAGAGACCGACAATGAGTAAATGTATAAATTGTATAAAATAATTTTGCATTAAAAAAAAAACGGATTTATTTGTCTTGGACTGTAGAATCGTTTGGTGATCATTTAATAACATCATCACACTACGGAGGAAGCGTGGAAGCCGTTAAACAATTAGATCGTCTGAAAACGGAGATTTTTGTTTAATTAACATTGCGATATTTTCAGTTGCGGTCAATATTTATAAAAAAATAAAATACAGGTGTGTTCCTCTTTGAATAGCGAACATTTTGGTATGTTTCCGGAGTTCACAACTTGCATAGGAAAAAAGTATTAGCCTTTTAAACAATGAAATTTTCCGTTCGCATGGGTTTTCCTTGGTTTATTTGCAAAATCTCTGGTTCTAATAAACATTTTTTCAATTTGAAAAAACGAGTTTATTTTTGATTAAATTTGGGATCATTTGATATGTCGCAGGCCCTGTACCTTAAATAGGTAAAAAGTTACGAGCGTTTAACAATTAATTTGTTAATAACTTTTTAATTTGACCACTTACGGCATGGCACCTTCGAAAATCGGATTCAGGAGGCCAAAATACATAAAAATAACTTAAGTTCCCTCCCGGACATTGAAGGGCCACGAAAACCCCCCTTGCTCCTAGACTATCATATTTCTCAGCCTCAGGCAGCCGTTTTCTTCAGATTTTCCCACAGCTGCTGCTCGCTCAGCAGAGCCGTTTCAAAGCTTTGAGGCGGGCTGCGCCCTTCTCTTCTGATACAAAATTTTCATAGTATAATACAGTATTAAGCTTGCACACGAATTATCTTGTATTTTGTTTATTTAATATAGTACACTTATTTCGGTATTATAATATAATTTTGTAATTATTAGGCTCTTAATTCGCTATTGCAATATATGTAAAAGGAATAATTATTATTCTACAAAGATACGCGATTGTAAAATTTTGTTAGCAATTTCCGTTTATGAACAATTATTATCATATACTTTTTGGCTATAATTCTAATCATTATTATTACTTATATATTATGTGGGTGCGATTTCATGTTAAATCATGTGAAGAACTTAAGTTATTGTTTGTAATTTTTGTGAAAATTGTAGTATTGGTTCTCGTGGGTATTAAAACGAAAACCCTGACATGGTTTTTGAATAATTCCCAGAAATGACAGGATACTCAGAATTGAAAAATTTGGTCCTTTTTCTTTGAACTCTCATAACTTTTGTGATTTTAATACTATTAAGATTTATTTTTTTAATATTCGCAATATAGTGCAGTTCTGAACAAAAATTTCTTGAAACGAAAAATGTCAAAACCTTCTTGAATTTTTCAAAACGGAATGTTTAAACTGAATTTCTGAAAAAATACCCAATTAAAAAAATGTATAGATAGCTTACACTATCCTCTAAATAATTCAATTTACAAATTCATTTCTGAAAAATTCAAGAAGGTTTTGACATTTTTTGTTTCAAGAAATTTTTTTCCAGAACTGCACGATATTACGAATATTCAAAAAAATAAACCTTAATAGTATTCAAATCACGAAAATTATGAGAGTTTAAAGAAAAAGACCAAAATTTTCAATTTTGAGTATCCTGTCATTTCTGGGAATTATTCAAAAATCAAGTTAGAGTTTTTATTTCAACACCTACAAGAACAAATACTACAATTTTCATAAAAATTACAAACAATAGCTTAAGTTATTCGCATGATTTTACATGAAATTGCACCCATATAATATATAAGTAATAATAATGATTAGAATTATAGCACAAAAGTATATGAAAATAAATGTTCATAAACGGCAATTGCTAACAAAATTTTACAATCACGTATCTTTGTAGAATAATAATTATTCCTTTTACATATATTTCAATAGCGAATTAACAGCCTAATAATTACAAAATTATATTATAATACCGAAATAAGTGTACTATATTAAATAAACAAAATACAAGATGATTCGTGTGCAAGCTTGATACTGTATTATATTATGAAAATTTTGTATCAAAAGAGAAGGGCGCAGTCCGCCTCAAAGCTTTGAGACGGCCCTGCTGAGCAAGCAGCAGCTGTGGGAAAATCTGGAGAAAACGGCTGCCTGCCGTTGAGAAATATGACGGACCTTTTTTTCTACACTTTTTTCTACGCCTGTGCCACGCGCCTCGCCTCATTAAACTCCGAATTATTCTGAACGACTTTAATCGTGAAATTAATATTTTTATTCAGTTTTGTGGTTGAAATATAAATCAGGGTACATTACTACACATTTTCAGCCATTAAACAGCGCGATCGCTCTATTCAATCCCTAAATAAAATCATTCAACAAACATCCTTGCAAAACTGACATTTTTAAATATTTAAAAATTTTAAGGTTTCTACTGGATTCTGAACATGTTGTAGGACACTCCAGAATTTTTTCAAAATTTTTTCAACATATTCTTAGCTCTGGGGTCATGTAAAAGTTAACGTGTCTCAACAATGGGCCTCGCGACCGCAGTTTTACTTGTATTTTTCTAATTAGCTCGGAACGAAATTTTTTTACGCAAATTAGAGAACACCCATTTCATTAAGAAAACTTAGCGGATTCGTGTGGTTCTTATGCGAACCTCTTCACATTTTTTTCTGCCGAGTTATTCTGCTATTAATTCATTAAATAGTAATAAAAAAATAAAAACTATTTTTTGAAGACACTTATATAGAAAAAATTACCTTTAACGAAGACGTTAGCAAAATAGGGCAAAAATGAACTGAATCCTATACATTTGGTCCCTTATTTTCCCCTCAGAAATCTACGAAGTGAAGTTAGCTGTTTATTGAAGTGAAAATACCTAATAGGCTTTTATCTTATCAGTTTGAATGTTCCCGCCGCTATATATAAAACATTGCAATGTTTCACGAAACTCCCAATGTTTCATGAAACTTTTCATCAGGCTAAAGTTTCATGCAAATTTACATCCCTACTCATCGCGAAAAACAAATTTCTGTTTTTATTATACAAATGTATTTACCTTATCTTTCATGTATGACACTAGCCACTGCAAGATTAGATATCTAAGATACCTTTAAACTTCCGCAGAAAATCCAGTGGAAATTTGTTCGAACGACCAGGCATCAATTTCGATGCAGACGGTCACGACTTAATTTGTACATCCCGGCTTTGGTGGTTTGAATGTTATATAGTAGGTTTTGACTAACCTAACATTTGGATATTATATCACGTCAAGTACTATTTTTATTCCAAGACTATTTAGTCGCTGGTAATTAGGAGGAAATAAAAAGTTAGGTAATTATTATTATAACTTACCTGCTTATTAACATCTGTTTCACTCAAATAACGACCGATAAAATGATCTTGACAGGTGACTTACAGTTTGTAGACGACACTTCACGTTGCACTGGATGAGAAAAAACAGTGCCTAAATGATGCTCTTCCCCTAGTTTCTCCGAATGAACCTGTGTGGCTCAAATTTGTTGCAACTCTATTGAACACCGATTTCGGTGTACAATGGAGGATCGGCGATTCTCTGTGTTAAATTTCAATCAGAAAATACGATTATTTTTTACAATTGTTGGGAATAAATAATTGTTTAAATGATTTGCATTTGTTTAAATAATTGAAAATTGTTTAAAAAGTTATGGTATATATTCAAATTGTCCATTAGTAAATATTTGTAAAAAAAAGACGACGGAAATTACTAAAAAGTTACAATAATACGTCAAAATTTTATTTTCGTACTTTTGGGTCATATTTGGGGCGCCGCGGGGAGGCTAGGACTGCATGGAGAAAAATAGATATTGATAAGCAGATATTAAAGACTTTGATATTTAACCATAATATATAGACATTACGGCATACTACCTAATATCTTTTATTCAACATACAAAATATTTTGTCTGTATCTTGAGCTTTCATCGTGTGTATTGTGGTTTTTCGGATATCTATTGTACTATAAGCTTTGGTGGAAAATGGATTAAATGTTTTTGGATATGTTATAATTTTCTCAAGAAAATGAGGACTCAGCTACAGGCATCTTTCATATTAGCCTTGAACAGTGTGTTATCTGTTTAACACAAAAATCGCATAATTATGCAAAAAGCCGAATGCTTGAGGTAACTTTTGCACAACTAAAAACTATTTCTTGAATATATTAGATTCTGCGCTTTAATATCTTGGATATTGTCAGTTAAAATCTTCTTTTTAATATCTACGGATGCTCTACTTCAGTATCTAGATTTCTGTCCCATAGTTAAATCGCTAAAATATTACCTATTAATATATAGATAGTCTGTGCTAACATCTATTTTTCTCCGCGTGGGTTGGAAATGAACGTTATTAGTATGGTTTAATTTTGTAGGCGCTCCTAAAAAACTTGGCTCGTTTCGATGAAACCCTGGAACATGAGTTCAATTTTTCGAAAATTGTAAATTTCCCTATGTAAATTAAATGAGATTTTGAAGTGCCCGGTGCACGTGTTAATATTCTAATTTCGAAAAAAATTACGGATTTTCCTTCTTCAAAAATGTAAACTTGGGGGGGAGAGGTGTCTAGCCCTCTAGAGTGAAAAAAAATTGTGATGCATTTTTGGACCACCCTCGTGTACACCATATTGAAAGAACTTATATTACAAAAGTATTTCAAGTATTGAAAGAGATTTCAGAGCGATTCGGAATGATTTCACAAACATTTTAAATATACTAGAATACCTTTACAAAGATAAAAATATATGCAAATAGTTATAAATATTTCACATATTACATATTTTAAAAAAATGAAGAAAATGTCACAATCATTTAAAATATTTCACAACGAATGAAAACATTAAAATGATTTTGCAAAGATTAAAAATATTGGAAAAGATTCAAGAAATATTTCATATATTAAAAATTGTTTCAAAAGCTTTGAAAGATTTCACGTATTTTGCAATGGTTTTATATATGCCAAAATATTTTCAAGATTTCAAAAGAATAATCAAATTTCATCGTGATTTCAGAAAGATTGGAAATATTTTGAAATGATTTGATAATGATTTAAATTATTTAATGATGATTATTTATTATTAATTATTATTTAATAATGATTATTTATTTGGGCTTAAACAAATTTGATAATAAAACAATAATTAATGAAAGAGAGTTCTTTGCGCGAAAAATTATTTGTCTGAAGCTAACCTCAAAACTATTTCGAGACCAGAATGAAGGATTCATAAATATGACTTTAATTTTTAGCCCTTCAAGTTTTAATTCTACGATTTTCAATGTTTTCAATTAGAAAGCATTTATAATTATCACGTTTTCAGAATAGTTATAAAATCTAAGTTTCGACACAATATTATTTTAAATTCTTTCAATTTTAATACATTTTTCAAATTCTTATAACATTTTCAAATATTGGTAATATTAACTAATTACATTATTTAAACTTTTATTGTCACGTACCCTTGAAAATCTATTAATTAAGTATTTTCGAAAATAATAATATCACTGATGATCACAAGTTCCCTTATTTTATATTTTCACTGCCGATTTTGATCAGATGAAGGTCGGATTTCGATCAGATTTCAAAAAGATTTTGATTTTGATTAGATTTGGATCTGTTATCGATCAAATTTAGACACTCATCAGAGTAGATTAGATTTGGAACAGATTTCGATTACATTCAGATACCGATTAGTTAGTGAATATATTTCGATTAGATTTCGATTTCGATTTCGATCAGATTTCAATACAAATTTTGATTTTTATCCTATTTCGATCTGGTGTCGATCAGATTTAGACATTCATCAGATGTTGCTCATATTTGAAACAGATTTCGATTAAATTCAGATTCTGATTAGTTAGTGATCAGATTTCACTTATATTTCAATAAAATTTTGATCAGATTGATAAATTCATCAGATTTCGATCAGATTTGTAACAGATTTCGATGAAATTCAGATTCTAATCAGTTAGTGATTAGATTTCGTTTAGATTTTAATTTCGATCGGTTTTTAATCAATTGCAGGCCATGTCACCTACTTTGAATAATATCTTTTTTAAGCCTATTACGCCCATTAGTGACGACTGACCCACTATTGATGTTCGAAAAATCGTAATTTGCGATGCACTTCTCAATGTAATTCCGAGCTACCAAATTTGAGTCGGGCTGGGCAAGTTTCCTTTTATTTGATGTTCAATGCGCTGAAGCTTGCATGTCATCAGGGTAAGTTGAATCTTCCGGTTCACAAACACATCAGACCTGTAGCTTGTACAACTCGTGAACGTAATTCAAGCGTAACCAATAGAGAGAAAGAAGAAAGAGAAGAAGATGATGAAAAATGAGATGGAGGAAGATGAATAAAAGAGGGATGCAAGAAGAAGAAGAAGAAGAAGAAGTAGTAGTAGTAGCAGTAGTAGTAGTAGTAGTAGTAGTAGTAGTAGTAGTAGTAGTAGTAGTAGTAGTAGTAGTAGTAGAAGGATGAGAAAGGGGTAGTGAAAGAGGTGGAGAAAGAGAGTTTCTAAGGCTTGATCAGTAGTACTACAGCTGGATCTAATAATACGTCGATGGCCTCGTGTTTCCAGGGTTTGAACGGGCAATGAGCGTTTGCAAAAACATCACTCGAGACTAAGGAGACGCTACATGTGCACTTGCACGACAACGAGAACGGGATTACGGAGTTATGTGCTTAGGAGCGAAGACATGCGGCAGGCGCCGATCGTACTTCACCGGACGATCGAGAATCTATTTGCGTTCGCGCACAGACTTCTCGGTACGTTTAATTCCTTCCTCCTCTAACTCTTCCACATTGACGTCGAACAACGAAGCTTCATCATGAGCCGATGATCATGCGATTCGCGTTATTTCATTTGCTACCGGAACGGCCAGCTAATGTCTCCTAAAACATTTTGCTTTCGCCACGCTCGACTCTCCTTACTGTTAAAGAGACAAACAAAGAAGAAGATAACAAAGAACACAGAGATGATGCAAATTGCATTTTGACAATTTGTTCAAATCCACAAAGCCACACTCGTCACTCAGATAGCAGGTGACGATAATCTTTTCCTGGTTAGAAAACCATTCATATAAAGATGTCCCAAAGGGACTTATTCCTTAGACTAACCTTTCTACCTGTTCATGTCTTTTACATAGGTTGTATTATTTACTTTTTTTTTGCATTTAGCGATACGTTTTTCATCTAAGAGGTTTCTCTAGTCCTTTTTTTTCTAACCTCTTCCCTATACATATGGAGAAACAGTTGGCGATTCTTTTTATTTATTTATTCACTCTTTCTCTGTAGACCTTCAACAGGACCTTCGACTAAACCGAACTTTTCCCAGTTCTATCTAGTGATCATCTAATGATTAAATTGGGATCAGTTCTTAATATAATTTCAAAATTTGTTAATTTATTCTAAATTTAATTTTTTCAAGTTTGGTTTAAGACTTGTAGTTGGGACTTTACTTTTTGCCTTACACTTTTGGGAAATAGTTTTGGGTCTTATGGTTTTAGATCTTATGATTTTAGGAATTACGGTTAAGGCCTTGCAGCTCGGGACTTAGTGTTTAAAAGCTGCTTTTTGGGACTCACGGTTTAAAACTTCAAATGCAAAATTCTTGGTAATCAGAAGAAATAGAATACAACTATCAAATTTGTACCATTTTTCTTTATTTCCGAGAATTTTGTAATTGAATTTGAATTTTAGACGTTTAAGAGAAATTTAATTCTGATTTATTCTAAATTTAATATCTAATATTTGAAGACAATTGATTCTTATTTGTTATATATTTTGAGAATAAATATTTCCTCAACGTAATAAAAATAATAAAAATAATAAAAATTAATGAAAAATGTTTTGCTCAATTTATGGTTTTTCTTAAATCTACAAAAAACATTTTTGTTTGCAATGAATGGTATCTACCCATTTTGGTTGTATACATACAGATAGATACAGTTGTATCTTTGGAACCCGAATTCCTTAAGCTTATATCAAAGAAAAATGTTATCATTTTGCTCTTTCGGACAAAAATTTGAATGACTTAGACATTTTTTCACGGTCCTAAAACGTTTTAAATCATACCATTTTTTTTTTATAAAAGAAAAATTTAAAAGTTTCCTTTGGTTTAAACTAAAGAAATTTCTTGAGCTACATAATGAACTTTGTCGAAAAAAGTACATGTAAAAAGCTTGTCATAATATTTGAACTAATAGGACATTTTTTTGAATTTACAAATAAACAGAGACCAGAAAAGATATTAACAGATTTAAACATTTGTTTTTATACTTTTTTGGATGTTAACCCGAAATTTTTTTGTTTTCCACCACTAGAATGTCGCAAATAATTTAACATTTTCTCTCAACCCTACTTTGCAATCCTTTGAAATTCCGTGAATTGTTTCAATTATTTTGTAAACCATTTAAATTTTGTTTAATAATATTAAAATTTCTTTAATTCTTAAATTATATGGATATCGTACTAACCCAGTCGGCACAACATTTTAGAACGTAATTGGAACGTCCTAAAAACGTTTCTTGGACGTACAAGTCAAAAGAAGTTATTCAAACGTTTTAAAAACTGTCCTAAGTCAGCCCAAATAATGTTCTTAAAACGTTTTATGTTCCAATTACATCTTTGAAACGTCTCTGGAACATTGTATGTCAATGGAACGTTATATGGACTGACTTAGGACATTTTTAAGACGTTCTAAAGATGTTCTTTAACGCTTGTGCCCACTGGGAACTTGTAATCTCTGAGATTATTGAGTTCCCTGCAAATCGCTTGAAGTCTTTTAAAAAATTTGTAAAACCCTTTATTTTTATAAGATTCCGTGAAATCTGTTTAAAGATCGCTTGAAATCTTTAAAATCCCTTGAAATCTTCGAAAATCAGTAAAATTCCTTCAAATTTCGTGAACTATTTCAAAATATTACAAGATAATTTGAAATCTTTGAAATCCCTTTAAAATGCATTTAAATCTTTAAAAACTGTGAAAATCCTTTCATGTTCAATCTCTTAAAATATCTTTCGATTCTATTGAATTCTAATGAAATTTTTTCAAATTTCTTTAGATAATCTTCGAAATTTCATTAAAATTTTCTGGCATTATAAAATCTGATATAAATTCTGGAATCCCTTTAAATGTTTTGAATTCCCTTCAAACTTTATGAAATCCAAAAATGTTTTGGAAAATTCCTTAAATTCTACAAGAATCTTGCAATTCTTTTAAGTACCATAAAATCCTCTGACATGTGTTGAAATCCTTTCAAATCACTTCTAATATTAAAAAATTTGTTAAATTCTTAAAATCTTTTAAAATCTTTTTTACAGTTTAAACTTTAAAATGTCAAAAATCATCTTTACGTTATTACTGGACGTTATTGTATTATATAAAAAACATAATTACAAAATTGTTATCGATAAAATTTTCGAAAATTATGGAACTTCAATCACTAGCTGCCTTCGATATTAAAAAAGTAAAAAAAAATACAAGCACTTTAATAATAAGCCCACGATTCTTAAGGGCATGCGATACTTAGAAAATTGTTGATTTTACCAGTTTTAGGTTCCCCCGGCTTTTTTTCTAGAATAATAAATATTTTGTCTTAAAAATTTGGGAAATGATAGCGAACATGCTAACGGACGTCCCCACACACTTTTTTTGTGGGTTAATTAAAAAAAGTTTCAATTTAGCAAAATGTGATTAATTTGCATAGCGCTTAGGAAATAGTATCGATTTTTGCATTGTTAGATTCCCCCGGCTTTTTTCCTAGGATAATAAATATTTTGCCTTCAAAATCTGGAAAATGATAGCGAACATGCTAACGGACGTCCCCGCACACTTTTTTTTGTGTTTTTTTATCGAAAAATTTTTGATATTGCTAACATCGTGCGTGTAGAGATGGAAACGACGTAACCTCAAAGTAATGCATATGCATAAAATTGTTATTTAGCACAAACAATTTTTTTGTTATTATTCCTCAAAAAAGAGTCCAGAGACGTCCGTTATGATATTTTATAGCATCTCCGAATTTAGTTTTAAAAATTTTCATTTTGTGGAAAAAATCCGGGGAAACTGTAAGTATCACATGCCCTTAAGAGCTTAATTCAATATTGCCTGCTGACAGGCAACCGTCCATGCATGGGTGTATAGAGAGTAATCGAGCATTGAGCTAATTAAGGGCATGTGATACTCACCACACCTGAAATTAAATTTTTACGTAAGTGTGTCTGTAGTTTCTCATTTTGCAAGGAAAAATAATTTTAAATATGGAATAAAATTTTCCAATAATTATTTATTTTTTAGGTTTATTTGATTATAAGGCTATATGAATATAATTTTCCTAAGAATGCAGAGCAAATTCAAAAACACTTCTGAAAATTTCAGATTTCGGATAGGAATTCATTTCAAATTATTTCGAAGTCTGTAGTCTAAGCAACCCGAATCAATCCGAAGCAATACAAAATAGTTCTACATTTCGTTCGTTCCAAATCGCTTCAAAATTAATTTCACTCAATCCAGTTCAATCCAAATTTCCAATGCGAACGAATACAAACCAATCCGAACCAAATGTTCAATCTGAACGAATCCGATTCAATCCGAATAAATCCGAATAAATGAGAGTTCGAATTGACTTGGATTTATTCGGATTGGAAATTTAGTTCGGATTGATTTATATTGGAAGTTCGATTTTTTCGGATTGAGTCGAATTAATTGTTAACCGATTTAGATCGAACGAAATTTATAACTTTTTTTCGGATTGGTTTAGATAGATTCGGATTGGTTGAGATATAAGTGAAAATACCCACTTTAATTTTCAAGGTCAAAACGCCAAAAACTGGTGTTTTTTGTCACTCCTTCACTATATTTCGATAAATATTGGTTTTAGAGGAAAAAGTCTAAAATAAATATCGTAGACCTCGAAAAATTGCTTCTTTTATGATGTTTATACTCGTGGTTTAAATCCATTACTTTTCGAGAAAAAGGGGATAATGTTCTAACAATAATATTTTTTCAAGGTCAAAACATCAAAAAACGGTATTTGTTCTTCATGTTTTCTCTGCGTTTCGATAAATATTCGTCTGAGAGAAACAAGTCTTAGATCAAAGTTGTAGCCCTCGAAGAAATAGCCCTGTGAATGGTCACAAAAATAATGTAGGTCACGTACCTTCCACTTTCTAACGTCTCTTGGGGGACGGAAAGCACCCCTGTGAATAGTTACAGAAATAATTTAGTTCAAACGAAAGGAAGATAAAGCCAACTTGCAATCAAGAAAGATTAATTTTTAACCAGCTGTATTTTGACCAAAAAAGATTTAATGTTTTTTAAAAGAGATGAATTTCCTAAGATTTTTAAAAAATCTTAACCCGAAAACGTGTGAATTTTCAACAAATAGTTAATTTTTAACCAAATAATTTATTTTCAAACTGAATGCATGAATTTTCTATCAAAAAGATTAAATTTTTACAAAAAAAAGGTAAATTATTTACTAAAATAATGAATCTTCAACAAAAAAATGACTAACTTTCATCCAAAATGATAAATCTTAAACCAAGAAGACAAACAATTAATGAATGTAACAGATGAGATTTGAACTAACAAATATTTGAATCCTCAGTCAAAAATGTTTTAATTTTAAACCATATGATTGCGATTTTAACAAACCATATGAAATTTCTACCAAAAGAGCTCAATTTTAAACCCAAAAAGATGTTTTTTTTTCAAATTGATGAATTTCCAGCCAAAGACAATTTTCCAGGCCAGAATGAAAAAAGGCAAATTATATTTAACAGGAAAAAATAATATTTAACGCAAAATAAAAATTTCGAATGACTGTTATTATTTATTTTTTTATGTGTGTTAAGGTAATATAAATATAATCAAGTTTTTAAAGAAAAGTCAAACAGTTTATTGACAATTGCAGATGTGTCGAACAAGCATCTAGACAATTTAAAAGAATTAAAAAAATTATTTTACAAAATTTTAGGAAAATTTAACTTTTTGACACTTTGAAAAGATTTAAGAACGTTTTATAAACGTTCGGAAATCTTTCAAATTCAATTTTTTCTGTATCACTTCAAAATTCCAAAAGTTTCTTTTCTAATTATATTTAAACTGAAAAATGTTTAATATCTTGAAATTTTTCAAAATCGTAAAAAAATCTTTAAAATTTGAATTCAATATATATAAAAATCAAATCTTTTGGAATGAAAGTATTTTTGTATTTAACTTTTCCCGGGAATTATAAGAAAAAAAAAGTATTTCGAATAACTGAATTGATTAAATTACCAAAATTGTATAATTACTGAAATTATAAAAACGAAGTTCCAATTCAAATCCTGGAAATTTGTAAATTACAGAAAATCTTAATTTTCGAAAAAAATGTCATGATTGATATTTTGTATCTGCTGGAACAATAGTTTATTTTTTATACATGCAGTTTAAAATTAAAAACAGCTTAGTATAAAGTTACATGTTGGGTCATTTACAATTTTATATTTTGGAAAATCATTATTTCCGGTAATGTAACATTTCTGAAATTTCTTTAGTTTTGTTCACTTTCACTTCAAAATTATTTCAATTTTATTCATAAACAAATTTGGTGCTCTTATTATTATTTTTTTTTATAATTTTAGATTTGTGAATATTTCTATTTTGTTTATTATATATACGGCAAGATTATTTTATCTCAAAAATTGATAAAAATTTTTTTTCTGCAAAAATTGGTACAAAGCAATTTTTCAAAAAAAGTTTAACAGAATTCTATATTTAAAATAGATTGCCTTTGCAAATTATAACCTAGTGCAAGAAAGATCAAGATGCCCTGGTTTTTATGATTTCGATTCAAGGTGAGAATTAATTTACTGCTTCTTAATTTAATAATGTAACGTGTATAAATAGATAGATTAGGAGAAACGTAAAAGTAAAATAAAAATCGTGAATTCATTCAAGTAATGTTCAACATATTAACAAATTATAAACATAGTTCCAAATTCATAATTAAAGCAAAACAAACATTTTCATCAGGGGTGTATATCTACAGAATATCGATTCTCTGAAGTACGTTTTACAAGGGACTTTGGCGAAGCGTAATTTTATGTAATATATAATTAAATTTCCAATATCACCAAATTCACATCGGAATTAACTAGAAAGTCAGGTAATTTTGTTTAAGTAACTGTTAAGAATGTATACAACATTGCAACATTTTTTTAAGCTTCAGAAAGTAAAAAAAAATTATTAGAAATGTTTATTGTGATTAAAAATTATTTTTTCCTTCAAATTACAGTTTGCCTACAATTATTTTATGCTGAACTGATAAATCTTTTTTGTTTGCAAATTCAACAATTTAATTGAATATTCGTCTTTTTGGTTTTAAAATTTATCTCGGTAAGAATTCCATCTTTTTTAAAATTAAAACTGCAAATATTGTCGGATGATTCAACTATTTCGTTAGAAAATCGTCTATTTTGATGAATTCAAATCCTTGACATAAAATTAAATATATTTTTTGGTTTAATTATTAACCATTATATTTTTCATGGATAATTTATCGTTTTTGTTTGAAAATTCAATTATATCATTTTCGTTCAAAAAATTAAATGTAAATGATTAATGTGATTAAAAATGTAACCTTTTTTTTAAAAAGTTTTTTTTGCAATTACTTTGTTAGAAAGTAATTTTGTTGTTGATGAAGACTCATGATTTTAGTTAAAAAATTTGTGCCTTTTGATAGAAAATTGATCTTCTTGATAGAAAATGAATTTATTTGGTTGAAAATTCATATATTAATTGAAAATTAACTTTTTTGTAGAAAATTCATATTTGCGGGTTAACAAATTAAAAGCTGTGTAAAAAATCCGTTTCTTTCAGAAAATATTTAAGGTTTTTTTTATTAAAAATACAACTGGCACAAAAATAATTTTTTTTGGATGAGGATTCAATTATTTTATTGAAAATTTTTCCAAATAGCAACTTTTAGTCACTTTTTTCTCAAATCACTTTTTAATAACATTTTTCAATATAAAGTCACTGTGGTCACTTTTTTGAATGAAAATGTCAGTTGACGAATGTTTCTTTAAATAGCTTAACCCATGGATTTAAAACTATTGAATTAAAGTCTATAGAAGTTTCTGAACTTTCTTAAATTCTTTTTGAAGAATGTAGGGTATTTTAAAACATATCAAGAAATTGTTAATATATTTCAATAATTTGATCAAGTTTCACAGGCTTCTGAAAATTTCAAGGAATTTTAGGGATTTTACGGTACTTTTTATAATCCTAAAGAATTTTCAAGAGCTTTCACCAGTTTCAAAAGATTTCAAGAAATTTGAAGGGATTTCGAAATATTTAAAAAAAAAATAATAATACAGGGGATTTTAAAAGATATTAAGGAATTGTAAATTGACATAAATAATTTAAACGAATTTCGAAGAATTTTTGAGGATTTCCGGACATTTAAAAAAATTATAAAGAATTTTCAAATGTTTAAAACAATTTCAAGGTATTTCAAAAGATTTTAAAGGGTCAGAAATATTTTAGGCTATTTTAAAAAGGTTTAAGTAATTTAATGTCATTCCAAAAATTTTTAAAGATTTTATGATATTTTTAAAGATTCCAAGGAATTTTAAATTGATTCTAATAATTTAAAGAAATTTCGAAGAATTGTACATATTTAAGGGTATTGTAGATAGCTTTTAATCATTTGAAGTATTTGTAAATAATTTGTTAATGTATTGTACAATAACAAATTGAAATTCAATGAAGCAGTCGAATTAAGAACCCAGTAATTAAACTTTTAATCAGAAGAGATGAATTATCAATAAAATAGGTCCACTTTTAACCAAACAGTTAAATCAAGCCAAAAAGATGAATTTATTCGATGAGTTTTCAAGAAAGAAAGATGACTTTTCTACCGTAAAAATGCACCTTGAACCCAAAAAGTTGAATTTTCAATAAAAAAGTTCAACAAAAAACTTGTCACTTGTTTTCCCTAGAATCTTTTATAAACAGAATGAAACAATTTGTAAATAAAAATAAACAATTTTTAATTCTTTCTCCAATTCAAAGACCAGAAACTTAAACTTGTACATTTTATCTACCAGAATCTTTAATAAACAGAATAAAACAATTTGTAAATAAATTTTGTTTAATTATTCTTCTTGAAAGTTGATTAAAGTTATAGGAATTCCCTGAGTTTTACAAGATTTTTCTTTAACTCCTCGATTTTTCCCTGGCCATTGATATTCAAGGACTAGAATATTGAAGTTGTAAATTTTCCCTCTAGAATTTTTTATAAACAGAATAAAACAATTTGTAAATTGAAATTAATCTTTTTCTATTTATTCTTCTTGTCAGTTATGTAAATTTATAGAAATTCCCCGAGTTACGCAAGGTTTTTTTGCAAATCCTCGACTTTTCCCTGATCAATAGAATTTACGGACTTTTTTTAATTATCAGGTTTTTTTGTTCGCGTAAAGTTAAATACATATTAACTTTCTGTATAATTAATGCGAGTTATTTGCTTCATTTGAAAATTTTTTTAAATTAAGGATATGGATGAAGGGACCTCCCCCCTTTCCGTGACGAATCGTAACAAAATCTCTCTACCCCCTCCCCCCTGCCTTGGACCTGTTACGTAATTTAATTACGGTCCCAAACTAATTTTACATGCGGAAAATAGAGAGTATAATGTTTTGTCTGTGTCTATATATACACCGAAAATTTGCTGCGAATAGCGGGACTTACAAAGCTACTATTGATACCGCAATTTCGGTAAAGATATCCGGGTTTTCCGTACATGTAGACACTGCTAATTTTTTTAAATTTTCATTGTTAAAATTTTGTTATTTCTTTATTCGATCGGTGGAAATTTGTTGCGCACGTTCATTTTCAACCTTATCGTCACAATTCCCTTCGGCTTGGTGCCATTGGGAATTGATTTCCAGTTGCTGGGCAACTGGTTGAGTTCAACTTGCTACCACCCCAGCCGGCAGTTAGTATACCGGTTGCGTGGCGCGTGGTGTAAACATGGATTTGCCGGATATCGAAAACATACCGGGTAACATTTTATTGCATTATTTATTATAAAATTAAATAAATACACTTGCATTATGGAAACCTTTTTTTAAATTTTAAAATGGCCAAGCTTTTGCACTCACATTGCACGTATCATGCACAGTATTTTACCACCATTACCATAGCCATAAAAGAACAGTCGCTAAAGAGAACTGCATGCAGATAATTATTTCAATAGCTTTTTTTATAGTTCCTTCCCAGTGGGCACAAGCGTTAAAGAACATCTTTAGAACGTCTTTGAAAATGTCCTAAGTCAGTCCATATAACGTTCCATTGACATACAATGTTCCAGAGACGTTTCAAAGACGTAATTGGAACATAAAACGTTTTAAGAACATTATTTGGCCTGACTTAGGACATTTTTTAAAACGTTTGAATGACTTCTTTTGACTTGTACATCCAAAAAACGTTTTTAGGACGTTCCAATTACGTTCTAAAATGTTGTGCCCACTGGGTTGGTGAAAATTCCATTAAAATGTAACAATGGTTCATCAAAAAAACAATTATTTTACAATTATTAAGTATAACAATTGTTCAGTTATTTTCCATAGTTTTGTCTTTAAATTTGGATCCGTAAAAAATGACGGAGTGTCAGTTAAATTCCACAAATTGTTGTTATACCTAGTCACTGAAAATTAGTAAAATATACTTATTCAATTAGTAATTATTGCTATAAATACGTGCACTATCCGAATTCATAATTATATATTTCTTAATACTTTTTAATGTAAATAATTCTACACAAACGAACTTGATGCCAGAAATGTTTTATTTATTTATATTCTTTGTAAAAAGTGAAATTTTATTGTTTGAACAAAATTTTCAGTCTCCTAAGCTAAAATTTTGAAAGTACAAAGAATGAAATTTAATTTTTATGAATGATATTACTGTTTAGTCTACATATTATCAAACTTCTCATTTATTTATCACAGGCTTTACAGTATGTTTCCTATTCCTCTCTTTTGACTTTTTCCCCTTTTTTGAAGATTTCTTCTTTTTCTCTTCTTTTCAAGAGATTTCCCCTTTTTCTCGTTTTTTTGCTTGGATGCGGACTAGATTAGTAAAATACAATAAGAAAACCCAATTACATTTCGTTAAAAATAGTTTATTTTTTACTGAAAAGTCTAATAGTATATTTTTAGTTGAGAATGCATATTTATGGTTGAAAATTCATCTTTTTGGTCTAAAATTGATCTATTTTAGTTAAAGATTGATTACTTTATTAAAAAGTGTATAACTTTGGTTGTAAATAAAAATATTTTTGTGAAAATTCATTTTTAAAGATTTTTTAAATTGCAAATTTACCTTTTGCATTTTTGAGTAAAAGTTTATATTTGCTATTTGAAAATACAGCTATTTGATTAAAATTAAATATTTTTTCAGTTGAAAATGCAACTATTTGATGGAAAAACTGATCTATTTTACTGTATGTTCGTTTTTGAAATTGAAAATTAACTTTTTTTGAATTAAAAATTTAATTATTGTATTTTTGTTTGAAAAATCATCTTTTTAGTTGAAAATTTCATTATTTGGTTCCAAATTAATTTTTTTTAGTCTAAAATTCATCTATTACTTTAAAAATGCATGCATTATAAATTGAAAAATCGTGTTTTTGCTTCTAAATTAATCCTTGTGGTTGACAATTCAATTATTTGGTAAAAAGTTGACTCTTTTACTGTTGATACTTTGTTACGAATTAGTTTTTTTATTTATGATTTATAATTTTATTTAAAAATTCATCTCTTTGGTTGAAGATTCATAATTTGAGTAAAAATGCATTATTTTAGTAGCAAATTCAACAATTTCAATTTTTTTCGTGAAAAATCGTAATTTTATTTGAAAATTCATGTTTTAGGTTGACACAGGGGCGTCGCAACGATTTTTTTTATGGTTGGGCTCACCGAAAATATATTCAAAAATATTAATTTAAAATAGTTACTAGGTTTATTTTATAATATATAATAATATTCATATAATATATAATTATTTATTTGATGGGTGGGCTTTATTTTTTTATTGAGGAAGCTTAACTTTTCTAATGACAAAATTTAAGCATTATATTTGTGGTTGGAAATTCATCTATTTCATTAAAAATGTACGCATTATATTGCAAAATCGTTTTTTTTTCTTTTTTTTTTAAAAAGACAATTAATTCTTGTGCTTGAAAATTCAACTATTTCGTTAAAAGTTGACTCTTTCGTTTTTGATACTTTATTACAAATGACTTTGAATAAGTTTGATAATTTAGTTGAAAATTCATTCCATTGGTTGGAAATTCAACTATTTAGCTAAAAACTCATAACTTTTGTTGAAAATGCAATATTTTTACCTTAAACCTTAGAAATTTCGAAGGGTTGTAATTTAATTTTAAATAACGTACTAACCACACTTAATTTTTTTAAACATAATTTATTCCCCTATTTTCTTTAAAAATCCCTGTTTTTAGAGCATTTTGATATGTGAAGAGTGTTACAGATACAGTGAAACAATGTTTTCTCTTTTAGTTTAAGTGAGACCGTTACAATGTATTTTACTATTTCAATTATTGAAATTTAAAAAATAACTGATTTATCAGTTCAAGCCCTTAGTATTGATTAAATTAATTGAATTTTTACTCATTCAAATTAAGGGAGTAGGGTTGAATTAAGATTGATTAAATGATTCAATGTAAAGTATTCTTTTATATTGTTTATTGTGCGGATGAATAAATAATTATTATAAAAATAAAGGTTTTAAGTGTCAATGCCTTTTCCATATAGCATCAAGTACAAAGAAATTTTAAAAATTTGAGCACACATTTCTTATACTAATGAAGCTTGCTTAACTAACATCAATATAACCCAATATGCATGTGGAGAGTATAATGAAAGTTTAATGACATTGCATGTTATTGCCAAATCGATCACTTATTCATCCTTTTTCTTGCAATTACACATAATGGCCCTGGCATTAAAAGAACTAAAAAAATTATTTTGAATGAATTGTGTTATTTATATCATTCTGTATATAATTATGAACAATACATTTATAATTTATAATTAAAATGATACAGGAATGGATTGAATCGGGAGATCATGCATTTTGTTTACTCGTCAAAAATTAAAAAATTGGTGTCAGAAAATCAGAGGTTTTAATTCAGAAAAAAGTCAAATTTTTTAATTATGCTTTCAGAAAAGATTCACGATTTTGAAATAGCACAAAAGTGCTTTTTCTAGAATTACCGAAAAAAACATTAATCAGTGCTTATTCTGTAGGTTCTTCTTGACAATTTTATTCATTTATAATTTTATACTAATTTACAAATTGTTACAGTTCATAACTTTTTATATAACTATTTCAAGCTTGATATGCTTTTATTTCGAATTGTTAACATTAAAACAAAAATTTTATTTCAAATTTTTTTTCAAAATATTCTCTTGTTTAAAAACGATATAACTACTTGATTGGTTTCATATTGCGTGAATATGACTTCAAGTGGTTGTTTTCAGTGTATGCTTTTGAATCTTCTAGCACTTTATAAATCGCAATTTCCAAATAGGGAATCTTAATTGTAAACAGTTTTTTTCCGAAAAAAATGTCTGAATTTTAAATGATTCTTGAATAATAAATACAAAAATATTCTATTTCATGATAAAACATAATTTTTTAATATTTTTAACCATAATAATTAACCATAATTTTAATTATTTTTTAATACTGGAGAAAATTTCTGTTCTGAAAATTACCATTACCGGCAAATTTTAAAGAACTTCTAAATTTTCGGAAAGGAATGTAAAAGATTTTAAAGCAAAATTATTCAATTATGCAAGACTTCAGAATTTTAGAAAATATTGAAGTAAGTTTAAGAGTTATTTAGAATTTATGAAGGGATATGAAAATAATTTAATTAAAAAAAATATATAGATTTCGAAGTTTTTTTAAGAACTTGAAACGATTTAAGGTAGTAAAAAATTTCTTAAGATTCGTGGGAAAATTTAAAGCAATTATTTATTAATTAAAGTATTTTAAGGTAAATAAAAAAAAGTTTTTAGAGATTTTCTAGATACTTTTTTAACATATCTGAATATCGAGTTGGCAATTCAACCATTTTTTTCGAAATCCGTCTTATTCGTTATAAAATTTATCTATTTTTGTAAAAAATTCATCTTTGTTTTTAAATTAAAATTGCAAATGTTTGATTTTAAATTAACATTTGTTTTTGCTTAAGGGTTAAACTAGTTTGTTAAAAATTCGTCTTTTTAGAGGAATTAAAATCTTTTTGATTTAAAGTTAAAAATATTTTTTGGTTTAATCTTCAATCATTATATTTTGTTGTTGTTGAGAATAAATTGATTATAGCTAAAAATGCAAGACTATGTTAAAGTTGAAACTACTTTATTATAAAAAATTTTGTTTGTTGATGATTCTTCATGTTAGTCTTAAATTTTTGTTTTTTGTTTGTAGAAAATTTATGTATTTGGTTGAAAATTAATTTTTTTGGTGGAAAAATTATACATATTTTCTGGTTAAAAAATTAAAAAGGTTTGTAAAAAATTAGTGTCTTTTAAAAAATATTTAATTTTTTTTAGTTAAAAATACAACGGGTTGAAAAAAATCTTTTATCTTGAGGATTCAACTATTTTATTGAAAAATGTTCTTTTTTTATGAATTTAACTGTTTTTTATTTAGGATAAAATAATTTTCAAATTGAAATATTTACTATTACATTTTTCGTTCGAAATTCATACTTTTGGTTTTAAAATTCAACTATTTATTTGAAGATAAAATTTTTTATTGAAATTTTGATTTAACACTTCAGAAATTTTCAAAAATGTTTTTGAATTTTTTAAAGAATTTCAGGAAAACTATATTTATGTAGCATTTAAATCAAATAAACAAAGAAACCTGATAAATAAATAGTTATTATAAAATCTTACCTTGTATTCCAAATTATTTGCTCCAATATTGTTTGTAAATAAGAAAAATTATTGTCTTTAGAAATTAAATTTTTGCGTTGTCAGAAAAATCTAAAAAATTATTTTCAAATGAGAATTGAATTTCAAAAACTCAAGCAGGGTTTTATTTTAAATTCATATTACAGTGGGCAAAACATTTTAGAATGTAATTGGAACGTCCAAAAAACGTTTCTTGGACGTACAAGTCAAAAGTCGTCATTTGAACGTTTAAAACCCGTCTTAAGTTAGACCAAATAATGTTCTAAAAACGTTTTATGTTCGAAATACGTCTTTAAAATGTCTCTGGAACATTGTATGGGATATTAACAAAAAAATTTTTGCTTAGAAACTGGAGCTGTCTTTACAATTGGTCGAAGCAGATTTGCAGACAATGTAGCATCACATTTCTTCATCAGAAAGGATCCTGTGATATCTGTTGCTTGTGGTGACGAGCATTCTGCTGTAATTTGTCGTAAGTGTTTATTAATTTATTTTTTAAGTATAAAATTTTAAAAATTAGGAAATGGTATAATATTTATTACAGCAGATATCAATTGACATGAAAAAATACTTCTTTATTTATAATTATTAACAGGATTACATAAATATTTTTGTTAATCAGTAAACAACTAATATATATATCAAATTAAATAGTAATACGATGATTTTTGTTGTATATTTTATTATTTATCTCTGTAATGTTCTCTCTGCTGTTGTTTGTAGCAAGTAATATAACAAATGTAAAAATAATGTTTAAAAACTCCTTCCGAATACAGGAATTCTTTTTTAATAAAGAAAAAATTACTTTTTAGAAGTCGTTTGGATTAAAATTTATTTTCAAAAAGTTTAAAAATGTATTACCTGAAATTTATTTAGTATAAATTATAGTAACATTTGTCATTTCATATTTTCAAAGCAAAAATTTGCTTACTTATAATTATTTTCGTGAAGTTGGTCATTTTTCGTAATTTTAAAACTGCTATTACCAACCACAAGAATTTTTTTCCAAGCACATTAAATCACGGTTTGCTATTCTAATTTAAAATATATTGAATTCAGGTAAAAACATTAAATTTTTTTAAATCAATGTTAATCTAGCAGGATACAAAAAAATTCATTTATTCTTCATTAAAAAATCATTTTTATACAATATTTTCAGCTATATACTAAAATTTTTAAATTGTTAAAAACTTTCCGGCACTAATAAAACTATAAAAAAGTATTAAAAGTTCCATTGGAAGGTTACTGTTTTGAAATTTGAATTTTTAATTGTTAAGCGTCAATTGATTTTATTTAATCAGATTTTTTTTAGAAATTTGTCCATTATTTATTATTTTGAATAATTTGAATTCTTGTTCAATGAAAAATCGTTTATAATGAAAGGTACAATTGGGTGTAAAAACAAATTGTAATTTTTAAATATTGTAAACGCTACGCCCTAAGCTTCTTCATTTTGGTTAAAAGATATCGTCATCGTGAATTGGAAAAAATTCAATAATTTCATTAAAATGAGAATAAAATTTAGAAGAATTCAAAGGAATCGAAGACTCTGCTGAAAATCATAAAAATTTCAGTGAATTGGGCGAAATTAAAAAAATGTAATGAATTAAGTAACAGCGGAATGAACAGAATTCAGAGCGAATTCGAAAGAATTGAGGTAAATTGACATTTTCTTCAGAGAATTAATTAAATCAATATTTCGACGAATTTAAAGGAATATAAGAAAATAAGAATAATTCTATGAACTTCATAAAAATTTAAGTGAATTGAATACAATTTAAAAATATATACAACATTGATTGAATTCATTAAGTTTGGACTGCATTAAGAAAGATTGAAGGGAGTTCAAAATAATTTAAAATTGTGAAATAAAAATTGTTTAAGTGAATGAAACAAAAATTTTTAAATAAAAAAATCCATTTAATTTAAATACATGGGACTGAATCGAAATCTGCAAAAATTCACCAAAATTAAAGATCCATTAAGTTTCGTGAATTTTCAGGGAATTCTACAAAATTCAGAGCTAATTCAAAATAATTCGAAGGAATTTTATAGAATTTAAAGATCACTAATGGGATATTTTTATTTTAGAAAGTGATAAGTTTGTATTTTCGAAATGCAACTTTTTCTGCTAAGCGGTATAAATATTTTTTAATTTATTCATAATTGAAAAAACATATTTTTTAATTTTATAAAAAATGCTTTGTATGTTATTCTATAAAAGAATGTTTTTAGGCCATGTCAGATAATTCATTGTAATGAAATTACAAAATTTTCGCATCCTCAGCCCAAAAATATCTCCAACAATTTTTGTTTTAGTTTTATAAAATTTAAAACATATTCTTGAATAATTAATAATTAATTTTTAGTGATGAATAATTTGCTTATGTCTTTCTATTTCTTTTCAATTCAAAAAATGAGAAAAATTATTTGCAGACCTTATCAGAAAAATATTTTTATTGACTGAAAAAAACTGTTTTTTCAGGATAATTTTTTCCGTTTAACCAAAAATAACTTGAAATTAGGAATATAATTGTAAATTCCAGAAAATTTGTTTAGTATAACAACAACAAAAATTTATCTGAATCAATATAAGTTGTATTTGAATCAAAGAATCTTTCTTTCAAAGTGGAACCACTTGACTTTTTTTTAAACACAAAGAAAATATATGGAAATATTTTTTTCATCAAACGTAATAAAGCTACGAGGTAACATTCTTAATATTTAAAAATTCAATTTTTTCAATAACTTTTAATATTTGATTTCATAATGTTTATTTTTCAAAAAATAATTCGATACTTATTTGTAAATGAGGGTTTTCACCTCACCACATAGAACCCCTACAACCTATCTTTTTCATCCATAAAGCAGAGTTTTTGAAATTTCAAGAAACGTTGAAGCTTCTGGTTTATCAGGAATCTGAAGTGGCAAGTTTTCCATGGGAAAATATTTTCGCACAAGTTTAAATGTTTATTCCTACGCCTGTAAAATGTTGAGGATCGAAGCTAGAATGATTTACAATACTGCAGGTATGGCATGTCGGCAACTTGTGTCCACACAGAAGTAAACTTTGTCCACCAAATCGATACGCGACTCCCAGTAGCGGTCTCGCGCGTATCTGACCATTTTAATCTAGGACGATGAAAAAAATGATAATTTATTTAAATCGCCTTTTACATTCAGTAAAAGGCGTTTCCTTTACTCATGAAAGGCAATATTTAAAGTTTTTGTCGAAACGGATACATTTGAATCGTCAGCTGCGTATCCAGGATTGGGGGGGCTTCTTTTTTTTCGGAGGGGGCTTCGGGTTTATGCATTGGCAAAGGGTGGGGGAAAAGTGAATTGAATCATGGAAATACTTAGATTCGGGGCGGGTCGGGGGAGGGGGCTTTATCCTCCAAAGCCCCCCCCCCCCTGGTTACGCTGCTGTGAATCGTTATGAAAATTTCAATTTGAAGTGAAAGCCATATTTCCACGATCTTGGTTACAGAGCTTCCACATATTAAGACATACTCTAAAAGAGGTGGGGAGGGGTCTACCCTGAGGTCACAAAGTGTAATATAGGAGGAGGGTTCTAAGGCTCTTGTAACATTCTCAGCCACCCTTAAATAAGTATCATTTCAATAAATTTATATTTCTAGAATTCATAATATGCATTAATTGGTATGAAAATATAGGTATTATAATAGGCGCCTAGGGCGCGCGTTTATTCAATCTCGAGCTTCGCGCTCTATAATGGATGACCTCGCTGTTCACTCTTTTTCTTTATTCTTTGCATTTGGAATGCTGGAATGAAACTTTGTCAAAAGGATCTCTTTAAGGTCGCAGTATTTATATGCGTCTTCATTTCTGAATTATCTTAAAATAAATAAAAAAACTACAATCCTTTCTTCAAACATTTTTCTAAATGTCGCGATGTTATCCTCAAAATTGGATTTTTGTTTTCATATTATTTTTTATTCATAAAGCAACATATCCTAAAAATTTTATTTTAGCTTTTTTATGTATCTCGCATCTTTTGGCGTAATAATTGAATTTTCGATTTTCTACATATTATTCACGATAAATAAAAACAAAATTACGAGTCCTATTGGAAAATGGTTAAAAGAAATTTTGTAGGATTTTTCAAAAGCTATAATTTCTTTTTGAGACGTTTTTCGTATTTTGCGTCATTTGAAAACTCTAATACTTTCTCAGTCATAAATTATGAGAACGTAATAATTCATTAAAAAATTTGTATATCTTTTTTGGATGAATAACTTTATCTATTAATTTGTTTTCCTACCTTTTGCCGCTTTTCCACAAATTTTTCATTTTTATTTTTAATGTCATTTTGATGATTAGAAACAAAACTACGCATCCTATCAAAAAGTGATTCATAATACATTTTTAGCTTTTTGGCGGTTCAACGATTTTGTTAGATCATTTTTTTCGTAACTTCTGTCGTTTTCCACAACTTTGTTATTTTATTTATGTATTTTTAATGTTATTTTTCACGACTAAAACAAAAACTACGCGCCCTATAAAGAAGTGAATATTAACGAATTTTTAGATCTTTTTTGGAATCAAAATTTGTGTTAATTTATTTTTTTCGTATCGTGCATAGGTTGAACACAAAATGGAATTTTTTATTTTTCATTACTTTTTGTGCAATCAAAATTTGACTTGTCGATTTTCCAACAAAATCCAAAAAAATTTTATCATAATATTTAAGAGCTTTTTAAAAGCAATGTTTTTATTTTCTTGACTTTTTTTATATCGTGCGTCGTTTGGCTTAAAATTTGTATATTCTATTGATTTTAAAAATGTGGAAAATGCTGTAACTCTGAGAATTTTTTTTATCGAAAGAAGTCAGTGGGGTAAATTTTTGGGCTTTCCGAGTACACTATGACTAGCCGTACATAACATTTTTATATCTAAAAAAAATGGTCCCAAACATTTTTTAAATGCTCTTACTTTTTGAATTTGTATTCAACATGACCGGTTTACGAACTCGTCCTTTTTTTTAGATTTTAAAAAAGTGTGTCAAAGATCTATTTGATCCGTTCATTTTTTCGATAGTTATCGTGTTTACGGACGGACGACTGGACGGACAGAAAGACGCCATCGCGAAAGCTTGATTTTGGCATTCAGGGGATCTCGAAACGTGGAGATCCGTTGAATAACTGTGGTGTAAAATTTCGGACAATTCTAATACTTTCTCAATCATACCTAAATGATAAGAATGTAAAAAGGGATAGAAACAGATTAACTTTGTTAGATTTAGTATAGAATGAGATAGACAAGAGAAGATTGAAAAAGATAGAAAGGAATTTAGATTGATAGAGATAGAAAAAGATTGACGTGAATAGATAAAGGATAGGATGAGATAGAGATAAGGGGATTAAAAAATATAAAATTAAGTTTAGATTGACAGAGAGATATAGGCATACATTGATACACTGAAAAAAATTGCATTGAATCAAGTAGGCTAATTTACTTGGCTGATCTTACTTGAAAGAAGCAAGTTTTTCTTGAATTTTCTTGAATCAAGAAAATAATAGAATCAGGACAACTATTTGAATCAAGAATATATTTACTCTAAGCAAAAAACTATTGAGTTAATTTGTTTCATTATACTTATTTGCGTGAAGTTTAATAAAATATTGAATTAAGAATATTATATTCTCATGATAAGTAACTAAAACTCTAACAAAATTCTTGATCCAAGTAAATTCATATACTTATTTTGACTACTATTTTAATTGAAACAATGTTCATATTCTTGAGACGAGAATATAAATGTATTCAGCGAAGAAATAATTTCTCTTAAAATAATGTTTGAATATTTTCCATCAAATAATTATTTATTTGAAACGAATGTCAGATTCACTTTGAAGATACCTACAGTCTGTCAAGTTAAAGCGTGGGTGGCTTTACTCGCAGTCGGTAAGGTGTATCGACATGATTTTGGTGTCAAAATATTAAGAAGAGCTCCCTC
>NC_046665.1:48736669-48746076 GCF_010883055.1 Belonocnema kinseyi
AAAGAGGGAGCTCTTCTTAATATTTTGACACCAAAATCATGTCGATACACCTTACCGATTGCGAGTAAAGCCACCCACGCTTTAACTTGACAGACTGTATGTCATCAAAATAGAATCAAATTAGTCTTTTCAATATAAAAACTGTAGACTTGATACAATAGACATCGCACACATATTATGAAAATTAATATATTGTTCTAAATTAATTTACTTCTTACTGCCAAAGTATCTTATTAAGTTGCCATGATATGAAGTTGGTTCTCTTCGCCACTAACAATTATTTTGAATTCAATAATATTTATAAAATTCAAGACATTGGTGGACATAATCAATTTTATTTATGAAAATGTAGATAGGAATTTGCAACTTTGATAAACTACAAACTTTACGCTGATACACAAATCAAATCACTCATAAAATTATTTAAAAAATTATAAGTTTATTGCGTCGGTAAGTTTTTGTTGGTAAAAATTAAAAATTTTCAAATAGATTTTTAAACAAGTGTTTTTAATTTTGAAATAATTATGCAAGACTCAAAAGTAATTTCATTCCTAAAATTATTAAAAGGTTATAAATGTACTGCCTCTATAATTTTTTTTCGCTGATTATTTATATGTATTAATCTACTTAAAATTAAATCATTTCGAATTTTTTTAACCATGAAACATTTTTGTAAATAATAAAAAACAAATATATGACAGTATAAAACAAAGTTATGCGCTTTAAAAATGCTTAAAAATACAATTATTACATTTTCTTGATAATTAAAAAAAAGAAAGAATAATTTAAAAAATGAGAATTATAATTTTTTCAAATAAAAGAATTGAGAATGCAAGGAGGAAGCAAATAAATATTTTCCATACGAACACCGTGAGACCCTACCACTTTTAATCTGCAAGTTTTTGCAACAAACGTTTCTTTGCAGAATTCTTTTTTTTCTGATTTCGAAGTATTTTATACTTGAAGTAAAAATAAAATATCGAGCACTTTTTTAAATGGGTAATATTTAAACTAGCGATCAATTCTTTTTTACATATTTTAAATTATTTTTCTTTGGAATTGTTATTTTAAATTAAAAACTGAATTAAAAAGTACTATAAAAGAATTAAATAAATCGAAAACTGCGTTTTACAGAGGTTTTTAAAAATCAGAAAATATTTACTTGTCACTGAGGTTATTAAAGCGTTTTCAAATCAAAAGTTATTAATTTTTTATAAGCTTTAGATAGTTTTTAAGCGGATTACATTTTTAAAGAAAAAAGTATTGAGCCCTTTGTAAAATAAGTGAAGTTCAATTATTTTTTGCATATTTTAAATTGTTGTTTTAGGAAATCAATTCCATATTCAAATCGTAGTAAACAATGTATGATCAAAGCATTCGATAAATTAAAAACTTTGTGGTTTATGTAAATTTTCGTATAGCAGAACATTATTTTTTGTCATTGATGTTATTAAAAAATTTTTGTACATGCAACTTTGCTCTATTATTCATTACCTTTGGGTCGTTTTTAAGCGTTTTAAATATTAAGAAAAAAGTGTTAAGTCCCTTGTTAAATAAGTGAAACTTACTTCGTTTTTTCACATATTTTATATTATTGTTTAAGAAAATTTATTTTTTATTAAAAATTGAGTAAAAGAGTATTATATATAATAAAAGAGTTGAATAAATTGAAAACTGCGCATTTTATGGAGAATTTTTGTTTATTGTTTATTACTTTTAGATATTTTATAACATTTTTAAATATATTAAGAAAAGAAAAGTATCGAGCCTTTTTTGAAATAAGTAAAATTCAATTCTGAAATTTTTATAAATAAAAAAGGGTATATTAAAGTCTCTCGAGAATTTTCAAGTATCATCAGAAAGATGTTTTCTTAAAAGAAACATTGAGTTCCACAATTTTTAGTTTGAAGATGGTTGAGGCTCACAATACGACTTCGTACGACACTGCCTTGAAATTTTTATTCGAGATTTTGTCACCGACATTCAAGTGCTTCGATAGCGAAGTGGGTAGAGCGCGCGGTTCGGACACACTAGTTTAGGTAGTTTAGGCAGGGAGGGTTCAATCCCCGACGAGTGCGATTTTTCAAAGCGTCTAGACATACGATTACATGTGTAAGTAACAGTGTGTGCGAATTACGTACTTTAATAATTTAAAAAATGAAGATTATATAACAATAATTTCAAAAACAATTTTTTTTTAGAAATAATGTTCAGTTGAGGTACTAGTCTATTGCTCCGATACTGCATATTCTTATATTAAGAAAATATATTCTTGACGTGTATCAGAAATGATTTCTTGGAAGTGAACTATGTGCTGCATTTGAATACATCTCTATATGAAGTAACACAATAAAGTTTTAGAATAATAAAATGCGATATTCTATCTAACAATACATTTTCTCAGATTAAGAAAATGTACGCATGTTCCATGCATACGGTAGCAAGTATTTATTTATTTAGAACAAACTCATATTCTATCGTCCCCATTCGTACCTGCGATTGACTTGAATCAAGTAACATTTACTTTATTCAAGAACAATTTTTTTTCAGTGTAGATGCAGTCAGCGTATATTCTAACGAGCAGTTCTACCAAAATGGGCAGTTCTAAAAAAAATGGGCAGTTCTAAAAATCACTTGGAAGATGAGGAAAAGAGAAAGAAAAAAGAGAGAGGGGGGGGGGCGAAATGAGCCTGATTACGAGATCTTGAACCTTTTATTTTTAGAAATCGTATACTGTCAGGTCAGGCAGTTCTAGAAAATCCTTTAGGTCGAGCAGTTCAAAAAATTCTTAGAATATAGCCTGGATGCAGTATAGGATGATATAAAGAAGAGTAGAGTAAAAAAGATAAACGGGTATTTAGATTAACATATAAAGAAAAATATTGATATGAATAGACAAAGGATAGGATGAGATTGAGAGGAGCTGATCGAAAATGATAGACAAGAATTTAGATTTAAATTGAGAAAAAATGTTGTTGCGGACAGATAAAGGTTAGCATGTGATAGTGAGAAGGATATTGAACAAGATAAACGTAAATCAAGATTAAAAATTTTAAAAAGATCAAAGTTGATAGCTGCATGAACATGAGATAAGGAAGAGAATTATGAAAAAAATGAGAATTTAGATTGACAAAGGAATAGAAACAGATTGACGTGGAAAGGAAAAGCCTAGGCTAAGATAGAGCAGAGGGTATTAAATAAATTAAATGTGAATTTAGATTGACAAAGAGAAAGAAAAAGACTGACGCTATGAGATGTACTTTAAGGTCAGTTAGAGAAAAGGAGATTTAAAATTTTAGATTGGAATTCAGATTCTCAGAGGAATAAAAAAACATGGATCTGGATAGTGGAAGTATATGACGAGATAGTATCTATTACGAAGTTCAATCTTTTTCAATTTCTTTCTTTTTCAATCGTAACCTATTCTTAACCTATCCTTGCATTCTATTTCTTTTATCTGATATGAATTTGAATCTTTGCCTGTCTCTTTTACTATCTTCCGCGTTTGAATGTCGTCTATCCTTATATACGTACATACTGGAAATTAATTTCCATACCTTAGGCTTAGTCGATAGTGTCGATCTTGGCAAAATCGTTTGCCGGGCCTCTACTTATAGGCCCGTCAAATGATTTCACTTGTTGGCTATTAGAATAGCAAAGAAAAGATTGAAAAAGATAGACGAGAATTTATATTAAAAGAGAGATAGAAAAAGATTGACATAAATAGATAAACTATAGGAAGAGATAATAATAGATGAAAAATAGATAGAAGAAGATAGAAGTTGATAGTTCTGTATGGGATGAGATAGATAAGAGGAAACTGAAAAAACATAGACAGGAAGTTAGATTAACAAAAATAGGAAAAGATTAACATCAATGGATAGAGGATATGATGTGATGGAAAGAAGGTGACTGAGACACATGACAAAAATTTATAATAAGAGAGAGATCATGAAAGATTGTCTTGGATATATGAACGATAGGATAACACAGAAAAGATGGTATTGAAAAAAGCCATGAATTTACATTGACAAAAAGATAGAATAGGATACATTCATTTTCTTTTACTTTACTTCCTTACTGAAAAATAATTTTTTGACATTTCAGAAAGCGGACGACTTTTCGTATTTGGTAGCAATGATTGGGGTCAACTTGGACTTGGTCACAAGAATCACGTGAGCAAACCATCATGCGTTAAAAGTCAGTATTAACATATTTGCCTTCCACAATAAATCTTAGTCTCCTGAAGTTAATGCACGTGCTTATGTGAATTATGTAGCCTAATAAGCTTCGATTCCTCAGCGATAAGACCCACGTGTTTCTGATCATATAGCTTACTAATATCATTTTCAAATCTGAACTTATATACCTATTTGCTGGTACCAATGCAAATTAATGAACTTGAAAACTTCCTGCATTTCAAGGTTTTCACAGATTTTTCGTTTTGTAGGACGGAGCTAACTAGGACATGTTATGGAAAATAGGCCACTAATGAAATTATATATTATAATTTGATTTCTTTTTTCTGAATAAAAATCCGTAAGTTTTTTCATTGTTTTCTGTAAAACAATTCTAAATTTACTTTCAGAGACTGTTAAGTTCAATTTCGTTAGGAAGTTTTAAAATGAATGTTATTCATATAAGGTTGTCATTTTATGTATTTTGGTTAAGCCGTTTCTCGCTTAAACTTTGAGGACGCGACACGTTGACGTAATGACGGGCCTTCCCACAGTTAGGTGTGATATATTGTATCATATTATATTGCAGTCCAGTCATTATTTATTGTTGTAGTACTAAAGTAATTTTTTTATTGATTATTAAAGTATTTCACTGAAACTGTAACAATCCAATTTTTTGTCTGAAATTGATATTTTGAATTAAAAATTGATTTTCCTGATTAACAAATTTACGAACGTATTAAAAATTCAAATTTGACCAAAAACTTCATCATTTTATTTGAAAATTCAACTGTTTTGTTCAAAATTGAAAATTCAACTTTCATGGTAGAAAATCAATCTTTATAATTTGAACATTTCACTTTCTCGCCTAAAAATTCAACATTTTTCCCAAAAAATTAATCTTTTTAGATAGAAATTTTAACTACTCCGTTGAAGATTTAATTATTTTGTTGAAAATTCGTTTGTCATGGGTTATAGTTAAACTATTTAGTTGTTAATGCAACTGATTGGTTACAAATAAATTCATTGTTGTTGAAAATTCATCTATTTCATTAAAAATTGAAAATATTTTGACTTGTGAACTTAGTAATTTTTAGCTTTTCATGACAAATTCAAATTGAGATCTACATCAATTTGGTTTAAAAAAATTTGTTCCCCTATTTTCGTAAAAAAACACCCTACTTTCTCAGTTTTAAAAGAATCTTGGACCATGTTATATTTTGTATATTTTGTGGGGGTGGGGGGCTAACTTCACGATATGCAAAAAATGGTACAAATTTATATATTCAATGCATTAATACCTAATTATAATTCCTACGTGTAATTTATTTGTAAAAATCTAAAATCATGTGCCGCTTAGCCCAGTTTTAAAATACCGTCAAACGGTGTAAATTCTCTCATGCAGGATAAAGCTGCTCGCTTCCTAATTTATATTTTAAAATTCAATATCAAATTTCCTGTGGTAAAAAAGAAAATATTATTTATTGTTTTAATTAGTAAAGCTAGCAGACTTTACTTTGATATTTAATTCGGCCAAATTTATTAGTGGGCAACTCTACTCTAGGTGAGCGACTTTAAGCCGTTTTACGGTAGATCGATTATCTCGTGTAAGAAAATGTTAAAATTTGAATTTATGAACTATAGAATTTAAAAAATTTAAATAGAATGTTTGTATTGACTTGTGGAAATTTAAAAATACTGCTTCTACTTTAGCTTCTAATTTACCATTTGAATTAATTTACATATGCTTAGAAACAGGTGTACATGAATTTTTACTCGTATCAGATAATGAATGAATTTGTGTAATTTAAATTTCTGATAAAATGTGACAATTGCACTATAAATAGAATAATTTATTTCCTGGTTGCAGTTTTAAAACCTGACAAAGTGACACATGCAGCTTGTGGCAGAACACACACGCTGATATGCACAGGTGGGTGTTCATATATAGAGATACATTTTATATTATAGACTGTATCTGATTGTCAGTAATAAGTGTAATGCACAGTAGAAAGTCGTCGAACTCTATATCGTTCCTATAATCTAGACCAATTTTGTTTATTGAACATTTTCATGACAGAGAAGGTGCTCTTTACGGAACAACCAATTTGTAGTGCATGATAATGGTCAGTATTGATAGCAGCACGTTACTTATTTATAAAAAGTAATGGTAATGTTAGCGCCTATCAAATTTTGAGTAGGATCCCAAGAATGGATAATGCAAAAGTGGATAAATAACATAAATTTTTTAGTAATTCATTGTAACAATACAGGTAATTAATGCTAACTTACCATACATTATCCAAAATTCAATTAAAAAATGGCTAGAAATTTACGGAAATTTATGGACATTTTCGGTCATTTACGGTTATTTATAAGTAAATATGGTAACTTGCCAGAAATTATACCAAAATCAATTAAACAAATTTTCATAAATTTCCGGATGAAATATGTTGGTAATTTATGGTAATATTATGAGTAATTCATTGACTTAAGATAAATGATCCAAAATTTAGTTTAAACATTTCTATTAATTTCCGGTAATTTTTGGCAATTTATGGTCATTTAATCAGTCATATATGAAAACTTTCCTTAATTTGCCGCAAAATTCTATTTTCAGGAAACAAAATTTCTCACACTTTTTACGCTGAGTGGACTGATTATCGTAAAATGCAAGCTCATAGATGTGTAATTTTGATTATTTACCTCTGACCTCACTTTTAACTTCCTAGCAGAGCTGCCAGTTCGAGCCTGAAATTTACCCTCACCATACCTACCGTTTGGGAGCCGCAAAGCAGAAGGTGCATGATTACCACTGTGAGTTCGTGTGTAAGACGAAAATGCACGATTCGACTTCGGTTTTCTGCTTTGCGATGATTGTCGATCTGAAAGCTTCGGAAAACTTCGGTGGTCTTCTATTTATATCTCGATCTCCATTTGAAAGAAATGGAAGAAATTGGCGAATTTAATGTTTCGCGTGATTCTTCATTTCATGCATGAGTCGATTTTGAGGTTATGTTTTTCAGGTCTATATAGTATGAATATTATATATAGTATGAATATTATATATAGTAATTATTTTTTAATTTTTATCTGCTATATCATCAGAGATTGTACCTTACCGACAGTATATCAACCCTGCAAACCATGAAGACAGAAAATCTACACATATCGATCAAGTTAAGAATCTCCAATAACAGAAAATGCTTAAGGGCATGTGACACAGCTAAATACCTATATTACCGACCACAGTTTTTCAGTTCACTGAACGTTTTTTTGAACCTAAGAACTTTTTTTGTGAATAAAATATTGAGCTGAAACTTTGGGAAATGTATTAGAGTACAATAAAGTACGTTTAGGTACTGCATTTTGGTAGGAACTTCACTGAAAATTATTTCATCTTTTTTCTGAACCTCAACATTTTTTGAACGTTCGAACTTTTTTTATACATGAAATATCGGTCTCAAAATTTGAGAAATTCAAGAGCCGAAAGAAAACGACGTTTAAGTACAAAGCTTAATAATAAAAGATGTAAAAAAATATATTTCAACAATCAATTCCAACGGCATCAGCCGGTAACGTTGTACACGAAAATACGAACCCTCTAGAGCCTCGTCTAGTGGCCGCCAGGTTTCGTATTTTCGTGTACAACGTTACCGGCTGAAGCCGTTGGAATTGATTGTTAAAAATTGTTTGAAATATATTTTTTTACATCTTTTATTATTAAGCTTTGTACTTAAACGTAGTTTTCTTTCGGCTCTTGCATTTCTCAAAGTTTGAGACCGATATTTTATGTATAAACAAAGTTCGAACGTTAAAAAAATGTTAAGGTTCAGATAAAAGATGAAATAATTTTCAGTAAAGTTCCTACCAGAATGCAGTACCTAAACGTACTTTATTGTACTCTAATACATTTCCCAAAGTTTCAGCTAAATATTTTATTAAAAAAAAAAAGTTCTTAGGTTCAAAAAAACATTCAGTGAACTGAAAAACTGTGGTCGGTAATATAGGTATTTAGCTGTGTCACATGCCCTTAAGCATTTTCAGTTATTGAAGATTCTTAACTTGATCGATATGTGTAGATTTTCTGCCTTCATGGTTTGCAGGGTTGATCTACTGTCGGTAAGGTACAATCTCTGATGATATAGCAGATAAAAATTAAAAAATAATTACTTGTATAATTAACATTTGGCTAAAAATTGGCGTTATTTTCTTGAATTAAGAATTCTTATTCTGATCACTCTAATAGCTTAATTGGAAAAGCACCTGACCGGAAATCAGAAGTTTTGTGGTTCGTCTCCCAATGGAGTGAAGATGGAGTAGGATCTTTTTTTCAAGAAATAATTTTTATTATATATAGTATGAAAAGATCTTGAAGGTTTCAAATTATATGAGAGTATTTAAAAAGTTTCCAAAGAATTTTTAATTGATCACAGTAATTTGATATGAGATTTTAAAGGATTTGGAATATTTCAGGGGATTTTTAAAATTTCAAGGAATTTTCAAGAGCTTTAAAAAAATTCAAGAGATTTCAACAGATTTTTACGGATTTTGAATATTTGAGGATGATTAAAAAGATTTCACTGAATTTTAAATTCATTTTTAAAAATTAAAGGAATTTCAAAGAATTTTAATAATTATATCAAGGCTGTTTAAAAAAACTCCAAAGTACCTTGAAAATCTTTAAAAGATGTCAAGAATTTTCAACAGATTTTGTAGGTTTCTAAATATTTGAAAGTATTTAAAAAGGTTTTAAGGAATTTTCAATTTATTACAGTAATTTAGTATAAGATTTTAAAACATTTGAAACATCTTAGGACATTTTACTATATTACAAGGAATTTTCAATTGATTCCAAAATCAAGAGGTTTTAAAGGATTTAAAATTTTTTAGGATGTTTTAAAACATTTCGAAGAATTTTCAATTAATTTCAATAATTTAAAGCACTTTCAACGAATTCCAAATATTTTTTTCAATTTTTCTGGTTCAAAGTGGAACTGCTTTGTTAAAAATTTAGTTTTTTTTTTTTGGTGACTATTTATGAAATTAGTTAAGAAATTTATTTTCTGAAAATTTAACTATTTTGTAGAATTTTTTTTGTTTGTTTTGGTTTAAAAATTAATTTCTTTTAACTACAAGAAAATTCTTCTTCTTATTCAAATTTTTTTTCAGAAAACTAATTGTTTTAGTTAAAAGTTTAACTATTTCAATTATAAGTTAGTCAACTAT
>NC_046665.1:48746176-48756575 GCF_010883055.1 Belonocnema kinseyi
CATAACCTCAAAATCGACTCATGCATGCAATGAAGAATCACGCGAAACATTAAATTCGCCAATTTCTTCCATTTCTTTCAAATGGGGTTTGAGATATAAATAGAAGACTACCGAAATCTTCCGAAGCTTTCAGATCAACAATCATCGTACAGCAGAAAACCGAAGTCGAATCGTGCATTTTCGGCGTACACACGAATTCACAGTGGTAATCATGCACCTTCTGTTTTGCGGCTCCCAAACGGTAGGTATGGTGGGGGTAAATTTCAGGTTCGATCTGGCAGCTCTGTCTCCTAGCCGAGTAAAAAGAGTTTTCGCCCCACTTCAGAGGCGTGAAAATAGACTGAAATTATGCGTGTCTCATGAAATAGGTTTTTCTATACAAATGATTAATAATGGTCTATAATTCATTTGTGAATAGAGTGAAAGAGTCAGTCAATCTTTGTGAAAATAAAAAATTGATTATTTTTAGTACGGTCCCTTTTTCTTGCTTAGTTCTGAAATTCACAAATAGAACATTAGTGTTCACTGAAAGAACGTTTCAAAGTGCATGTTTTCAAAAGTTTTTCTATTTTCTTGCAGTGAAAATAAAAAAAAACTTTACAAATTTAAAAACCAACGGTTTTGGAGAAAAATCATCCTTTTTTTTTTGGTTGAATTCGACTGCTTTTGTTTAAAATTTTATAGGTTGAAGATTTTTCACGTAGGTTGAAAAATTAACTAATTTTGTTGAAAAATTATTTTTATCGTCAAAAATTGATTAACTGAAAATTTAATTTGCAATTTTTGGTTTTGAAAAAAATTCGCCTCATTTAGTTTAAAAATGAACTATTTGGATGCAAATTCATGTATTTTGTGGAAAATTGAGCGCGTGGAATGCACAACGACCTTGGCTCTCAGACTCAGGCTGCCTAGTAGGCAAGAGAGCGGATAACGCGTTGCTATGGACCGAGTTGATTGGACATGACGCCAGTTTCAAAATTATTTGTCCAATGAACTCGGCCCAGTAGTAAAGCGTTATCCCCTCTTCTGCCTGCTAGCCCGAACAAAAATGGTTCCACTTGAGTTCGACTTGAATTACCCCCAATCAAGACACGCTGAAGTTGAAAATTTCGACTTGAGCATGTCTCAATTTTGAGACGGAGCCAGACTTCAATTTATGTCTTAGAGACAAGTTTTTATGCCTTTAAGACAAGTTTTTATGTCTTTAAGACATAAATGTATCCCTTGAGTCTATTTTTTATGACTTTAACACGTGCGGTTTATAACTTCGAGCGTATACCTGCCCTAACAAAAATGGTAATTCTGACAACGATAAAAACTAATCGAAAAGAGATGCCGAAAATTTTGTTTGTTTTCACATATTTCTAACGGCTTAGGAGATCCTTCTAGAAAGTTACCATTTTTATTTGTTTAAAGAAAGTTTTTAAGGGTTATACTCGTTCAGTCCCACCGATTCTGAATTTTAAAATTAAAAATAACTAATTTAATAATTACAAAATTTTCATTCGTCAATTTTAATCTCTTTTATGAGCCAAAAAATGTTCGATAATCTCAGCCAAAACAAGGCTCGTCTTGAGTTAAGTAAACATCGTCTTAGCTAAGACAAGGCTCGACTTAAGACAAGTAAACGCCGTTTTACCTGCCGTGACCATAAAAAGAAGACGAAGGCCTATGTCTCGACTTAGTTTTGAGATACAGCCAGACATCGATGTCTTGGAGACGAACTCAAGACTTAACCAAGTCGAACTCAAGTCGAAGCATTTTTACTCGGGAGGCTGGCTGAATCCAAGCGCTAAGGTCGTTGTGCAATCTGTCCGCTCGATTCGTCTCTTTTGGTTAAAAATAAATCTATATGCTTAGCGATTAATTTTTTAAAATTAAAAATCATTTTTCAGTTGAAAATTTAACTATGTGTTTTAAAAGTTGACTAATTTCTAGAAAATTATTCTTGTTTGCAAATTCATTTATTTTTCGTTAAAAATTCATTGATTTCGTTAAAAAATTTATTTTTTTGATACAAATTTAACTAATATTTTAGCAACCTAACTACTTTGTCAAAAATATTTTTCTTTTCTTAAACATAAATATTTGAATTGAAAGTTCATTATTTTTGGTAGAAAATATAAGTATTTTGTACAAATATCCTTTTTTGGTTCAAATTTTTTAAAACTAAAAATTATACGATTTCATTTTTGATCACAAATTTAATTTTTCAGTTTTAAATTGATACATTTCGATGGAAATTTAACTATTTTATTCAAAATTGTCTTTTTTTGAATTACTTTTTAACACTAAAATGGAGTATTTTATTGAAAATTTGCCTTTTTTAAAAATTAAACTGTTTTTATTTAACATTGCAATCTTTTTTTTTTTAGTTGGAATATAAACTATTTAATTTTTCCTTAGAAATTCATCTTTTTTGGTTCAAAATTATACTACTTTATTAAAAACTAATTCTGTCGGTTGAAGATTCATTACTTTAGTTGAAAATTCATTTCTATGGATGTACTATATTATTGGAAATGCAATTTTGGATCTGAAAATTACACTATTCCATTTTTTATTAAAATTTAATTTTTTTAGTTAAAAAATCGTTTTCTTTCAGTCGAAAATTTGCCTTTTTTAGTTAGAAGTTAGCTCATTTTTTGGTTGACGATTTATATATTTTACTTTGGGTTCAAAATGTATCTTTATTAGTTAAAAATTCCACTATTTCATATTAAAAATAGCGAAAGTTATCAAAACACGTACTTAGAATTTTTGTCTGTAGACAATAATATTATGTTTGTAAAAATCAGAACTAAGAAAAATTGACCAGTAATTGAAATATTAATTGCTTAATCTTCAAACTGAATGGTATACTCTTTTGCTTTATTTTACAAATTAGCAATAATACTTTATTATTCATTGTTATAAAAAAAACTATTTTTCAGTTATTAAATTAAACTTTTTAAAGTGAATTATTTTACGTATATTAGTATATTTAATTAATGATTATTCACGTTGCATTATCCACTGTCGGGAGGTTTCCCCAGTTATGCAAAATAACGTTAATTACTGTACGTTACTTTACGATTTTTTTTGAAGGTCTTTATATTGAATTATGTTTAATGATCACCAATCGTGAGACATATCTCGATTATAGACAAAAAATGATCTGATGTTAAGGCGGCCGCAAAACTTCATTTTCAAGATTTACTAATTTTTCCCTGAACAATTTGTAATTTTCAATGTGCAATTTAATAAGGAAATTTGAATTAATAATCATTAAATGGTTTTTTATTGTTATCAATTCTTAATAAAAAAATTCGAATATAATTGAGAATTATATGAGAAGAAAAATATTTCCACAAAGTTACGGATCTTTGAATCTTGACACCTATTTTTTTTAATGAAATTGTTTTTCAAATTCTATATTCTGAACAATTTCTCTTTATTTTGCAGTTCCTTTTTTTCTGACAGTTATGAGTTTGGTTACAATTGTAATTATTTGTTTAAAAAATTAACAGCTTTGATAAAAAATGATCCTTTTTGGTTGAAAACTTATCTTCTTGAGTTAAAAATGCAACATTTTTTTTTAAATTCGTCTTTTCTGTAGAAAAATTTATCTGCTTTAGTAGAAACTTGATCCTTTTTTTCCTTGCTTAAAAGTGCAACTGTTCGATAAGAAATTAATCATCCTTGGTTGATGATTTGACGTTATATTGTTGAAAATTAGTTCTTGTTTTGTTTGAATTTAACTATTTTTTTTATCAAATTAAAATCTTCTTTGGTTGAAATATCTAAAATTATATTATTCCTTGAAAATTCAACCTTCTTGATATAAAGTTCATCCATTATATGAGCAAAGGTTAAACTACTTTGTCAAAAAAATAATGTATTGTTAAGATTGATTTTTTTGGTTATATATTGTTTATTTTTTTGGATAAAGATTAATTTGTCTTTCAGACTACAATTCATCTTTTCATGTTTAAAAGTCAAATGATTCTCAAAATATTCGACTTCTTAGATTGAAAATTGAAATATTTGGTTAAAAGTTCAACTGTTTTTAATTGAAGATAAATTTTTTTTTAATTTGACTATTTTATTCAAAATTTAATTTTTTTTTGAAGATTCAAGTATTTTGTTAAAAAGTAATATTTTTTGGTCAAAAATTTAAGTGTTGTTAAGCATTCGTCTTTTGGATAGAAAATTCTTTTTTCTTTAATAAAAAATTAATCTTGTTTGATTGAAACAAATAATTAAGAATCCAATTTTTTAATTTGAATTTAAAATTGTTTTATTCCTTGATAAATGTTACTATTTCCTTGCTAATTTCTTTTCCCCTATTTTGAAAAAAATTTTCACTGTGGAGTCTGAACTATCACCGTTAATCCCCTTTTACATCTTCAGTCTGAAGATTTAAAATTGTAAACATGATGAATTGAAGATTCACCCAAATATTGGGTAAAATTATTTTTAAAATTAGTATTTAATTTAAAAAAATTTTTTGTTGTTGTAACTTTAGGTGGTCAAAAACTATTTGCATGCGGTAGTGATCAAGAGGGCCAACTTGGTCGAGGAAGTAATGCAGTTGGTGACAGTTCCAGTTCACCAGTTATGGTCCACGATTGTGGATTAGCGGGACCAAAAGTTGTCCAATTATGTGCTGGGTCCCAGCATTCAATGGCTTTAACAGCTGATGGATCAGTCTTAGTTTGGGGCAGTAATTTGGAGGGACAACTTGGTTTACCAGGCACTTCCGGCCTCGTCAATAAACCGACGAAAGTTCAAATTCCTGAAAATATTAAACAAATTAGTGCTGGATATTATCATTCTGCTTTCCTCACCGGTATGATATTTAATTCTTTCTATAGCTTAAAGGGGTTAAAACAACTCGGGTTTTCGCCACATACAAAATGCGTCTACGAGGATGCATTTTGAAATGCATTAATCATACCACAAAATCTAAAAGCAATTTTACACATGGGAGCAAAGCGATTTTTAGAAAAATTTTCCTGTTTTTATTTTTGTTGTAATTGAAAATCGAGCATTCTTTTGCGCCTGTAAAATGCAGCGCGCCAGTTAAAACTGTATGATGGGTTGTAGTCACCCGATCTAGTTTCAAGCCGAACAAAATGTGCCATTACTGCGTCTTCGTCGCTTATAGTAATATAGAACATAAAATAATATAATACAACACAATTAAAAAAATAAATAGTAATAACATATCATGATAATTTTTTCAAAACACATCCCTGGTGGACCGAAGGAACCGAATGGAGCCTCTCCAAAGTACCCGTAGACCCCACTGGGTCCCCATTCGGTTCCTTTTTAAAAAACTCGAAAAGAACAGCAAACTCAACTTTTAAATTGTTGAAATTCAGATTCTACATTAAAATTCCCTATAGAAGATCACGAAATAATCGCAATCGTTTTTTTTTGCAACGCTGAAAAGTTAAAAAAAAATACAATACGTATAACGCCTGTTGACTGCTACACTTCAAATGCATTGTCTGTAAGTAGCAGTCAACAGGCGTTATACGTCTTATATTTTTTAAACTTTTAACCGTTGCAAAACAAAATATTGCGCTTATTCCATGACCTTCTGTAGGGAATTTTAACGTAGAGTTTGAATTTAAAAAATTTTAAAGTTGATTTTGCTGTTTTTTCGAGTTTTTTAAAAATAAACCGAATGGGGACCCAACGGGGTCTTTACGGTTACTTTGTAAAGACTTTATTCGGTTCATTCGGTCCGCCAGGGATGTATTATACTAATAATATCCTCCTTTTCGTCGGTAAAACTATCATTTTTGTCTTACCATCGAACCAGCTTAAAAATTCCATTTTAATTATTATTCGTTTTTCTTATTGTATTATATTATATATTACTATAAGCAACGAAAACGCAGTTGAAGATTTTAATCGACTTGGAACTAGAACGAGTGACTGCAGCCTAGCACACAGATTTACCTGGCGCGTTGTATTTTATAGGCGCAAAAACCACTTAATTTTCAAGTACACAAAAACAACAAGAACATTTATCGAAAAAATCGCTTTGCTCTCGCGAGTAAAATTACCTTTAGATTATTGTTTAAATCGTATATTAAACAATGCATCCTCGTAAACGTATTATGTATGCGACGAAAACCCGAGTAGTTTTAGTCCCCTTAACTCTTGTGTGCACCACCTACTTAAATTTTTGTACGTACGTGGAGTAAAAATTAAAATTTTGACTGGGGCCTCGAATCGCCATTATTTAACTAAATTCAAAGCAAATGGCGTGTATAGAATTTTTTTCGAAATTTTGTTACAATAATAATCGACTACAAAGTTAGATGCATCGAGGACTCACCCAGGATACGGGATACCCAGGTATTTGCCATACAAAATTTAACTGTAAGTGGGTTATTAATTTCTTATCAAGTGATTTTATTTATTTACGTGAAATATGTTGAGTAATAATATAATTAATAATAATTTGAATGTTTATTATTTATTAAGTAATTATTTGTTACATGCTGCATGAGGCACCCTGACGGACCGAAGGAACCGAGTAGAGCCTCTACAAAGTTCCCGTAAAGACCCCACCATTGGGTCCCCATTCGGTTCCTTTTTAAAAAACTCGAAAAAACAGCAAAATCAACTTAAAAATTTTTGAAATTCAAACTCTACGTTAAAATTCCCTACAGAAGGTCACGGGATAATCGCAATATTTTGTGTTGCAACGGTAAAAAGTTTAAAAAATATAAGACGTATAACGCCTGTTGACTGCTACTTACAGACAATGCGTATGAAGTGTAGCAGTCAACTGGCGTTATGCGTCTTATATTTTTGTAAACTTTTTACCGTTGCAAAAAAAAACATTGCGATATTCCGTGACCTTCTATAGGGAATTTGAACGTAGAATCCGAATTTCAACAATTTTAAAGTTGGGTTTTCTGCTTTTTCGAGTTTTTTAAAAAGGAGGCGAATGGGGACCCAATGGGGTTTTTACGGGTACTTTGTAGAGGCTCCATTAGGTTCCTTTCGTCCGCCAGGGCAAGCCCACGTGCAATACCGTGCGTCGTTTTACACGGTGTTCAAGAATGAGAATTAAATCAAATTTTCGGGCACTGTAAATTTTATTGTTTCTATCGTTTCTTGGACATATTTCAAAAAGATTGATATAAAATTTAAATTAGTCGTTATAACAATTTTTTTATAAATTAAAGAAACAATAATTTTTTTCAAAAATTTGTGAAATTATGATTTTTTAACGTTTATTAATCCGTATTTTTACACTACTTACAAAATATACTAACAATCCAACATTTTGTTAATAAGTATGCACTACCCGGGTAGAAATTGGCACTTTACGCCTAAACTAAATATTGCTTCTTACGAGGCCGCAGCCAGATTTTCTAGCTGGAAGAATCTAGGTTTTCCCTCTGCTGGCCCTCGACAGGTTGTTGTCGTGTGGTACTTGACTTAAATTATTTATATGCTCATTTTTTAGCATTATATTTTTAATTACACTAGATGAAAAGCTTTATTCATAAAGATATATTTAGAAAATAATTTCTATCAATAAATTATTTTCTCGAGGGGACCTTGTAAATTCCTCGACAGGTAAAACGGGCAATACAGCTGTGAGTGCTTGAAAGTACATTAATGTTCTTATGCTTAATTATACTTGAATTAAAAAAAAAATTTTAATTACCAAGATGCCAACTTTGAAAAATTTCATTTTTTCTGAAAAAATTTAAAACCTCATTTCTAAAGTATAGGATGAATCCGGTCAAGCATTTATGATATCGCACTCAGCGTCGCATCGTAGTTATGGGGATTAGGCGTTCGACTTATAAGCGTGCGGTGCGTGCGTTTGATTTTCGGCGCTTGCGGATATTTTAATAAACTGCGTTTGTCTTTAGTTATTAGTAATAAGTCTTCTTTAGCCAAATTTAACAATCAGTTTAGTTTTAGAATAATGTGCGGAGTATAGTTAAGAATTTAATGTCAATAAAAATACGCGAAAGCGGAAGAGAGTGTTTGCCAGAGGCTACAGAAAGGTGTACAATCTTTAGATTTAACTTTTGCAAAAACAAATTCCATTTGTTTAATTAATAAACAATTAATGAACGAATGTTAATAAATATTTCTCTAGACTAATAGTAATAATTAGTAGGAGGCAGGCAAATTTGCGAAAAAAACAAACTATTTAAACAAATTCCATTTGTTTAAATAATAAAAAATTAATTAACCAATGATAATAAATATCCGACTAGACCAATATTAATAATTTTAAGTAAAAAAAAACGAGAATACATTGTTCAAAAAGTCGATTTCATGAAGAATTAACATTTTTTGTTTTAAAGGTAGTTTTCAGGTACTCGGGGGGGGGGGGGGGGGGGGGGGGGGGGGGGGGGGGGGGGGGGGGGTTAGGGCTGTCAAACCCATATGTCTGATAGATGAAATTCGTTTTGGAAAATTCTCTACAGGCCTCCATAACTTTCCAGTAACATTTTTTAAGCCCTAAAAAATTATTCTAAAAACTAAAAAAAAAGTGATTTTTCCCCATGCATTTTACATGGGAAACTTCAAGTCAAAACCGGGACCTGTTAAAATAAAAAAATAAAAAATTACGGAATTTCTTTGTTCGGATTTGGAATAAAATGGTGGGGAAGGGGGGGGGGGTCTTTGCCCTCTAGCATAGAAAAAAAATCGCCATGCATTTTTGGACCACCCTAATACTTAGTGTTTATAGCGTATTTGTATTTTACTTCTTGATTTTATTTTATTAAATTATTATTATTTTAAATGCTTATTAAATTTAAGCAAAGACAGTAAATATACGTATCAATAAACGTTAATAAATCACCCTTTCACAAATTTATGAAAAAAATGTTTTTTTTTTAATTTATAAAAAAGTGTCCTAACGATTACTTTATATTTGATATAAATCTTGTTAAAGTATGTCCAAGAAACGATAAAACAATAAAATTTACAGTACCCGAAAATTTGATTTAAATCTCATTCTTGAACACCGTGTTTGTGGACTTAGGACACACTTTTCATTTTTATTTATTGAACTAAACAACAAGGTACGATTTTAATTTCATAATAAATTTCAAAAAGTAAGATGAATATCCGAGTATTCCAAGTGTGCAACAACATATATAAAGATTTGCGTCTACAAAAGGGTTAATAATACCTTTACGAAAAAATATCGTAGGAAAATCAGTATAGGTCTATAATTATTTTCAAATAGTTTATTCTAGATTATAGAAAATTCATTATCAGAACTAATGTAGAAAAATCAGGGAAAGTCAACGATGCTGTTGAAAAATCCTTATTTTTGGTTGAAAATTCATTTGTTTTGTTAAAAATGTGCCTTTTTGGATTAAGAACTCCTCTATTTGGGTTGAAATTTGTATACAAACTACAACGGCACACAAAAAAGTGGTCTGCCCGGCAGACTACACCAGCATATCTATGTTTTTGGGATCGCTGAATCCGAATTCGGGGTCCAAATAACCCATTACGCTCATATTTTTTTAAAAACCGCAAAAATAGACGTAAAATCGAGGAAAACAGTGATTTTTGTGCATATATTTTTGTAAAAAAATCTATTTTCATGCCCGCCGGTAGTAGCCAACATATTTTTATGTTTTTGGGGTTGCTGAATACGAATCCGGCGTTTGATTAAAAGACTGATTAAAATAACGGGGGATATATTCACAAGCTTTCGTTGTTTTATTTAATTCTGCACTTGTTTCTGCCCCCATGCTTGGTGGATAAGTGGAATTATTTTTTAGGTAGGTGATAGTCAAATATTTCGCGAATTGAGTTACTTGTGTATCTGTGGGTTTCGTAAGTATTAGATCGAAAACAAAACATTCCAATACCTCCTTCTTATCCAAAAACATAAGGGTTTTAAATAGAACTAATGATAAATAGATAATTGCACTACAGTGTATTTCTAAAGAAACGGGCGGCGGTGAGAAGGGCGGGGACAGAAGGACTGGTCATTGGTGGACTTACTGACGTGGTCCGTGCAGTGGAAGGGGACGTTCGCTCCCCTCAGCTGGTGCCAACCTGTGAAGCTGGGGGGGGGGGGGGGGGGGGGGGGCGGAAAGCATCACGGAGAGCAGAGCTGCCAGATCGAGCCTGAAATTTACCCCCACCATACCTACCGTTTGGGAGCCGCAAAACAGAAGGTGCATGATTACCACTGTGACTTCGTGGGTAAGCCGAAAATGCACGTTTCGACTTCGGTTCCCTGCTGTACGATGATTGCCGATCTGAAGGCTTCGGACGACTTCGGTGGTCTTCTATTTATATCTCGATCCTTATTTGAAAGAAATGGAAGAATTTGGCGAATTTAATGTTTCGCGTGATTCTTCATTTCATGCATGAGTCGATTTTAAGGTTATGTTTT
>NC_046665.1:48756675-48760708 GCF_010883055.1 Belonocnema kinseyi
TTATAATTATAAAATATAACATTAATTTAAATTAATAGTTGACTAACTTTTAATAGCAATAGTTAAACTTTTAACTAAAACAATTAGTTTTTTGAAAAAAATTTTGAATAAGAAGATGAATTTTCTTGTAGTCAAAAGAAATTAATTTTTAAACCAAAACAAACAAAAAAAATCTGCAAAACAGTTAAATTTTCAGACAAGAAATTTTTCAACTAATTTGATAAATTGTCAAACAAAAAAAAACTAAATTTTTAAAAAAGCACTTCCACTTTCAACCAGAAAAATTGAAAAAAATATTTGTAATTCTTTGAAAGTGCTTTAAATTGTTGAAATTAATTGAAAATTCCTTAGGATCTAGTAAAATGTTCTTAAGATGTATCAAATCCTTTAAAATCTCATATTAAATTACTGTAAGGAATTGAAAATTCCTTAAAACCTTTTAAAATTCTCTCAAATATTTCGAAACCTTCAAAATCTTTTGAAAAATCTTGACATTTTTTAAAGATTTTTTAGGTAATTTGGAGTTTTCTTAAACAACCTTGATATAATTATTTAAATACTTTGACATTTCTTTAATTTTTAAAAATGAATTAAAAATTCAGTGAAAAATTTAAAAAATACCCTGAAATATTTTAAATCCTTTAAAATCTCATATTAAATTACTGTGATTAATTAAACAATCTTTGGAATATTTTTAAATACTCTCAAGTATTTTGAAACTTTCAAAATATTTTCAAACACCTTCACACCTTTTAAAGATTTCTAAAGTCCTTTGGAATTTTTTAAAATAACTCTGCTAAAATTGTTAAAATTCTTGGAAATTCTTTGAAATTATAAAAATAAGTTGAAAATTACTTGACATCTTTTAAAAAATTCACAAAGATTAAACATCTGTCGAAATTTCTTGATATATTTTTAAGCTTTTGAAAATTCCTTGAAATTTTGAAAATTCCCTGAAATATTTCAAATCTTTCAAAATATCATATTAAATTATATTAAATTACTGTAATCAATGAAAATTCCTTGGAATCTTTTTAAATACTTGAGAGTATTTTGAAACCTTCAAAATCTTTTGAAATGTCTCTCTTTTAAAACATCTTCAAATATTTAAAATCCTTACAAATGTTTTGAAATTTTGTAAAGCTTCAGATTGAAATTAAAAAAAAGAAGAGTTTCAAAACGTTAAATATTAAAATGTTTGTAGATTAGAGCTTTGGAGATAGAATCAATGAAAATTCAAAGTTTTCGAAATTTTATTTTCAAAAATTTTCAACTATTCTATAAGAATAATAATATAATATTAATATTTTTTATGTAGTTTTTATGCGATTGCGAAAATATTTTAAAAATTTCCATCTAAACCTATATATTGTTGTGAGCCAATTTTAACTAATATTTTGTTTATTTACTATGTTTTCATTAGCATTTTAGTCCTGAAACTCATTGCGCAGTTTCATTTCAAACTTAGCTTTAAATTGTTTCGTTGCTTTGTTGTTGCATTTTTTTCTTGTTTATAAGCTCATAAATTGTAAATATTGTAAATTTTTTTCTGATCGTGGACAATATCATCCTTAGAAATTTTTAACTGAACAAATATTATAAAAATTACGTGTTTTATTATTTATTTTAACAGACGTAAAATATTATTTTCCAATTCAAACTATGAGATAAATACTTTTTGGTTTTTATAAATTATTTTTTTCATAAACTAAAGCGAATTGGGAAAAACATTACAAATTTGTTTTTTCAAAAACTTGTATCTCTCCAATTCTTTAGAGTAAGTTGAAAGTTTCTTTAAACTGCCCAAACAACGTTAATTTTCAGAAAAACTGAAAAATTTATTTTACAAAAAAGGTCAACTTTAATTTTTCCCTTGAGATTGTTTAGATTAATAGTAATATGAAGGAGGTCCTGTCAATTCCATTTTCACTAAACTAAGTAGGAAAATTCAGAAACTTCAAATTTCTGACATTTTATAATCAGAATTTTGTAAAGCTCAAAGTTTCTAAAGCATGAAGTTTTATAAATTTCAATCTTCAGTTTTTTAAAATTTCAAGATTTGTAAGGATTTTAAATATTTGAGGAAGTTTTAAAAGATGCCAAGGAATTTACAATTGATTACAGAAATTTAATATGAGATTTTAAAGGATTTGATATATCTTAGGATATTTTAATACATTTAAAGTAATTTTTAAATGATTTTAATAATTTAGTAGGATATTTTAAAGGATTTGAAATACCAGAAAAGTTGAAAAAAATAGCTAAAATTATTTGAAATTGCATTGAATTATTAAAATTACTTCTAAATTCCTTGTAATGTTTTAAAAGACCCTGAAATATTGAAAATCTTTTGAAATCTTTTGAGAACCCTCGACATCTTTTAAATATTATTAAGGTACTTCGGAGTTTCTTTAAACAAACCTGATACAATTTTTTTAATTCGTTGAAATTCCTTTAAATTATAAAAATGAATTGAAAATTCATTGAAATATTTTTAAACATTCTAAAATATTTAAAAACCTTTAAAATCGTTTGAAATTTTTTGAAATCTGTTGAAAATTCCTTGAAAATTTAAAAATACCCTAAACAAAAAAAATATATATTTATAATTTTATAATTATAAAGAAAAATCGTTGTAGAAATATTAAAATTTTAACTCAAGTAATTTCTGTTAAAACTTTAATTTAATATTTATTATTATTAATTTTTTATAAATGAATTTCCAAGTTTACAATTTTAAATGTGAAGACTTGTATCCCATCGCGTTGAAAATTATTCTTATGGAATAGTTGAAAATTTTTGAAAATAAAATTTCGAAAGTTTTGAATTTCTATTGATTATATTTTCAAAACTCTAATCTAGAAACATTTTAATATTTAACGTTTTGAAACTCTTGTTTTTTTTTTTAAATTTCAATCTGAAACTTTACAAAATTTCAAAAGATTTGTAAGGATTTTAAATATTTGAGGATGTTTTCAAAGATGTCTAAGAATTTTTAATTTATTTTTACTATTTACAGGAATTTCAAAGAATTAAAAAATGTTTAGAAGACTTATTTTAAAAAATTCCAAAGTAATTTAGAAATCCTAAAAAAAAGTACGAGGCATTTCAAAAGATTTTGAAGGTTTCAAAATACTATCAAGAATTTAAACAGATTCCAAGGAACTTGCATTGATTACAGTAATTTTATATGATATTTTGAAGGATTTGAAATATTTGAGGGAATTTTCAAAATTTCAAGGAATTTTCAAAAGCTTAAAAAACTGTCAAGAAATTTTTAAGGATTTTGAATACTTGAGGATGTTTAAAAGATTTCACTGAATTTTTAATTCATTTTTAAAAATTAAAGGAATTTCAAAGAATTCTAATTATTATATCAAGCTTGTTTAAATAAACAATTTTTCAAAAGATTTTGAAGGTTTCGAAATATTTAAGAGTATTTTAAAAGGTTTTAAGAAATTTTCAATTTATTACAGTAATTTAGTATGATATTTTAAAGGATTTGATAAATCTTAGGACATTTTACTAAATCCTAAGGAATTTTCAATTGATTTCAATTTTTCAGTATGTGATTTTAAAGGATTTAAAATATTTTTAGGTATTTTTAAAATTTGCAAGGATTTTCCAAGAGCTTTGCAAAATTTCAAGAGATTTAAAAGGATTTTAAATATTTTAGGATGTTCTAAATAATTTCAAGGAATTTTCAATTAATTTAAATCATTTAAAGCATTTTCAAAGAATTCCAACTATTTTTTTCAATTTTTCTGGTTGAAAGTGGAACTGCTTTGCTAAAAATTTAGTTTTTTATTCGTTTGACAATTTATCAAATTAGTTGAAAAATTTCTTTTCTGAAAATTTAACTATTTTGCAGATTTTTGTTTGTTTGTTTTGGTTTGAAAATTAATATCTTTTAACTACAAGAAAATTCATCTTCTAATTCAAATTTTTTTTCAGAAAACTAATTGTTATAGTTAAAAGTTTAACTTTTTCTATTAAAAGTTAGTCAACTATTAATTAAAATTAATTTTATATT
>NC_046665.1:48760808-48762254 GCF_010883055.1 Belonocnema kinseyi
CAGGGGTGGTCCCGAAGGAATTAACCCCCAAGCGGAGGTGTGAAAACCGTGCCGAAAGCTGAATGGCACCTGGGTCAGGTGTCTAGAACGGTGACTCTGGGACACCGGGCGACCTCTCAGAGTACGCAGCCTTATCCTTGCATGCGGGGCTCTACAAGGATGGACGAACCCCTTTCCTTAGCTTCTCGTGGGAACAACAACGACAACACCAAACATAGTTCTAGTAAGTACAGTTCAAAACAACAGAACGCGCAGGGCTCCCGACAATGGGTCGGCCAACAATGCCGACCAATCTAGAGATGGGGGAGCCCATGAAAATGGATTCAATGCGATGGATCGGCGGGATCTCGTAACCTTTGGGTGGGCGGAGCGACTGAATCACGACTTCCTAGAGTGCTACGATGCGAGTGTGGCCCCTGAACGGGGTTACATGGCACGGCTGCATGCTCTGTGGTGCGAGAAACACCCGGAGCTATCGCGCTTTTCGCAGCAACGTCTGCGAAACCATGCTGAACTACTCCGTAAAAGGGGCTATGTAAGCGGAACGCCTACTCTACCACAGCTAGAACAAGCCGGCAACAGAGAAAGAGAGGCGACACTAAGACCAACCGCGGGCAGATATTCAATAGATGAAGAGCGATGCTTTACGATCCGGAGAAACATCAACACCAAGGTTTCTCTCAAGCCTAAAGATCTGGCTGATATGGATGACGAGCTTCGTGGATATTTTTGCGGAGAATCCGACCTCTGGGCTATCAATTATTGTGTGTATAATGCAGCGAGAGCTTTGGCCGATGCGAACCGTAAAACAAAAACCACGGCTGATCATAAGACCAAAAGACGAATGGATCAACTTGCCACAAAGATAGGCTGGGCAAAACAGTACGCGTCCTGCATTCAGTGTGTGATTGACTACATCACATCTGGCCGGAATTTTACCGCCAAGGTTCGAAAGTTCGCGCGCGAACTCCGGACCCGTTATCACACACTTAACAAGTCAAAGCTGCTGACCATCAGACAGCATATTGTTGAGAGAATACGGATATTATCTGACGATAAGAAAAGTCTAGAGCGAAGGGAGAGGTGGGTCAGAGAAAATAAACAGTTTCTCTCTGACCCATCTCGACTCTTCCAAGACCCTCCAGTTACTGTCGAACACCCACCCAAACCAGAGGAGGTCGAAGTATTTTGTAGAGAAGTCTACGAAGTTCAGCATAGACTGGACGAAGACTCAGAAAATATAAAGAGCTTCAAGGAGTTATGTGTTGCCCTCATAACACCTGATAAAGAATGCCCACACATCACTAAAGACGAAGTGAAAAAAGTATTAAGAGGGATGAAGAATTTTCCGCACCGGGACCAGATTGTATCAAAACCTTCTGGTGGAAGAAGTTTTCTTCAACCCATCAGCATTTGGCCCGTATTTTCACCTCATATCTGAAGTCG
>NC_046665.1:48762354-48773817 GCF_010883055.1 Belonocnema kinseyi
GTGCCACAGAGCCGCATTCAGGATGTGACATCTATAAAGAATACTCTCCGAAGCAGATACAAACGTCTCATCCGACAGATTTGGTCTTCCGAACTGTCGGCGTGGAACAAAGTATCTGCAACGAACATGCTTGTCGTCCCGGTACTACTCTATTCATTTGGAATAGTTTCATGGACGAAGAACGAGCTCAGATCTCTTGATATCGGGACAAGAAAGGTTATGCACATGAACAAAAACATGCATCTTAAGTCTTCCGTTCCGCGACTGTACATCTCACGCCATCAAGGGGGTCGCGGAATATTGAGCCTTGAATGTCTTCACAACAGGATTATTCTAGGTACAGCACATAGAGTTGCAAATTGAAGAGACCCTCTTCTTAAAATGGTCAGGAATCACGAAGAAGTGGGCAAAGGAGCATTTCTGTACAAAGCAGCGGAGGAGACTGCTGAAGCACTCGGACTTGACTTCAGTATTAGGGGTGAGCAAAATGCATCAAATCTTATTTACCTCGAGTGCTCACTCCTGAAAGCCTGGATTAAGAAAGCACAAGAGAAAAACTTTCGTGAACAGCTCCTCGATAAGAGGATGTACGGTATCTTCCACCTTAACATACCGTCGCCACATTTTGAGCCAAGACATTCCCGACGATAGCTGCAGGGCGTGCCATGCACACCCCGAGCATTTAGCTCACATACTATCTAGTTGTGCAACTCACGCGGGAACGACATACATTCAAAGGCACAATGCGGCACTAAGAGTGCTTTATTACCATCTCTGTCACTCCTACGGCATTAACCTTCTTCTTGGCTTCGAGAAGCGAACCATGTTTGTTATCGAATTTTCGGCACCAGCTGACAAAAACATCATAACCAAGAAGAATGAAAAGAAAGAGAGGTATCGAGACCTTATAAGGGAGTTGCAACGATTGTACCCGGAATATTCTGTTAAATCGATCGTCCTTATCATCGGCGCTCTTGGAGGTGCCAAGTTTTCACTTGTTAATGGCCTAAGAAGCATCCCTGCGTGTCAAAAATATGCTAGAACACTTGCGGGAAGAATGCAGAAGACGGTTGTCCTTGGGTCGCTCTGTGTTCTTAGGGTGCACGAGGCTTTTGCTGGATCGTCGTATTGATTCCTTTACAGACTGTAACCACCTATCTCACGGTCGTGAGACGTGGTTGTGGCTGAAATTTTACCGCGATTTTGCTGGAAGCGGGTGCAATTTTCCATTTCAGCACCCGCTCCCGGCGAAAGCCTGCGGTTGTCCTTATGACAAATTTTTAATTATATATATACAGTATTAATAATATTCATACTATATACACCTGAAAAACATAACCTCAAAATCGACTCATGCATGAAATGAAGAATCACGCGAAACATTAAATTCGCCAATTTCTTCCATTTCTTTTAAATGGGGATCGAGATATAAATAGAAGACCACCGAAGTCGTTCGAAGCCTTCAGATCGGCAATCATCGTACAGCAGGGAACCGAAGTCGAATTGTGCATTTTCGGCTTACCCACGAAGTCATAGTGGTAATCATGCACCTTCTGTTTTGCGGCTCCCAAACGGTAGGTATGGCGGGGAAAAATTTCAGGCTCGATCTGGCAGCTCTGACGGAGAGAGAAATAGGCCTCCTAGCTTACCAGCCGCATGCGCCATGGCAGCACTATCGGACTAGTGGTCCCACTGTCTCTCACTGAGAGCGTGGGGGCGCTAGTGTTAGAACTTGGAGAAACAACGAATATTGGACTCCAGGCTACCAATTCGGAGTAACTCTCATTTCCGACCGGCATTGGCACATATACTTATATTACTTATGCCCGCATCATGACCGTACCGCATTAATCTTTTATTCTAGGCGAGTTGGACTCTCAGCATCCAGTAGTGGGCAAACCACACTACCAGTCACGCAAGAGCGTAGACCGCTGACTCTCGCCTAGAGCCCAATTGGCCAATTTGTGGTAAGGTAGCCAGCCAAGCGCCATAAGCGACTAGCGCCACTAGCCTCGGGAAGTTGGGAGGCCAATTTCTCTCTCCGTGATACTACCCATTTTTGGGATAGCTGAATCCGAATCCGGTATCCTAAAAACCCAGTTGGCTCATATTTCTTCTAAAAACGCAAAAATAGACGTAAAATCTACGAGGACAGCGATTTTTCGTGTAGGGTGATTGACCCCGTGAATGAACACTTAAGGAAATCACTGATTACAACTAGTCCATTTCACGTTATAATAATTGATTATTCGTACAAAACTTTTGAAAATAGATTCTTAAGAGTTCAAATTTCATAATCCGATAAACAAATTTTGTTTTTACCAAAAAGCTTTATAAAAAATAATTAAATAGTGCAAAATTAACGAAAACACCAGTGAATGAACACTGTGAGCCAATGAATGAACAGTAGAGCCCCAGTGAATGAACACTATAATCACTACAAATTAGAATTAGGATTTAGGTATAAAATTACATGGGTACATTACAAAATGAGCAATTAAATAATGTAAAATATTAGAAAGCGTTGCAGAATTTATTAAATATATTATTTCAATAAAAACCACTAGACATTTAGATATAAAGAAAGGAGGTAATACAAAAGTTTAGCACACAACTAGGTTAACTTTTCCTAATTTTTTATAGCAATATTTATTTTTTAAAAACATTTCTATCAGTTCTTTTAACCTTACCAGAAATACAACTTTTCATTTAAAAATCGATAACTCTTATCCAGTGACTACAAATGGAAATCCTGTAAACATTTATAAATATATATTGTCTAGTGCGCAGTAGTACCTAGCACGAATTAATGTTTTCCATAGTTAAAAAACGTTTTTTATGTGCAAAAAAAGCATTAAATTTCTAACCTCAAAGTTGCCTTACCTTTAATTTAGTTCGTGCGTACTTTTTTGATGTTATAACCAACAAAAAATATATTTAAACTATAACTATTTATAGTTTATATTTATATTTATAGCTTCGATATTTATAGTCGCAATAATTGAAAGAAACTTATTAATATGTAACGAAACAACAGCCAGGTTTCCGTAACTTGCTGTTCATTTACTGGACCTGCGGGGTGACAGTTTTGCTCCAATAAATGAACACAGCGTTCGTTCACTGGAACACGGGCGATTTAAAGGTCGAGTAGATGAACACTCATTTATTAATAAAAAACGTACTTTTTGTGAAAAAACCCTGTGGAAAATTGAATAATAATATCTTATAACTATAGCATCACAGCTTTGATGCAGAAAAGGTAAAGAATTTTTTTGTAAAAGCAGTGTAAAGAAGGAGTTGCTTAGACCCGTACGTTATACTGGTCGATGACTTTCTCACCATCACTCACTATAATCGATGATGCTTCACATTCAAGAAATTTTTAAAATGATTTACAAGAATTTACTGCAATGAATTGTGTATTTAAACTCTTCAAAATTGCTTCAAGATTTCAAATATATAGAAATTCATAAAGACATTAACTTTCAAAGGTTATATTTATATATTTTTTGCATTAGTGTTTATTCACTGGTGACTGTTCAGCCACTGGATCATTCACCCTATATTTAACAAAAATGCCATCCCCGGTGGTTTTAATCAGCACATTTATATGTTTTTGTGGTCACTGAATCTGAATCTGAGGTCCAAATAACCCAGTCGGCTCATATTTTTTCAAAAAACGCAAAATATATTTTTTTGCCATTTTTACGTCTGTTGTTGCGTTTTTCGAAAAAAGATAATCCAATTGGATTATCTGGACCCCGGATTAGGATTCAGCGATCACAAAATCAATATAAATACGATTATTAAGACCATCGGGCATAACAAATTTTGTTTACAAAAATATACAAGAAAAATCGCTGTTTTCATCGATTTTACGTGTTTCAAAAAAGTATGAGCGAACTGGGTTATTTGGACCCCGTATTCGGATTTAGCGACCCTAAGAAAATATAGATAAAATTTAAATATTTGGCTGAGAAATGCTTTTTCATTAAAAAATTATCTCTTTGGGTAAGAATTATAATATTTTGTTAACAATTTATTTGTTTTAGACGAAAATTATTCTTTTTAAATTGAAATTGTTACTTGAAAAAAGATCCTACTCCATCTTCACTCCATTGGGAATCGAACCACAAAACTTCTGATTTCCGGTCAGGTGCTTTTCCAATTAAGCTATTAGAGGGATCAGAATAAGAACTCTTAATTCAAGAATATAACGCTAATTTTTAGCTAGGTGTTAATGGTACAAGTAATTATTAAAATTTTTTTTAATTTATCCGCTATATCATCAGAGATTGTACCTTACCGACAGTAGATCAACCCTCCAAACCATGAAGGCAGACAATCTACACAATATCGAACAAGTTAAGAATCATCAATAACAGAAAATGCTTAACTTCATAATAAGACTAAATGGAAAATAATATTTTTAAATTAAAATTAGTTCGATTCCCAATGGAGTGAAGATGGAGTAGGATCTTTTTTCAAGAAATAATTTTAATTTAAAAATATTATTTTCCATCTAGTCTTATTAAGACGTTAAGCATTTTCTGTTATTGATGATTCTTAACTTGATCGATATTGTGTAGATTTTCTGCCTTCATGGTTTGGAGGGTTGATCTACTGTCGGTAAGGTACAATCTATGATGATATAGCAGATAAATTAAAAAATTTAAAAATAATTATTCTTTTTACTAAGTGTTTTTTTAATAATAATTTAAATATTATATATTGAGTTAAATTTGTTCTGTTTTAGGTATAATTCAACTATTTTGTTAAAAAATCGTTATTTTTTTAAATACAAGTTAAAAATCCTAAATACAGTAAAACTCTTCAATAGCTTCACAACCTTCGTTGAAAATAAATATTTTTACTGCAAATTTAACTATTTTATCGTGAGTTGAAAATTACTTTTTTTACTGAAATTAATTAATTTTTAACATAAATTTAACTGTCTACTTTAAGTTGGGAATTTAGCAGTGTAATGTGAACATTCAATTATTTTGTTAAAAATTCGTCTTTTTGGTAGAGGTGTAATTTCATTAGTAGAAGCTTCAACTTGCTGGTTGAAAATTAATTTCTTTGTTAAATAACAATTGTTCAAGTGAAAGAAATCATTTTTAAAAAATGTAGTTGAAATGAAATTGAATAAAATTCTAAGGTACTACTAAGGATTTCATGGGACTTCTACAGATTTCAGTGGATTTTATGGTGTCTTGGAGAATTTCAATCATTTAAACATTTTTAAAAGAGTTTAAAAAAAAGTTACAGATTGCCAGTAATTATAAGAGATTTTAAACAATGTCTAGGGATTTCACAATATTTAGGAGAATTAAAAAATTGTGAAGCATATCAAATAATATAGTGTATTTTTGAATTCATTCAAATGCTTAAAATCTGATAAAATACGAAGAAATTTCACGAAATGTTTTCATCAGCCTTTCTGAATTTCTTTGAAATCTTTGAAATTGTTAGAAATATGTACAAATTATGAAAAATCCTGCGGAAATAAATTAACGCAAATTAATTCTCTAAAGTTCTCCAAAATTCCGTCGTTATCCCCCTGAAATTTATAAAATCCTACAAAACCTTTAAAATACTTGGAGGTCCTATAAAATCCCTTATATCTTGTGAAATTGTTTGAAATTCCTTTGGATATCCTTGGACATCCCACAAAATCCACTGAAATGTTTAAAAACTCTTAAAACTTAGGAATATTATAAAAAACTTTAAATCTTTAAAATTACTGCAAATGCATTTGATTGCTCTAAATCCCTTCAAATTGCTGAAAAATAGAAATTCCTTGAAATTAAATTTAATTAATTCACTAAAGTTATCTAGAAAATCCTTGAAATTCCTTAAAATACGTTTAAATCTTTTGAAACCGTAAAAATCCAAAAATCCATCTATTCAAATACCATAAAATCTTTTGAAATCCCGTAAAATCCTTTGTAGCCTTAAAATCCATTGAAGTCTTTTAAAATTCCTTGAAATCTACGAAATCCCTTAAAATTACTGTAAATTATTAGAAATTACATAGAAATTTGAAAGCCTTACAATCGATGGAAATCCCTCGAAATCCATTGAAATCTGTTGAAATCCCTTAAAATCCCCTGACATTTATTTAAATCTTTGAAATAATTTCAACTAATCCGCTTAAAATCAATGAAAAATCCTCGGGAACCCCTTGAAATTCTTTAAAATCCGCTGGTGTATTTGAAATCTTTTAACTTTATTGGAATAAGCATGAAATAATTTGAAATCATACCATTATATTTGTTCCTAAGGGCGAAAAAGATTTCGATTTCATAATAAATTATTTTAAAGGCATTTAAAAATATTCTTATAATAAAATATTTTAATTATCCTGCAGAAAGTGGCTTCGTTTATATTTGTGGTGAATCTGAAAGTGGGAAATTGGGTATCGATGTGAAATTTTCAACTCAAGCAGCTCCCAAGCAAATCATGCTTTCGAAGTCTGCAACTAAAATAGCGTGTGGCGGTCATCATACCCTTATCCTAACTGGTAAGGAATAGTTTTATAAACTTATTTAATGTTTTCATAAATTTGTTTTTATCTCTAATTTTTGTAAACAAAATTGTATGAGTTCAAATTAATTTTAAAGAATTTGATAGCATCTATTTTCATCTATTCTTCAATTGTCTTGTGTCACAAAAATGAATATTAAATTAATTTAAAATTTCAGAAGATGGTTGTATATATTGTATGGGAAGCAACTCGAATGGTCAATTAGGATTAGGTACAAACGTGACAGAAGTGCAAACACCTAATCTTCTTCCATTAGATGTCTTAAAAAACGAAGTGATTTCTAAAATATCTTGTGGAGAGAGCCATAGTGCATTTCTGACTAGTGAGTTAATACAAAATAAGTCAAAAAATAAGTTATAAATATTGTTAAAGTAATAAGGTGCGCTTTGCAGCTATTCTCGAGAAAAATATATTTAAAATCATTCATTCATGTTACATGAATTGCAATGCGAGAATCTGTAATCTCCCGGTTAGAAAGCTTGTGCTCCGAGTTTGCAACTGGAAAATTCGTGTTCGATTCTTGCTGCCAGCATTTTTTCCTAATTTTTTCATTCGATTCAAATTCACTTTTATTTTTAGGTCACTATTAAATTTATTCAAATCAATCAAAATTATTAATTTTTTTATACGAGAAATTGTTTGTTTTTTCAACACTGATCACTTCCGAAGCAAATAATTCAAAGATAAATCAATGCCGCGATATTGGATAGATCGAAAAATGCATGAGGAAATTTCTTTTTTAGGTTTACACGCATATGGTCCACAGATTTGTACGAAACAAAAAAAATGCGTTAAAAATATATTTAGAGTTTCAGCAAGCCCCATTAGGTTTAATACGTAATTTTCCATGATAAAAAAGATGTTTTTGTAAATTTTATTCAGAATCGTCAATATTAGTTGAATCAAATTAAAACAACATTTTTCTACAGTCAGATATAGAATACAATTGAAATTTTCAAATATCACTCCTATAATAAGTCCGTTTTATAGGGTCGTACATAAACCCCATTAGTAAAAAATTAGGTTTTCGAAGTGATGATGAGATATTGCCATATATAGTTTCAACAGTTTATTATTGTTTTTAGCAATTGTCTATTTAAATAGAGTTAGAAAGTCGTTGAATTTTCGAATGTTTTAAATTATTTTTATCTTTTCAGTTAGAATAACGCAATAATCAATTCGGTTTTACAGAAGTAGTTTTTTAAACAATTACTTGCTTTTTATAATAATATTTGTTTAGAATAATACTTTAAAGTTGCAGTTTTGTCTAAAAATGTTCACCTTTTGCAATCTTTTCCAATAGAGTGAAATGATAATTAATTAATGTTAACAAAATAATTGTTTAAAAACATTGTTATTGTTTATAACAATCTGTTCCTTTATATAGCTAGATGGTTGCGGTTTTTTCTTCAATTTTTTACTTTTTGTCCACTTTTCACTTAGTTAAAAATAAAAATGAATAAAATATGAAAAAAAGAATTATTTAAACAAATTATTATTATTTATAACATTTTCTCTCATAGTAATGCTAGATAGTTGTAGCTGTTTCTTAAATTTTCCACTTTTTGTCCACTTTTCAGTCGGAGTGAGGTAAAAGTTAATAAACTTTAACAAGCCTACCCATTAAACAAATCATTCTTGTTTGTAACAATCTTCTTCTACAGTAATGCTATATAATAGCATTTTTTCTTAAGTTTTCCACTATTTTTAGTTATGAACAAATGATTAATCAATAATAGACAGACTAATTTTTTAAACAATTTCTTTTATTTTGTGCATACATATATATTCTGGAATAAAATGGATATCTGATTTATTCTTCAAGCTTTTTATATGGATTATACCAAATGTAAATTTGCCTTCGCGTATTTACTGAGAGCATTTTGTTTAAATTAATATTAATATTTATTATTTATTCTGAGAGAAAAAGCAAAAAAAAACTGAAAATTTCAGGAAAACGCCGCAACTTTCTAGCTTTGCTCTAAGGTGAAATAGTTTTAAATAATAATAAATGACTTAAGCAATGATGTTTTATAATTTTCATTAAATAATATCTCATTGAGTAAAAAAAGAAAAAAGTTAAAAACTTCAGATAAAACCGCAACTATCCAGCTTTCTATAGAAGAAGATCGTTGTAAACAATACAAATTTGTTTAAACAATGATGATTGTTAAAAAAGACGAAAAATTCTACCATTATTCAAGGAGAATACTATTAAAAGTAGTAATAAATAGCCTAAACAATAATGTTTGTTAATTTAAATTATTGATTACTTCACTTTAAGTGAAGAGTTAACAAAAAGTTGAAAATCTTGAAAAAAGCCTAAACTTCCTAGCATAATCATTGAAGAAAATAGTTTTACACAATATTCATTTGTTTAAACAGTTGTGTTTGTGAAATTTTGTTATTTATTACTTTCTCAAACTGGACAATAAGTTGAATATTTCAGAAGAAGCTGCCACTTTCTGGACTTATTCAAAGATAATACAATTTAAAATAATAATAAATTGTTTATACAATTAAGTTTTATAACTTAAATTAATTACTGCTTCACTTTAGATGAAAAGTTGCAAAAAAGTAAGAAATTTCAGAGAAAACCAGAACTATCTAGCTTTATACAGGCAAGATACTTATAAAGAATAAAAATTTGTTTAAGCAATAATTTTTGTTGAATTTTAATAATTTTTAACACTCTAAGTGAATAGTAGATCAACAGTTCAAAATTTCAGAAAAAAGCGCAACTTTTTACTATTATTTAAAGAGAATGTTATTTTAAATAATAATGAATTGTTACCGCGATCTTTCCATTAAATCTCTCTAATTATTGCCTCGATCAAACTGAAAACCTAAAAATGAGTTTAAAAATTTGGAATAAACCGCGAATTTCTAGCTCTATTCTAAGAGAAAATTGCTGGAAACAATAATTAATTTTTTTAGTTGCAAATAATTAAAATTTAATTTAACAATTATAGTTATTAAATTTTCAATAATTATTACCATTCTTTCAGTGAAACATAGACAAAAAGTTGAAAATTTTAGAAAAAATAGCATCTTTCTGACATTATTTGAAGAAAATATTATTTAAAATAACAATAAAGTGGTTAAACAATTCCATTTCTTTACTAGGACTAATTATCACCTTGCTCTAATTGAAAAAGAGACTGAATTGGAAATTTAAAAAAGCTGTGAATTTCTAGCATTATATAAAGAGAATATTATTTTAAATAATAATAAAAAGTAAAGTGATTATAACTAACATAGAAATTCTCAATAAAAAGAAAAGAAATTACAGTTTTCTATAAAAAAAAACTTTTTTGATGTAAAAGTGGTAAAGGTAGTACAAAGAAAATTTTTCATTAAAAAAAAAAGATTAAAATTAATATTTTTGCTTGATTTGAATAAATCTAATAGTCAGTTTTTATAAAAAAAAATGTGCAAAAAATGTCGGAAGCAGGAATCAAGCCTGCACTTTCGGTTATAAACTCGGACCGCTACCACCTGATCTAATCGAGGTTTGAAATATTTTGTTAAAGGCATAATAAAATAAATGACTTAAACTGTTATTATTAGTTATGTTTAAAATACAAATAACTAAAATACACCTTTTATTTGCAAAAGATAGTGGAAAAATCTACACATGCGGCGATGGAAGGCATGGAAAGTTGGGCTTGGAAGAGAATGAAAACAATGTACACGAATTGACATTTGCTACGAGATATCAAGAGCTTTTCGTGACGAATGTAATTATATATAAAAAAATTTAATTCTTATTCTTGATAATTTACTATTAGAGAATAATAATTATTTCAATTCGAGGTTTCCTGTGGAGGATGTCATACAATTCTAGTCGGTCGAAGACGAGATTCAGGAAATAGAGAATCCGAGACAATACAAACGGTAATTATAGAATATATGGCTAATTAACTAAAAATTAGGGTTTAAGCAAATAATCAAATGAATTTATTATTATTATTTCGTAAATTATTTAGCATATATTTTTTTTCTTATACGTTTTATTTTTATGTTTGAAACTAAAAGGAAGGGAAATTTTTACATTTAGAGTCTGGTGGTCGATAGGAACTAACATTTTTAACAGTAATTTCCCTTCAGCATGTGTGTCTAAATCTAAATATAAATTTTATATCCTCATAAAATTCGTTTGCATAGGTGTTTATACATTTAAGTCAACAAGTTTTTCCCTTCCTCATTTATGACTGCGAGTGCAGTTTTAATAAATATTGAAAAGTGAAAATACATTTATCTCGAAGGTAGAAAGTAGGTTCAGTAATATAATTAAATAACTAAATTAGGGTGAGCCAAGAAATTTAAAATGATCAGATTCACTGATAAATTTTTTAATTTGTAATTTCAGAAACTCTTTTTCTATAGAAATTTTTCTGATCCATTTTTTGTGTTAAGTTTATGGAAGTAACTGAAAAAGGCATAAACAAATTTTTTTCGTAAATTTATACCTGAACTTGAGAAAAAAATGTTTTTTATTTATTCACTGATGCTCTTTTTAATGAACTAAGAAGACACATACATATTATAAACTTTCAAAGAAAATTTTTGTTCTATTAAAATATAATGTTTACAAAAAATACGAAATATGCAGTTTTTTAATTTATAAATAAGGTTGCAAACATTTTTAATTTTTAAAGAAAATTTTGTTCTATTTTGTACGAATCTCGTGTAAAAGGATTTTTACAAAATTGCGTTTTTCGTAAATTCTTAAATATTACACTTCGCGAAAAAAATGAGGCACCTAGAGAAAGAGCAGAACAAACAAATATTATTGTCCAGGAAAAGTGCGATCGAAAAATAGTTGGAGCAAGAAAAAGACAAGTTTTGATTCCGCTGTAAAGACGAACAGATTGAAGTTGGAGGAAAAGAGCGACAACGGAGTCGCTTTT
>NC_046665.1:48773917-48782398 GCF_010883055.1 Belonocnema kinseyi
TATATCTTATAAGTTTATGTTTCAATTGATGCAAATGTTTCTCTAACCTTGCTTATGAATTGTTTATTACTGATGCAATTTTAGAAACTTCACAAAATTTTTAAAAGCTGGAAAAACGTCTACGACCCTTTTCCCTCAGTTTGTAAATTTTTTTCACAAAAAATTTAATAATTAATCAGAAAAATTCTTGTTTCAGCCAGGCTTTACGATTTCTTATCATAATATGATTACATAAAAGAATGGTTTATTACTTTAAGAATTTCGAAAGGAAAATATTGGAAAAAGTATTTCAGAGTAAAATTGTTTTTTGTCTACAGCATTATAGGCTTCAATAAAAAAACTAAATTTGTTATGCACGATAGGACAAAAAGTCAAGATAAGCAAAATATTTCTTTTTGAATGCTCTACAAGATTATCATAACAACTTTTTGAATTTTCTTAAAAAATCGAAGATTAAAATTTCTACAGCATAAAAAGAATGGAAGATCAAAAATTGAATTTTTTCATCGAACTATTTTACAGTATTTCAAAGATTTTTAATTATATAAATGTGTTTGCAATAAAACACTAACTAGGTATTACTCCCGGTTTAAACTAACCCCCTCCCCCCCCGCCCGCAACAGCTCATCAATCGAAATTTCGTGAGTCACTGAGGTTAGGGATATAATTTGGAAGTTAAAAAAAGGTAAGACTGATGTGTAGACCGTATGTGTAACGTTTAAATCGTAAAAATTAAATTGAAAATGAAGAAATTCAGTTTTTTTAAGAAACGGCAGAAGTTGCAATATAATGTTTAATAAACAAAACTTTTTTCAAAGAATGCGAATTTTCGAGGGGCTGGTCACTCAGAAATCAGGGAGTCAGACTAATAAAGACTGCCACCGGAATAACGAAGATTTCTTAGAGACCTCGTCGGACTAATTCCAGATTTCTTGAGACTTACCACGAGACTCCCTCGAAAAGTTAATCGCGCAGTACTCGAAACAGATCTCCCGAGTGTTTCCGACAGAGTTCGAATCTTTCCGAAGGGGATTTCGCCGAACCGGCCGGCTGGTACGAGGCTTTTCTTGACGCACTAAGTCTTACTGATACTAACTTTGGCACTAGCCAAGGAACAACGCAATAGAATTTAGAGATTCCTACTGACCTCCACAGGGTATTTCGGAGCGCAAAGGCCAACAGTTGTAGGCCGTAGGCCCGCTCAAACAACTAAATTTCTTATTGTAAAAATTTCGATCGCAAAATCTTTTTAAAAAATGTTCGTAAATTTGTTTTTCCCACCACGTTACAGACCTCAATAAAAAACATCAGTTAATACTATATATAAAATGTTTTGTTACATACATGTACATTTGTAACTATAAAAATGCCGATAGGAAAATTTTGAAAACAAAATTTTCTAAATAATTTTATTTATCCCCGAAAGCGTTACAGGCTTCAATAAAAGCAACCACATTTGGAGAAAGCAAGTCATTTAGGCAGAAAATTTTACCAAAGCAATTTACGCTATCATTAAAAAAAAATATTCTACACATATTCATCGTTGTTTACATATCATCTTCTTCACCGTCAGCTATTCCGAAATCTCTCTCATCGGACCCAGCTTTATATTTCAAATTCTCATAAAAATTTCTGAAATTCTCAGGTATGAGCATTTTTTGCTCTTGAAGATCGTCCCATTTCGCCTTTGTGATCGTATTACCCTCTGGATAGGCTAAAAGTAAATCTGCAATGTGTGTTTGTAATTCGGACGAAGACACAAAGTGTTTGCGTTGCAATTTCTTCATTACGAAAAAGGGCGCGGTTTTGCGAGTTCTGCTGTTGATTTCAAACCAATCGTCCGGTGTCGAAACAAGCGCATGAAACTTTTTCTCTTTTTCGATAAGTGCGAAATTTCGGTCGCAGCTATTATAACTATGTCCTGGCACAAAGTATTTCTATTCAATACAGAGAATGTCTTCATTTTCCAAAAAATGCTGTAACATCAGGGTAACTTTAATATTCCTTTTTTCCCCCCCCGCAACTATCAGAGTATAGCTTGATTGTACTGATGTTGGGATTGAGGTTCTCCTGCAAATGCCGTAAAAGGCAAGAACCAATTTCGTGGCCACCACGCGAAGCGATCGACTCATCCCATACGTACATGTATGCTGAAAAAATAAGATGTAAAATCATAATTTAGAGAGAAATGACGAATTTTTAAATTTTTTATAACTACGTGGATACATTTTTTTAAATCGGGAAGCTTTAGAAAATCCGAAAACCTACTGAAGTTATAGATAAGTTTAGACATTTTTAAAAAATCACAAAAATTTGAAAATGTATAGAGATGTTATGATGAGAAATATGTAAGGTCAGAAAATTCAGCGGTGCCACTAAACAAAAAACAAAATGTCATATATTGCATATTTTTTGCTTTTTTTTACCAAAAAATTCTCGTTTGCTCTATTCGTTTTAGAGAAAACAGGGCTATAAAAATCATAAAAAAATGATTAAATTAAACAAAATGACTAGGTTAGATTTTTTAGCTATTTTTTTGCTTTCTAATGTGATATGAAACACTTTTGTGAAATCAACCCTTATTTTAAATAGCAACCCCCCTGTGCTGCAAAACGTATTTTAAATAAAGGAACTATCGAAATGGAAAACACTTATAAAATATAAACATGGTATTTTAAAAGCATAAGTGAGAAGAAAAATTATTGCTTACGCCTAATAGTTACAAAAACAACCCTCGTATTTGTATTCGAATGTAGACTTGCATACTGATGCCAAAATTGTATACATTAACTGTTGGGACATTTTTCCTCTTGATTTTTGTGCTCTTTCATTCTTCTCCAATGTCATATCAATCGCTTTTGTAAAATTAACCCGAGGGGCTGGTCACTGGGATTTCAGGTGACTCCCGGACTTACGAAATACCTTGTGGAGGTAAGTATATAATTGATCTTTCTCGATGCACCTTTTAATGCCCTTAATCAACTTTCAACGCAACCATTGTGTCTCTCAAGCTAGCACTTCTAGTAACGAAATTCCCCAATTTTTTACATTCTCATCATTTATGATTGAGAAAGTATTAGAATTGTCCGAAATTTGACATCACAGTTTTTCAACGTATCTTCACGTTTCAAGACCCTCTGAATCCGAAAATAAGGTTTTTACGATGGCGTCTATCTGTCCGGCCAGACGTCCGTCCGTAAACACGATAGCTTTCGAAAAAATGAAAGGATCAAATCCATCTTCGGCACACTTCTTTTAGGTCCTAAAAGAAAGGACGAGTTCATAAACCAGCCATTTTTGATAAAAATTCAAAAGGTGAGCGCATTTCGAACATTTTTTAGACCACTTTCTTCTGAATTTGCAAATTCTATGTACGGAAGTTTATAGTAATAAAAAGAACAAACAAATTATTTTTATGAGTTTTTTCGATAAAAAGAAAATTCTCAGAGTTATGGCGTTTTCAAAATTTTTAAAATCAACCGAAAATCCAAATTTTAAGCCAAAAAACGCACGATATGAAAGAAAGTCATTAGAAGAAAGATATTTATTTTTGATAGCTCTACAATATTATCATAACAAATTTTTGGATTTTCTTGAAAAATCCGAAATTCAAATTTTGATTGCCCAAAAAATAATGAAAAATCCAAAATTCCATTTTGTGTACAAACTATGTAGGATTCGAAAAAAGATCAATCAGCAAAAATTGTTATCCCAAGAAAGATCTACAATTTCGTTAAGAATCACTTCTTGATAGGATGCGTACTTTTTGCTTTATTTGTGACAAATAACATTGAAAATAAAAAATAAATAAATAAAAATGTGTGGAAAAACGACGAAAGTTATGAAAAAAAAAGATTCTACAAAACCTGTTTACAAATGTCTGTCGGAAATTGAGCGTGCAGCGCGAGTGTCACGATGAGAATGTGTACCTCAAAGCCTTCAGAGCTTTGAGAAAACTAATCTTCGACTATAATTAATTAAGTAGACAATTCAGAATATGAAGACGCATATAAATACTGACATTTAAAAGAGATCTTTTTAATAAAATTTTATTGAAGCATTTCAAATGCAAAGAATAAATATCCGAGCGCAAAGCGCAAGGTAACCCATTATCGAGCGCGAACCTCGATGTTAGAATTTTGGGATTTTTTTGGACTTTTTTTTATCTGTATTGTCTATTTTTGGGCTCCACTACTTTTTATGAAAATTCAAATTTCGAATGGAGGTGTTGGCTTGCATAAGCCTAGCACCTCCACTGTATGAAAATTAAAAGAAAAAAAAGAAAACACGTTAGAATTTATGGCTTTTTGGGTTTTTGAACGCAACAACAATCAATTTCCAAAATCTACCCCTACTGAAAATAAAACTACCCCCTATATAAAAACTCAAATTCGGAAAAAACAAAGAACACCAGATTTGAGGCTTATTTTGGACTACCGAATGCACGAAAAAATGCAAAAACCACCCCCATTTTCAAAAAACCACCCCCTTGCGAAAAATAAAATCTGCAAAACACAAAATGCACCAGATTTTGGGCTTATTTTTGGCTCTCGAATTCACCAAATTAAAATTCAGAAAAACCACCACCATGCACAAAAACAGCCAACCATTAGTAAAAATTTAAACCTCGATATTGGCATTTTTGTAGAGCCCAAAAATCAGAGACTCCATTGACACTGGAAAATTCGCAAAAAGATTATTTTTTTACAATTTCAAATCTGCGTGGTAGAGAGGGATTGATTTGAGAGATTAGGGGTGAGCCCAATAATCGGAGTAGGTATTTTCGAGAAGCCTAAAAATCAGAGATTCGATTGACAATGGTAAATTCTCTAAATAATTATTTTTTGACAATTTCATATCTAAGTCAGAGAATCAGAGAATATAATAACACAGGAAAATTCTGAAAACTATTATTTTTAGACAAAGTCATGATTGCCTGTTAAGATGTGGCCCCTTTTCTCTCAGGTCTCGAGTTCTATGCTTTTAGATCACAGAGTCTGAGACTTTAAATAACGCAAAAATTTTTGCTCTAAAATCATGTGCTTCCGTGAATTAATCTATTGAAATTTCTCTCCGTTTAGTAACGCTGTAAAATTCCGAAAAATATTATTTCTACTACGCAGATATTATATCTACATAGTCATATCTAAGAAATATCTAATCATATCTAATTGTATCTATGATTTTTGGGCTCCGCAAAAATACCCTCTCCGATTTTTAGGCTTCAACCCTTAATATCGATATCGATATTATATTTTTCTCGCGCTTCGCGCTCGATGATACTTTCACTTAACGCTACGCAATCGGTCTTTCTATTTACCCCATATTTGTGCGCAAGCCTTTTAAAATTAAAGGTTAAAGCATCGTCATTAAGAACTTCTCTACATTGTGTTCAACTCTATTATACCAAATGTATATTAAATTTATTTCTGTTCCTCGGTATAGGGTTGTTTATTCAGATATTGAAAAATAAAGTAGAAATCTCCTTTTTAATTATTACTTTATTATTTGTTTCTTATTTTTTATTAAATATAATTCTTAGCCAACCTAAAAAATGTATTTATTTTAATAAATTTATATTATTACCGTTCATAATATGTATTAGTATCGGAAAAAACGTATTTTTACTGTCTTATTTTTATCATTAAAAGAAAATGCGCATTATATTAAAATAAAAATTATTGTTAAAAATTTTACTGCAACTTGTGTCATTTTTCCATCATTCAATTAGTTTATATTAAATGTAAATGTAATTTAGGCGGAAAATGTTGTAAATAAAATGTTATTTTAGCTTGTGTCCTTTTTCCATAAAAATTATTGTTTAACTTTAAATATATTTTTATAACAGAGTTTATAACAAAATTGTAGATTTTTTTAAATAAACAACTTTTGTCTTTTAATTTTGTTCTTCTCTTGTGTGCTTGATCCAACAATTTATTTTAAAAAATTTTAATCTTATTTTTTACTATTAAAAGAAAATCTGCTCGTCCTATCTAAAAATAAGTAATAAGAAATTTTTTTTTTTGGGTGAACAATTTTAGTCTGTCAATTTTAGTTCGTACCTTGTGTCGTTTTTCAAAAAATTTAATTTTTAAAATTTGCATGTTATTTTTTATTTTTAAAACAAAACTGCGTGTTCTATCAAAAATGATTCATGACAAATTTAAATGAGTTTTCACTATTTTTTGCGAGAGCAACTTTTGTCTGTTTATTGTTTTCATAGCTTGTGTCGTTTATCAGACATTTAAATGTTGTTTTTTACGACTAAAAACAAAAACTGTGCGTCCTATCGAAAAGTTATTAATGACAGATTTGTAGATATTTTCGGGGCGCGCAATTTTAGTTATTTCGTTTTTTTTCGTATCTTGTATAGTTTGACCGCAAAATTGAATTTTTGATTTTTCATTCTTTTTGCAAGATCGAAATTTGAATTTTCAAATTTTGGATAAAATAAAAAGAATCATTGAAAAGGAGATTTGTACTTTAGTTTGCAATATCTGAATAAGCAGCCCCAGAACGAGAAGGAGAAATAAATATAATATACATTTGATATAATAGAGTTGAACATAATGTAGACAAGTTATTTATTTCAACAAAATAAAGTGCGAAGCATCAGATACGTGATTAGAATGTGTTCGTTTAAGTTAAGGAAGCTTTAACGAAAGAGAATTCACAATCACCAAATGCCAGTTTTCAAAGCTTTGACCTTTAATTTTATAAGGCTTGCGCATAAATGTGGGGTAAATAGAAAGACTGAGCTCGTAGATTCAGGCGAATGCATCATCGAGCGCTAAGCACAAGATAAATACATTGTCAAGCGCGAAGCGTGAGACAAATATATTATGGAGCGCGCAGCACGAGAAACAACAGTTGAGCGTCCTATGCGCGATCAAGCTGGCGAGCCGCGTGCGTGCCGAGCAACGAGAATGTGCCCGCGCAGCTGGCAGATTTTTTTTTACATTTTAGAACATTAAAAAATGTCAAAATCGTATTTCCCAGAAAATATCCAAATAATACCGAAATAATACCCAAAAAGATACCAAAACTGACTGAGAGGCATATTCAAATAATATCGAAAATTTTTCCAAAAAATACCGAGAAATTTTTTGAAAGACAAAACCTACTCAGCCTCGTAATTATACAAAAGTAAAATATTTAGAAGAAGTAGTATTTCATACTCAAATTAGTATTTATTCCGTATAAATTTGTTTGTACAAGACAACTCGACGGCTCTTGAGAGCCTAGCGACGTTCTCTCTAGAGACGGAGGGGCAATACCTGAGAGACCAAGAAGGAGTGGAAGCTCAGTCCCACTCCTTGACAAAATAGTGGTAGGCATTGTAGGCAACGGGACGCGCTTTAGTCCGGGAGCTGGGTATGTTCCCGTATGCATTCAAGAGGCAAAAGGTAAAAACTAGTTAATCTTATGTATTTTGACCCGCTGAATCCAATGGTACCGGTTAATTTTACGAGAAGTGGATAGGTTTTGTTTAAAACGCATTTGTTTAAACAAATAGGAAAAAATGGTTTTTCTGTATGGGACAAATTTTTTTTAGTAAATATGGACAATTCTAAGCATAAAAGTTCTCTTGCAACTTTTTTGTTAAATGCATATTTACAAAGTTATAATTTTCAAAGTTCAAAATTTGACGTTTTTTGCAAACTTTGAGTATCGATTATTCTTGACGTATTGAATATTTTTCGAAAATTGAAGAAGCAACTTGTTCTTTGAAAGCTCCTCTACCTATTCATTGTACGCGACATTGGATTAACCAGTCGGAAGCCTAGTTATCGCAATTTACAAGTAGCGCCTTTTGTGCGCGCGACAGTGCGTTTGGCGCTTATGGCCGGCGCGCGGCGAGGTACTCGCGGCATTACTGAAGAAAGTATGAAGTTTGTCCCGACTCTTTGCTGTCAATCAATCAGTTCTTACCAAATGATTATTTAAAATATCGATTATAATGTTATGTATTCACACATTTCTACGTTTTTTTTATAATAATCATATATTAATTTTGATAAACATCTCAATATTTTAAAAATATTAATGTATTTACTGGATAATTTTATAGGATCTACTGTTTTGGAATTTTTCATTATGCAATATTTTACAGTATTCCGCAAGTTTAAATTTAAATATTCAAATATTTTCGCGGGAATCTTTACTTTTCCGAATTTGACAAGTCGGTGCTTGTTTACTTTTTTTTCGAGTGCGCATGGTTGTTGCAAGTCTGAGCACGCTGTCTGTGCCACTGTGAACATCGATCTTGCACATTTACCATGTCGTTATGGAATTCTGTATAGTTTTGGCAGTATTATGGCAGCAGTATTGCTGCTAAAGAAAATTTACACATTATTACCGCCTTCGAACGAATTTGTGCCAAATTGTCGGTGTAAAGCTTGTACTCGAACTGCTTCGTGTTGCTGTTTAGAAGCCAAAATAAAATGTTGCTCATTTTGTTTGTGTCAAAAAAACAATACG
>NC_046665.1:48782498-48785589 GCF_010883055.1 Belonocnema kinseyi
TATATCTTATAAGTTTATGTTTCAATTGATGCAAATGTTTCTCTAACCTTGCTTATGAATTGTTTATTACTGATGCAATTTTAGAAACTTCACAAAATTTTTCAAAGCTGGAAAAACGTCTACGACCCTTTTCCCTCAGTTTGTAAATTTTTTTCACAAAAGATTTAATATTAATCAGAAATATTCTTCTTTCAGCCAGGTTTAAAGATTTCTTATCCTAATAGGTGACGTGTGCCTAGGAAAGAGAGCTTACTCTAAAAAAATCGAATTCGACATTTTTACACCTATTTATAGATTGTGTGTTGCTATTTTAATAAAACCATCGAAAAAAATTTTCCAGTGTCATTTCGTGAGACTACCCTCTGCTAAAAGTCGCGGCTACCGGGTCGACTTTGACCGCTCGCTTTTTTGCTACTGTAAAAGTTTCGATAGGAAAATTTTGAAAAAATTGTTTCAGAAAAGATTGATTTTTTCCCACATCATTATATGCTATAATAAAAACAACTAAATTTGTTATTGTAAAAATTTCGATGGCAAAATTTGGAGAAAACGAAATTTCCAAGCAATTTTTTTTCTCTACGACGTTATAGGCTTTAATAAAAACAACTACATATGTTATCGTTAAAATTGGTTTCTTCCAGCAGGGAAGCCACAGAAAATAAATTAAACTACAAGGAATTCATCCAACAGTAAATTAAAGTATATAATAGTATAATACTAATACAAGTTCCTGCAAACATACAGTTAACACTGAAAAATACAGAAAAATGAGTGTGATAAGATCGTTAATAAAATGCTTCAAGTAAGGCAAACTGCGTAAAATGCAAGCTGTAAAGAAAATATATAAAAAATATTAGTTTTACAAAAAAGTAAAGCTATATTATAATTTTAAAAAATCACCAAAGAAAACAAAGACGTTTGAAAAATAACGCTATAGAACATGTAGGAACCCTCGCTCTCATTAGTTTTCAGGGGCGCGATTATAAAATCAGTTGCAACAAAAGTATATGTCAAAAATGGAAGTAGATGTCAGGTCGCGTGCATGTCCAAGAAATTGGCAAGGCTATTTTGTAAAAAAAAAATTGTGCTGAATTCTGCTAGGTTTGTGCCCAATTGTACCGCAAATGATTTTTAAAAAAATTCGAAATTTTAGGCAGAATTAAAAAAAAAACTTTTCCGGGCCAGAAACGCCAGTTGATTTTTTTGAAAAAAAAGAGTTGTGCTGAATTGTGCTAGGTTTGTGGTCCATCATGCCGCAAATTTTTGTTCAAAAATATTAAAATTGAAGTTAAAATGCCAAAAAAAGTTTTCCGGGGCAGAAACGCCATTTTGTCATTTCGAAAAAAAATAATTTGCTGAATTGTACTAATATGCTAGTCTTGTGGTCCATCGTGCCGCAAATTTTTTTTCGACAAAATTAAAATTGGAGCCAAAATTCCAAAAAAAAGTTTTCCGGGGCAGTAACGCCATTTTGTTTTTTCGAAAAAAAATAATATGCTGAATTGTGCTAGAATTGTGTTCAATTGTGCCGTAAAATTTTGTTTAAAGTCAAAATTTGAATCGAAATTAACAAAAAAAAACCTTTTTTGTAACATTACAAAGAAGAATTTTTAAAATGGAAATTTCAAAAATTTGAAAGTTGTGTTGTATTGTGCTATGCGTGCAAAACAATTATAGATCTACACACTTTTAACTCAGGTCAATATTTTTTAAGGAAATACTAGTTTCTTTTTCATCAGAATAATTTTTGAAATAAAGTTTCTTTTTCAAAATGCGAATTTCGAAAATGTGGTAGTTGTGCTGGGTTGTACTACGCATACAAAACAATTATTGTCTTACATACTCTTTACTCATTTTTTAATGAAATACTAGTTTCTTTCTGATCTGAATAATTAAACTTTTTTTTTTAAATGCGAATTTCGAAAATCTGAAAATTTTGCGGGGTTGTGCTAGGCGTGCCAAATAATTATTGCCCTACACACTTTTTACTCAGGTCATTATTTTTAAACGGAATTCTAGTTTCTTTTTCATGAGAACAATTTTTGAAATAAAAAACTTGTGTTGGATTGTGCTAGGCCTGAAAAACAATTATTGCCCACTGAATAAAAAGTGAGCAGGGCAATAATTATTTCGCACGCCTAGCACAACCCAACACATGTTTTAGATTTTCGAAATTCGCATTTAAAAAAAATATTTATTTCAAAAATTATTTTGAAGAAAAAGAAACTAGTATTTCATTAAAAGATATTGACCTGAGTTAAAAGTGTATATGGCTATAATTGTTTTGCACGCGTAGCACAATAAAACACATCTTTCAAATTTTTGAAATTTACATTGTAAACATTCTTCTTTGTAATGTCACAAAAAATGTTTTTTTGTTCATTTCGGTTCAAATTTTGATTTAAAAAAAATTACGACACAATTGAGCACAAACCTAGCACAATATAGCATATTATTATTTTTTTTTTTTAACAAAATGTCATTCCCAACTTCTTGAACATGTCGAGTGCCGCTGGATGTAGTGGAAGAAATGCCACAGCACCTAATCGCCGTATTGTTTCGGTGCTCGACGACGACAAGGTGCTATTTTCTTAAAGCTTTTTAAATTTCGTTAACTATCATAGCTGTGCTTGTTTCGTCATCGACAAATTTTTATAGCAGAACAGTTCGTAGGAAAAAGAGGATCAAGATCGTGGAGGTTGTAAATCGATCTTCATGTAAAGCTGGAAACTTTACATGGCAGACAATTTTACTTGAATGTTCAACCATTTCAGGATTACTTGATGATTTCGAAAATGATGTTGTTCCTGACTCATGTGCAGACATAGAAGATTCTGATCCTGATAATCAAGTCGAAGTGTGTACAAGAAACTCTGTAAGGGGAAAAAATAAGTAATGTTTTTCTTTGAATCAGAAAGGGACGCTGAGAGAGAAAGACTGTGGCGTAAAAGAGTCCCCACTCTTTATGTTGGCACGTGCATATTCGAAGTAGTCCGGGAGCTGGGTATGTTCCCGTATGCATTCAAAAGGCAAAAGGTAAAAACTAGTTAATCTTATGTATTTTGACCCGCTGAATCCAATGGTACCGGTT
>NC_046665.1:48785689-48803522 GCF_010883055.1 Belonocnema kinseyi
AAAAGCGACTCCGTTGTCGCTCTTTTCCTCCAACTTCAATCTGTTCGTCTTTACAGCGGAATCAAAACTTGTCTTTTTCTTGCTCCAACTATTTTTCGATCGAACTTTTCCTGGACAATGATATTTGTTCTACTCTTGCTCTAGGTGCCTCAAATGTTCTTTTCTTTTTACTTTATTCCGTCGGGGGCCCCAAACCTGGTTCTAGCTTGTATTTCCTAGTGGCTATAGCGCGATCCCGGCTAGATAACAGTGCTCCCAATTCTGGTATTCTTTCGCACTATACATGATTAGCGTCGACAACAGTATTTGTTACAGTTGTGGACGCGATGCAAACCGAATACATCGGAAGTGATTCGAATTTAGAGACTAATGGAACGACACGCGAGTGTCAATCAGTGTCATGTTTTTGATGTTTTTAATTAAAATACATTTTCGTGATTAGTTTAAACTACTCGTTGATATTTTTTAAATGCAAGGAGAGGGACGTGAATGAGAAGAACATGGTGGATGGTGTTAATGAAGTTTTCCTTTCAGATTTTCCACGTCAAATGCTTCCCTGCAGGACACTCTATGATTAGTTTATACTCAGAAAGAAGTAACAATATGTGAGCTACGCATAAAATGCGTGGTTTCAAATTTGATCAAATTTTATAGCAGAAAAACAAACCTTCCTAAAAACAAAATGGCGCTGAGCGGAATCGATACTAAGCTAGAGTCAAGCCAGGACCAGGCTCGGCGATCGAGTCTGGCGATCAAGCCTGGCGATCGAGCCAGGCCCCGGCCAGATTTAGCGTTTCATTCTAGCTTGATCGAGGCTTGATCGCCAGGCCAGGGCCTAGTTTTTCCAGGCGTGAGCCCGGTCAGGCCCAAGAACATATTTCTACACGGGAGACGTTGAATTCTACAATTTTACATAAGAAACTTTCTAATGTGATTAACTTTAAATATAAATTACTTAATGATTTTAAAAACTGAAATATAGTTTAAGTGTTACAAATTGAACAATAATTTATTCTACAAGACCATTAGTTTTTAAAGAATTAGTTGTTAAACAAGTTGAAACGTCGGATTGAAACTTTATAAACTATTTAACATTTTTAAATTATTTCAAATTAATCCATTTATAATTAAACGCTTTCATTAGATTTCAAATCTGATTCAAATATTGTTTAGTCTAAACTATTCCAATTATAACCCATTCAATTTGAAATTTTGTATTTAAAAGGAAAAAATAATAATTTTCCATTTAAAAACAAAAAATAAAAAATGTTTAATAGTGAACAATATTTAACATTTTATCCCAAATAAGCAACCATAAATGAAACATTCAAGATTAAACAATTCGAAACTTAATTGTTTGAAAAAGAAAGCCTTGAATATTTTAAATATCAGACATTTCAATTTTACAACGCCAACTTTAAAAAACGAAACGACATATAGGTATTTAATTTTTTTCTCGATTGGAGTTGGAAGACAAACTTTTTTTCCATTTTTATTGACTTTAAAATGAGGAATTTTAGTTCTCAGATTTTGTTGAATTCGAAAGTGAACATTTTATGTTTTTAATGTTTTTAGATTTGAAAATGATGAAATTTATGTTTTTCATTTATTTTGAACTGGAAAATGCCCTTTTTACACATTTTTAATGAGTTGGAAGAGATGGGACTTTGCTTATTATTTTATGAATTCGAAAAGGGTAATTTTTTCTTTTTTAAGATTTAATGATTTGGGAGGAATGCAAATTTTGTTATTTTTTCTCAACTGGAAATATAATTCTTTTCAACATTTTTATAGAGTTTAAGAAAAGAATTTTTTATTTTTTTTTCTTCTAAATTTAAATCGGTTAATTTTGGATTTTTAACATGATTATTGAGTTGAAAGTAAAGAATTTTTTTCCAATTTTTGTTAAATTAGAAAACATACGTTTTATATTTTTATAATTTTTATCAAGTTGGAAATGAGATAAATTGGTTTTCAATACTTTCTGAATCGGAAAAGGAATTTTTTTATTTTTAAGATTTTCATACCCGTGTAGGAGTCCAATCAGGGATCCGGCCGAGTCCCAGCCGGATAGCCTCGCTTTAAGCCGGGCGCTGGTCGGGGAATCCGGCCGGGATCCGGCTAAAAACGTCACGGTAAACTGGTCGGATCCCGGTTTCAAACCGGCCAGGATCCGGTCGGGTAATCCGGCCAAAAAGCGGTTAAGAAATGTTCCTTCTGGCGAGAAATCGGTAACTTATTTTGTCTTTTAAGGCTCACTGTAAAGATTACGGTGAACTTTAAAAGTCAAATCAAGTGAACCAATTCTGGCAAGAAAATTGAAGTAGAATTTTATTCCCTGATGATAGAATCTCATAGCAATTTGGAAGTCACGTGGTGATTTAAGGTTAGGAAGGAAGAAAGTAAAAACTCTATACACAAGACTATATTTTAATTTAAAATAATAATTATTCGGGCACTAAGTGGGGGATTCAAACTAATTACTGAAATAAGGTTGATTTTAACTACGAGTCTCGATTTTATTTGCGAACTTCGTAGAGACGACGCGACGTGAGAGCAAGGAGCATTCTCGTTCCAGGTGCGAAACTAAAAATTACTGAGTGTCTTTGCAGATGACAAACACAGCAAACGCTATATATGGCGGTAAATTTGAAATTGTATAGGCTAAACATTGTCTGAATATAGAGAAGTTTATAAAAATTGTATCATTTCTGTTGTTGCACATAGCAGAATCGATAATAGTTAAATTTAAAATGTTAAATTATTCGAAAAAATTTAATGTTTTTTTAAAAAGAATTTTAAAAAGCTCATTTTTGTTTTACTGTTCTAATAAATTTTTGAATTATAATTCACCTAGCATCCATAATTACGTGTTTGATAATATCACGGCTCTTAAAAAATGTGTAATTTCTACAAAAACATTAATCTGACCAGTGCCCAGTCGGTTCCTGACCGTGGGATATAACCAGGGTTAGCCCGACCAGTAACCGGCCGGCCCCAGACTACGTGATTCGAGAAAAATGTAGCCCGGCCGGTTCCCGCCCGGTTCCTGTCCATGAAACCCAGCCAGGGGTAGCCCGGCCGGGATCCGACCAGAAACCTTGTTTTATTAGGGCCAACCGGGGAAATTTCTACACGGGTAGGGTTGGAAAGATGAAATTTTCAAATATTTTTTATCTGAATTGAACGAGGTCATTTGCTTTGATCGTTCTTCTGAGTTCAAGGAGGGAACTTTTTATTTTCATTTTAATTCTGAATTAGAAAGGCCGTTTCCTTCTTCTTTTTAACAGTTTCATTAAGTGGAAGGGGAATACATTTTTTATTTTTAAAATTCAAGTGGAAGGATGGAACTTTTTATTTTCAATTTTGGACTGAATTCAAAAAGGGACATATTTTACTTAAAAAATTGTCATTAATGTGAAGAGTTGAAAGTGACAAATTTCAATTTAGAGCATTGCACATGATAGCGTGGATTTATGTTTTTAACCATGCATTTTTAAACTGTTCAATTAAAAAAACAATTTTGCAACATAATGACATGTTACTGAAAATTGCTGATTTGGACAGATTGTACTTCAGTCGTGATTAATTAAATAAAACATTTTAATTGTCAAGAATTTGAATTTTTTAATTTCAGTGAACCTAAACAATTTTCGCTAGACGGAAAAAACAGGAAGTTTGTTCCTCGTTTAAAATGGCCAACTTGTATTAATTAATACTTAAAAAAAAGTATATTCTAACTCTTTGAAATTATAATTTTATTAGCTATACTGGTCTGGCTTGTTTCGATAACATGAATTCAGATAATCTTTATTACTCGTCGTCACACTAGATTTTAATTTCCAATCTTTTTTATTATCCAATAAAAGCTCGAACTCACCTTTTTTGCAGGACCACTCTTCACAAAAAAAGAACCCCCTGCCCCCTCTAAAGGTGCCAGTAAACAGACTTCCGACAGGAAATCACGTCGAACAAGCTGAGAATGAAAACATGGAAAAATCGGAAAAAACCGATCCAAGCACTGATAAGATAAAAGACCGTGTGGCAATAAATGATCAAGAGGCGATAAACAACACGGCAACGGGTGGGTTCATAGAAAGCAAAGCAAGTCCAATCAATAACGTTGCAATGAAGAATATCGAAAAGCAGGAAAGTCCCAAAAAATTTTCAGACTACCTTCCTAAAGATGATCCACCGGTGGAGAATAAATTAAAAAGTATGGAAAATGATAATGAAGAAAAAGAAATTGATACGAGTGCGCTTGAAGAAATTGATAAAAGTGCCCGTGATGAAATCGATAAAAGTGCCTCTGAAAAATTTGATAAAACTGTCCCTGAAGAAATTCTTATACGTGCCCCTGAAGAAGTTTTGGAAAAAATGGACCCCGCGAAAAACTTGGAGTCTTCCGATCCCAGCGTGATACTCATTGAGAATGAAAAAATTGAGGAAGCTTCTGATGAAGCAACAAGAGCGGAAGTAAGATTAGAAAAACCGATTTCACCTCCGACTACGGACCCTCCGCCAAAGCCTCCTCGACAAAAATCAGGAAGCGCGAGCACTTCCTCTACAACCCCTTCGAGTCCGGTCAAAAATTTTGATTCAGGGGTGATTGTAGAAATCCATGAAAAAATGGAGAATGAATTAAAAGAAGATACTTTTTCTATTAATTCTGTTGATACTCAAAAAACTCGATCGGCGAAATCGAAAAGGAGTGAGGCGGAGGAAATTAATCAGGTGGATGATATTCTAACTGAAGTGGAGCGGAAAAAAGAAAATGGAGAAGAAGGAAGGAAAGAGGATCTAGAAATTATTGATGATGGTGATGACGCTGATGACGTTCAATCTCCAATAACAAGGACGGGTGAGAATTATTATTTTAAATAATAACGTCAGTTAAAAATATTTAAAAACCTGATTGGCTTTTTATTACTTGCATTCCTGCAATCCTCTCTCTACTTTTGTTCTGCACTCCTAAGTTCCTCTTTTTACTTTTTCTGTATTCATTAGACCTATGCATTGTTCGAATCAAACCGGTTTTTCCCCAAAGCGACGTAGCTCACTTAAAGTCGAAGAAAATCCAATTCCAGCGGGGTAGTTCGAAAGTCTTCCTAATCGAATTTCGAAACCTTCAGTTCGAATCGAGAGCAAACCGATCTCACGTGGGCAGTTCGAAAGTCTTTCGAATGGATATTCGACGTGCTAAATTCGAATCGAAGGAAACCGATTCGAATTCGGCAATTCGAAAGTCTCTCGAATCGGCTTTCGAAGCTCTCAATTTTTTTATTTGAATTCCGATTTGAACTGACTATATATATAATTAAAAATTTGTCATAAGGACAACCGCAGGATTTCGCCGAGAGCGGGTGCTATTCTGGAAAATTGCACTCGCTCCCAGCGAAATCGCGGTAAAATTTCAGCCACAACCACGTTTTAAGACCGTGAGATAGGTGGTTACAGTCTGAAAAGGAATCAATACGATGATCCAGCAAAAGCCTCGTGCACCCTTAGAACACGGAGCGACCCAAGGACTACCGCCTTCTGCATTTTCCCCCAAGTTTTTTAGCATATTCTTTACACGCAGGGATACTTTTTAGGCCATTAGCAAGTGAAAGCTTGGCACCTCCAAGAGCGCCGATGATAAGGACGATTAGTTTAACAGAATATTCCGGGTACAATCGTTGCAACTCCCTTATAAGGTCTGGATACCTCTCCTTCTTTTCATTCTCCTTGGTTATGATGTTTTTGTCAGCTTGTGCCGAAAATTCGATAACGAACATGGTTCGCTTCTCGAAGTCAAGAAGAACCATGTCAGGTCTCAACTGAGCAACAGAAACAATTGTCGAGAATATAAAGTTTCAGTATATGCGGCACTTCCCATTCTCGACAATTGACACGATTTCTCTAGGAGCATTTAGAGGAGCGATATTGAGGTTAATGCCGTAAGAGTGACAGATATAGTAATAAAGAACTCTTGGTGCCGCATTGTGCCTTTGAATGTAGGTAGTTCCCGCATGATTTGGAAAACTAGATAGTATGTGAACTAAATGCTCGGGGTGTGCATGGCACGCCCTGCAGCTATCATCGGAAATGCCTTGGTTCAAAATGTGGCGACGGTATGTTAAGATGGATATGACACCGTCTTGGCATGCCAAGATGAAACCCTCCGTACCAGACTTCAATCCGGGCGATTTAAGGAAATCAAACGTTAGCTCACACGACATTGACTGATCCTTCACATTTTTGTGGAAGATACCGTGCATCCTCTTATCAAAGAGCTGTTTACGAAAGTTTTTCTCTTGTACTTTCTTAACCTGGGCTTTCTGGAGTGAGTACTCGATAAAGATAAGATTTTATGCATTTTGCTCATCACTAACACTGAAGTCAAGTCCGAGTGTTTCAGCAGTCTCCTCCGCTGCTTTGTAAAGAAATGCTCCTTTGCCTACTTCTTCGTGATTCCTGACCATTTTAAGAAGAGGGTCTCTTCCATTTGCAACTCTATGTGCTGTAACCAGAATAATCCTGTTGTGAAGACATTCAAGACTCAATATTCCGGGACCCCCTTGACGGCGTGAGATGTACAGTCGTGGAACGGAAGACTTAAGATGCATGCTTTTGTTCATGTGCATAAACTTTCTTGTCCCGATATCAAGGGATCTGAGCTCGTTCTTTGTCCATGGAACTACTCCAAATGAATAGAGTACTACCGGGATGGCAAGCATGTTCGTTACAGATACGTTGTTCCTCGCCGACAGTTTGGAACACCAAATCTGTCGGATGAGACGTTTGTATCTGCTTCGGAGATTATCCTTTATAGATGTCATATCCTGAATGAGGGTCTGTGGCACGCCCAGGTATGTATAAGTCTCTCCAGCGCAAAGGTGTCGTATAGAGCTTCTATCAACGAGCTCAGGATCTTCAGGGATGCTATTAAGTTTTCCTCGGTTCAAATAAACCTTGGCGCATTTGCCTAACCCAAATTCCATTCCCATTTCCTTAGTATATCGCTCGACAATCCCTAGAGCGAGATGTAGTTGCTCTCTGTTTTTAGCATAGATGTTAAGATCGTCCATGTAAAATACATGAGTGACCTTGTACTTTCGATCTGCGGGTTTGCCGCACAAGCACCCGTCGGAATGGCGCAGTGCTAGAGATAGTGGCAATAATGTAAGGCAAGAGATGAGTGGGCTCATGGTGTCGCCCTGAAAGACACCTCTCTGAAATGTGACCTTGTTAGTTGTCACACGATTTTTTCCAGATGAGATACTAAATCTTGTTTTCTAAAGCGGCATCAATCTCTCTATGCACCGAATAATTTGCGGATGAACCTTTAAGATTTCCAAAAGACAGATGATAAGTTTATGGGAGGTCGAATCGAAAGCTTTCCGATAATCAATCCAGGCCATCGATAGGTCACGCTGGTAGAATTCTGTATTTTTAGAGACACATCTATCGATGAGCAGGTTCTCCCGACATCCGGCTACGCCTTTCTTTGAGCCTCGTTGTTCATACATTTCTTGCCACACAGGTTCAATTGCCCGAACAATCCTATCATTTAGGATAGCTGTGAATATCTTATAAAATGTGTTCAGACAAGTTATTGGCCTGTAATTCTTCGGGTCAGTTAAGTTGCCTATTTTCGGCAGGAGTATTGTGCACCCTTTCACCAACCACTCCGGAATCGGCTCTGCCGACTTCAAATATGAGGTGAAAATACGGGCCAAATGCTAATGGGTTGAAGAAAACTTTTTCCACCAGAAGGTTTTGATACAATCTGGTCCCGACGCGGAATTGTTCTTCATCCCTCTTAATACTTTTATCACCTCCTCGGTAGTGATGGGTGGGCATTCTTTATCAGGTGTTATGAGGGCAAGACATAACTCCTTGAAGCTATTTATATTTTCTGAGTCTTCGTCCAGTCTATGCTGAACTTCGTAGACTTCTCTCCAAAATACTTCGACCTCCTCTGGTTAGGGTGGGTGTTCGACAGTAACCGGAGGGTCTTGGAAGAGTCGAGATGGGTCAGAGAGAAACTGTTCATTTTCTCTGGCCATTTTGAATTTTGAACCAAGACATTCCCGATGATAGCTGCAGGGCGTGTCACGCACACCCCGAGCATTTAGTTCACATACTATCTAGTTTTCTAACTCATGCGGGAACTACCTGCATCCAAAGGCACAATGCGGCACTAAGAGTGCTTTATTACTATCTCTGTCACTCTGACGGCATTAACCTTAATGTCGCTCCTCTATATGTTCCTAGGCTAATCGAGTCAATTGTCGAGAATGGGAAGTGCCGCATATACTGGAACTTTATATTCTCGACAATTGTTTCTGTTGCACACTCGAGGCAAGACATGGTTCTTCTTGACTTTGAGAAGCGAACCATGTCCGTTATCGAATTTTCGGCACCAGCTGACAAAAACATCATCGCCAAGGAGAATAATGAAAGATAGATATAGAGACCTTATAAGGGAGCTGCAACGATTGTACCCGGAATATTCTGTTAAACTAATTGTCCTTATCATCGGCGCTGTTGGAGGTGCCAAGCTTTCACTCATTAATAGCCTGAAAAGCATCCCTGCTTGTCAACAATATGCCAAAATACTTGCGGGAAAAATGCAGAAGGCGGTGGTTCTTGGGTCGCTCCGTGTTCTCAGGGTGTACGAAACGTTTGCCGGATCGTCGTATAGTACCCGCTCCCGGCGAAATCCTGCGGTTGTCCTTATGACAAATTTTTAATATATATATATATATATATACTTATATGGGTGGTTAACAAAAACTTGTTTTTATTTTTCGGTGGTCGGATAGTGAAGGTTTGTTTCGTCGGAGGAGAAAACACTCCTAGTTTTTTCAGATATAAAAAAACTGTTCAGAAGTTAAAAGAATTAAATTTACCTAAAAAGTGAAATTTCAGTATTTCCGAATTCTTGTCTGATTGGACAATCATTATTTGGTAATGGTAAAAATAAAAAAGTAGGATTTATTTCTCCTTATAATCAATATCAAACCTTGAAATGAGAATGTCAACTGTTTGTGTAGATATAAAAAGAGAAAAGGAAGCTTGCATTCTGATTTTAATTTAAACTTCACAAATACATTAGCCTTAAGGGTTCAAAAAATATAAGTTTTCAAAACTTAAAGTTCTTAAGAAGAAGTACTAGCGTATTGGCGAGCGGTACTGGAGCAATACTGCACATGACTACTGGGGTTATGTGCTGGCCGAATATTATTTATCATCACAAAAGTGTAAATTTCAAACTTTTTATTTGATTTGAAGAAAAAAGGTGTACAAAAAATAAATAGTAATTAATTGCGAGTATTTTGTCTGTAAATTTTAATGGCCCTGTTTAGAATGAATACATGTATTAGATTTTGAAACATTATATTATTAATAAAATTTCTAAAGCTACAGGGTTTCGAACATACATCTATGCATGAATCTATCACCTTGCAGTGAATAATTTTCTCATTATCATACATCATATAGATGTATAATAAATTGACTCTTAACGGGGATATAAATGAAATAATTTTTAATAAATAATTCAAATCGATTCCAATTTTTAGGGGTTTGGAGTCCCGGGGTGATATCCTTATAAGTTTCGGTCTGTTATTCGTCCGTCCGTCCGTAAGTCAAACAAAAGGCCATAAGCGCCAACGTTTGGCAAAACAAAAAAACATAAGCGCCAGCATTTAAAATTTGTATCGGCGGCACTTAGAAATCTTATAGCGTAGCGGGACCATTTTTTTAATGACAATTTTTTTTAACTTTCGTGTAACGTTTTGATTGTAAGGTTTTTTATACTGCTTTGAAACAGTTAAGAATTACATCACATACATTTTATTAGAATATTTACAATTTATCATGAAGATATAACTTCAGTTTTTTTTCTTAGAAAAAAGCAGAACAGTTTTTTTCGCAATAACTTTATTTATGGTTATCCAAAATTTTAGAACACATAAAACATATTTTCAAACATATTTTTTTATTTTTTCCAATATTCATGCAGTCGGCATAGTACTACCTTGATCGTGAAGTCAATCGTCCGTTAGTACTGGGCGAATTTCTGATTCTCTGTGTTGATGACCAGTACTGGGCCAGTACTGCGCCAGCGATAAACTCTGGCGGACTTCTAAATTTTCCATTAGGGTAGCGACTTTTTTTAAAGAATATGTGTTTTATGCGTCTAACATGGGAAAAATAATGTGAACCTTGAGGAACCTTGAGAAAAGCAAACAAAATTTGTTTATTAACTCCCTAGCCTAGGGTGAACATTAAAGTAATTTATTATATTAGTTTTATTACATAAAATGTAGAATTGAAAATTTAAAAAAAGAAAAACTCCGCTTATAAATTTCTAGACACAAAATTAAGAGAACTGTTCATAAATTTGAGTTTAAACTTAGAAAAGGGAAAACTGACTTTTATACTACTATAAATGACCAGAATTTCTTTACACTTTAATATAATATATAATTCAAGTGGGCACACACGTTAAAGAACATCTTTAGAACGGCTTAAGAATATCCTAAGTCAGTCCATATAACGATCCATAAACATACAATGTTCCAGAGATGTTTGAAAGACGTATTTCGAACATAAAACGTTTTTAGAACATTATTTGGTCTGACTTACGACAGTGTTTTAAACGTTCAAATGACGCCTTTTGACTTATACGTCCAAGAAACGTTTTTAGGACGTTCCAATTACGTTATAAAATTTTGTGCCCACTGGGATGTTATAGTTCAATAGATTCGTTTCGAATCAACGACTTTTTTTCTTCCTTCCAATTAAAAAATCTGTAAAATATTATGAATGACTTAGGACGTCTTTAAATGTCCTGGGACATTCTTGGACATTGGCGTCTAAGTGCCAGGGTATTTATAAAGACAAGTTTACGACGTCCTAAAGACGTTCTGTGTCTGGCCTAAAGTTGTCCCAAAGATGTCCGCAGGGCTGGTCCCAAAGAAGCCCCAAAAAGACCTATAAGAGACATGATTTTTTTTTCACGCTAAAAAGTGAAGACCAGCCTGTGGGCAACAGGACATCAAAAGGACGTCCTAAAAACGTCTTTATATGTCCTACGGCATTGTGAGTATAATGTGAGCCATTAGGGGTATGAAATTCAATGTCGAAACAGAATAATATTGTGGGATTTTAAAAAGCAAGATTTTTTTCTACCTACTATTTTCATATCGTGCGTTGCTTGGCTTAAAACCCCTACTGAAAATTCCTACATAGGTTCCTATATAGGAACCTACATAGGATCCTACCTAGGAACCTATATGTTTCACATATAGGTGCCACCTATAGAAACAGACAAAGGATCCTATAAAGGACCCTATATAGGATCCTGCATATGTTTCTGTATGGGACCATATCCAGGTGCACAGTACTATTCTATGGCAGCTACGGCTGCGCAGAATTTTTTTGGTTCTTCAGGAGCTTCTAGGGACTTACGTACCATTAGGTACCATAAGGTACCATTAGTTAGGTATGATCCGTTAGGTATCATTAGGTACCATATTAGGGAATGCCCTACACAGGCACCTATATAGGATTCTATGTTTTTTACCATAGACGGCTCCTATAGGTGAAACATATAGGATCCTATGTAGGATCCTATATAGGAAATTAAATAGGAATTTTCAGTAGGGACAATTTTGATTTTATTGAAAAAAGTCATATGAATAAATTGTTCGTGTTTCAAAGTACTGTGGACAACCGTAAATAGAATTTCCAAATACGGAAAAAACATGGTTTCGACAATTTTGAAAATGTGCTCAGTCATTGAGTTTTCATAAAAAAATAGCTGGTTAACGAACTCGTTCTTTTTTTTTGGCCCTGAAAAAGTGTGCCAAAGCATAATACATTCTAATCAATCTTTCGAAAGTTATCGTGCCTACAGAATACTACAGACTATAGTCAGAGAAACATACAGACAGCTTCATAAAAATAGTTTTTTCTGATTCAGGGAGTCATATCAATACAATAATTTTGACACCCCCATTTAAAGTTCGTTTAGGCACACCGTGTTCGTTTATAAGATTCTAAGGACATCCGTAGGTTGTCCTCAGGTCATCCTTGATAACATCCTGAGGACGTCCGTCGGTTGTCCTCGGGACGCCCTTGATAACATCCTAAGGACGTTCGTAGGATTAGGATATATGAATATCCGTACAGAAAATTATTGAATTTTGAAAAAAGTGCTCTTAAAAATTTTCAAAATGCTATCACTTTTTGAATTTTTATCCAAAATGGCTGTCTAACGAACTTGACCTTCATTTTAAGATAGAAAAAGAATTTACCAAAGGAGATCCAATCAGTCAATTCTTTCGAAAGTTATCGTGCTAACAAAAAAAACCATTCACGGACTGACAGACAGACACATTCGTAAAAACCTGTTTTTCGGATTCAGGGGGTCTTAAAACGTGGACATTTGACAAAAACAGTGATGGCGAGTACAGTCATGGCTACTGTGCGGCCTGGCAGCAACGAGCAACACTGACGAAAAGTCGTTGTGCGACTAGGATGAGATGCGCAAACTGAAATTCGCCGGCGTGCGCGCGCATTCCTTAAAAGTACTTTATTAAAGAAATATGATTCTTTTAATTTAGCAGAATTTCCTAATTCAAATCGTAATTTATCCTGTATGTTATAGTTTTTCAGATAATCCTAGTGAGAAACTCATCATTGTCCTAAAAAAGACCACTTTACCGATTTTAGGGTTGTGATATTTTATATTTCACACGTGACCATTGTACTTAAACTTTGAACGGAAATCACATAGGATGTCTTCATGATGTCTTTATGATGACTTTATGATATCTCCGTGTAATTTATATTTTTATGATGAAACAGTTTTTCCACATTTAAAACAGTTTCCGGCTTACTTTAGAGGATGTTTTTAGTGTCGTTCACATTTTCATAATAAAACTTAGAGAAATCTCATAGCTGAAATATTTCTAAGTTGAACTTTAAAAAATAAATCTTAAAAATAAAGTCTCAATCAGTTTTTTGTAATCTTTCAGAGCATTTAAGCATTTAAGTCTTGTGAACCTGGTTCAAAAGATTGGCTCGATAATGAGTACTATCTCTTTTATAATTTCTAAGTTTCGCCTAAAGGCAGACTCTAATTCCAGATATTTCATTCTAAGCAGCATATGGCAAATGGAAGTTTTTATCTGCTGTAAATGTTTGAGTATACAGAACTCCATGATCCAGAATTTACTATCCTGTATCCATGAATTTTTATATGTTTTGATTACATTAATTCTTATATACAATATAAATGTTTCAACGAATATGGTACATATTCTATGAAATTAAAAGTTATTATACCTTGGGGTTCACATAGAATATTTCTTCTCTCTTAATGTTTCCATTTGAGAAAGCTGAATCAAGAAACTGTCTTGCGAAATCGTTTAAGTAAAACATACTATTAATTGCGACATACTAAAACATGAATAATTTAACTTTTGAATCTAAATCCATCTTTAAATGAGGATGTTCTGATTATAAGTAGCAGAATGGATATTAATTTTTTTTAGTCTGATGGGCATTATCATCTTCTTTGTTTATCTAGCAAAAATTGTTGGTTGAGCCAACTATTTAGTTAGTAAGATACTGCTATTTTATATGCTGTTACAACAATTACATTTGTTATCGCGACTACCCAGTGGGCAAAAAATTAAGGATGTCCTAGAGACGTCTTTGAGACATCCCTAAGACGTCTTTTATAACATGTCTTTGGTTCATCCTAGGGATGCTCTTAAAACGTCTTATGTCAGTACAAAAGATAACGTTCATGTCTTTAAGACGTCTTTAGGTCATCTTTACGACATTGGACGTCTTAGAGACGTTGATTGGCCTGGCATAGAATGTCCTAGGAACGTCTTAAGGACGCTCTTATAATTTCCATGGTCTTGTGCCCACTGGGTACCAGAAACTAAGTAAATATTTGTCCCATCTAACAAAATAGCAGTACCATATCTTACAAACTGAATAGTTGGCCCAACTTACCATTTTTTCAGTGCATCAATCGAAGAAGAAGTTAAAAAAAGTTTCCAATTAAAGAAATTGTGGCTTATATGAGGAGCATACCCCTTTAGAAAATATTTTTTGTTTTTGAGAGACAAAATCTCCTCCCTTTATTTTACATTTGAGGGAATGATAGCAAAAGCACAGTAAAAAAGTCGGCGGAGCATAATATATTATAATATAACAATATAATAGAATGATAGATTAAAATATAATTGATCGTATTGTTATATCGTTATATTGACCAATTTTATATCAAATCATCTGAAGAATTTCTGCTAGTCAGGAGACTTTCTACCTCAGGAGACTGGAAGAGTGAAAATTTTGTTCTAGTTTTTAATATTGACAAATTTGGTGAATTTGATGCTATTAAGGTTTTTTAAAAATTTTTTTCGTAATGAGGGGCAGTTTCGAAAAAATATTTATTTAAAAAAAATGTCATAAACTTCTTAGATATAAAAAAATTTGCAAACAGTATTTTTGCAAGAAAGTCAACTTTCTATTTTCTTGAAATTTTTCATAGATACCTGACAATGCCCTTTACAATCACTGCAAATGTCGAAGTGGAATCAACTTATACCACATTCGTTTATCCTGTACTGGTGTACTCCAAGAGCACTCCGATCGCTCATACTTACTTCTTCTTACTTCTTCATTTTGACTACAACCTGCTTCGATGCAGATCGGAGTGCACCAGTGCAAGATAACCAAATACACGCTATTAGTTATCGAAGCAAGAATTTGTTTTCTTAAATATCTTGAAAGTTTTGTCTGGTCCATGTTTGGCGCTGATAAGCTAGCCAAGAACAAAAAATCTGATTTCGATCAGTAATTTTTGTTTTGCTTGACATTTCGAAAAAGTTGCAGGATGTCTATAATGCTTATAGTGAAAAATTATTTTTTTCCAGCCCATTAAAAAATATAAGCTTTCTTCTCAAGCAATTGGAATTTACTACTTGGCCCTCGGCGTGCAGACGTCTTGTCAGCTGATGTTACAACTTGAAGTACTAGATCAAGTGTCACAAACTGTTAGCCAGCCAATAACTCGCGGCTGATTAGCTCATAACTAACAGCTAAATAGACGGTCTAGTCTGGGGCTAGACCGAAAAAACGTTACAATTTTATCCAGTCCCAGGCCAGACTGCCTGGTTAGTGCCAAGACTGGAAACCAAAGGGTCTAGGCCAGGCCAACTTCAGAATATTTTTCCAAACGGGTAAGAATAATTAAAAGAAAAACATTTTTATTCTGCTTATGCTATCACCCCCTCTATTTTCAAGATTAAACAAAATATTTTGTAATTTTCTAGGCAAAATTTACACCTACGGTACTTAATATGTCACTCAGACTTGCATCTTTTTTCGCTTTAATCATTGACGTTAAAACGTCTTGCACGCAATATATAATAGTGCAACTGTTACTGGATGCGTTTTTAAATAACATTGATTCACCGCTAAATGTCGTGGTAATGTACATTTTGTTCGTTTCCGCGTACTCTGAATACAAAATAATAAAATTAATAGTTTAATGAAGGGATTAGGTTTGCAAGAAATGTTTTATGAATGTTGTTTAAATTAGTTTGATTTACATTACCTATTGGATATAGTCGGTAATATGAGTTATGTATGCACGAATGTCATCAAGTTCACCAACAGATTGTTTGACTTCTATCATGTATACCTTTTTCGTGTGTGATTGATCCATCACAAGCATATTAATACTAAAGTAAGAATTTTTTTCTCGCGATTTCCAGTTGTCAACACTAAAAGCAAAACATCGCATGTTCTTGAGATTTGTTTTTATATCGTTAGAAATAAACTCTTTTGTTATATCGTAGGAATCAAAAATTGTCTGATAAGTTATAGCGGGCGCAGAGGTCGTACCTTATTCCTTTTTGCTCGTGAACATAGGTAAAAAATTAAACTTTTGATAATTACACAACAATTATACATTTTTCATTCAAGATAATAAAATATATTTCTGTAAAATCTTACAGAAAATGTAGTATCGGCGAAGTCCAACGAATTTAGCCACATCTTTGATTTAGAATTTTTATGGTAAAATCAAAATTTTAGTTGAATAATACGGTACCATTTAATTAAATTGAAAAATAAATCAATTTAATTAATTATTAGCAAAATATCTTCAGACAAATTAATTAAATTTTTTATATTTTCAAAATTGGTACTTATTCAATTTGGAAGAATTAGAATTTAGAACTTGAATTATTATCTTAAAAATCATTAAAATTTAGAAATTTTGATTCATACATCTTTAAAATTGAAAAGTTTGTACTTTTTCAAATTCAATGTTGAAAACTATGCAAATTTCACCATTAAAACAGTTTCAATTCTAATGATACAAAATAAAAAATTTTTTAATTTGGAAAATGCACTTTTATTTATACATTTATAATATTGTAGAGTGTTTAATTGTGAGTATTTAAAATGTAATTATTTTAAAAAATAATCGAAACTGCATGATAAATTGCACATATTAAAAAATTAAAGTATCTTCAAATGCAAGTCTTGAATCAAGACTTATTTCAAAAAGAGATATTCAAAATTTTCTCAAGTTATGTGTGTTATTCACATTTTCATATGCATCAATTTCATGCAATATAATAATTAAATCCTGTAAAGCGTGTTAGCTTGCATATTCGATTTAATTCCTGAAATTTTAACCTAATTTAATTTCAGATATTTTATATAAACTTAATTTTCAGGTTTTTAATGCGCAATTTTAATGGCTTGAATATTTTACATCCAAAAGATTTAAGAAATTAGACGATGCAAAGATTAAAAATATTAAAAATTAAATAATTAAGGGGTTTAAGGGTTATCACATTTTTAATAAAACTATTCGTTGCTTTAATTAACTTCTCATAAATTTAAAAACCCGCTCATCAATTTATTGTCACAATAAAAAATTTTGCTGAAACCGGTCCTAGATATTTTTTTCACGGCCATGACTTACTCGTATTTCAACTTTATAGTCGAGATTTTTTTCCGGTATCCTATCTGTTGGGTTAGCCGCGAGTCTTACGTCGTTAGCGGTAGAACGCGTAAAAAGTCAGTTACGTGGTGGGAAACCCGTCGCAGCGTTCCCGATTTTTAATAGCGTTAATATTGTTAAAAGCGTCAGAGTATCCTATATAATGTATTGTGATTTAATGTGTGTACATGTAGGGGTAGGTGTCGTGAGTGTATTTGCGACGAAATTTTATTCTGATTCTGTTGATTGCGTATAAGTTTTTTTTTATTCACAGAAGCTTACGGTTTACCAAACTGGCAGTTAAAGTTTCTCGAGCGTCAGTGATTCCCTCGTGATTTTCCTGTAAGCCCTCTTATATTTTCCACCGAGTCCTCGACCGCGTTTCACCCAACTGTTCATTAATCTTTATCTAACATTTCATATATTTTACAATTACGTCCATTAAAATGTTAACTACCAAGTACTGTATTAATTAAAGTACAGTTTGATAGACATTAGGATTAATTTGCACACTTTCATTTTTGTGAAGGAGGTATTATCGAATTTCGTTTTATCGAACTAGAAATGAAACTTTATCAAAGTGTCCATATGTCTCGAGTTTACTCAACTGAGTTTGGTAAAGTTTCACGAAATATTTTTCTCCATGTGAGATTATATTTTCCCAGCACTTTTTAAATCTTCAAGTATCACATAATAAGAATTAAGATGTAAAGATTACATTAACTAAATATATATATATATGAACTTTATCTAAAACTTCTAAAACTTAAAGAAATACAAATTTAAGTTGCAATATTT
>NC_046665.1:48803622-48811680 GCF_010883055.1 Belonocnema kinseyi
CTGCACCCAGGTTTTGAGACACTAATGGGGGATTGTTGAACAATCTCTAAATTTTTCTCAGCGTATGTAGCCTGCGTCGGAGCGAGGAATACGTAGGTGATGAGGGCTCCCATCTGGTGAGATCGGAAGTAGGGCTCCGACTAGGAGTATGTAAATTGGGCGCCACCAGGTGTTGGTTTCCACTCCCGGAAGTGGAGGGGCTTCCTCTGGGGATGACGCGACTCCTCAGGACACGAGGATCGGGTGTGCGGGCTGTCATCCCGGTGAAGCACGGTGGATTCCGGCTATGGGCGTAGATGTGCAAGTGCCACTACCTAGCAATAACCTATAATAATAGGTTGCCCCACGTTGGGCCCCAAAAATTTGTAGTCAACTGGTGGGATAACTGGAAAGCAGGGGGAATAGGGCAGGTGAGAGGTGGTGCGTGCTTTTCGAGGGAATGACCTACAAATTTGAGATAGTTAAATACATAAATGTAGTAAATGTAGAGTAGTTTTGAAAGGGGAGGTTGATCCAGGGGTACAATCTAAACAAAGTAAAACCTGACGTCATGAAACATTTGGGTGGCCCTGAAAAGGACCGGTCTTCTTGGGGTGTTCCGGAAGTTGACCGGTATCACAAAGTGGATAGGGATCCGGAGAGTTTAGGTTTAGAGGACGGCGAGCCTTGATCACTCCACGCAGATCCACTGCTGAGCGATGAAATGTCCGATAGGGTGGTGGAATCGGTCCGTAGGTACCCAGGGGCACGTTTTCTTGTTCCTGCAATGTTTTCTGACGTCGGAGTACAAGGCGTTTGCGGAGATTAGGTCGACAGCGCTTACGTGCTCGGACTTGGGGAATCAATGAGTCTTGCACGATAGCCGAATGAGGGGGTCTTACCTGGACCTGTTGTGCGAGGGGTCTGATGACTATCACAAAGAACTGGAGGTACCCGAGGAAGGGGGGGGGGGGCTCCTTCTGCCTCCGGAGTAAAAATAGGGCTTCCTCGATGTGTTCTGTGTTCCGTTGACGTGGGGTTCTCCAAACGTCCACTTAAAAAACAACAAAAGAAACGAAAAGATATGTAGAGGGAGGGTGAATGTGATATTCGGTATCGGTGGGGGTCCTTTGAGCATTCGGCTGTGTGTGTGTGTGTGTGAGTCGACGTCTGTGAACCCTCTGACGGGGAGGGGTCTTCTGATCACTCGACTGTCTGTGCGTAAGTGTGTGTAAATGTGTGTGTTAGCGGGTGGAATTCAGAGTGGTAAGATGGGATGACTAACCTAAACAAGAAGGAAGTATGGTAATATCCCTACGGGTAAACATGTTTGATGACCATGAAGAATTTTGCTGAAAGGGGAATGAAGGTGTTAAAAAAACAGAAAACCAGTCTTACGTGATTGAAAATCAGAGCGCAGCTCAGGATTTGCCAGCAAGAGGCAAGCGGGTCCGCAGTATCTTCGGCGGATGATTCACGACGGTGAATTTCGTTGTTAAGTCGGTGCGTCTGGTTTCGACGTATATGTTGCGATATCGAGTTTTCGCGTTGCGTGCTGAATGGTAGCTCTGCTGCGAAGGCGTACTCGTCGGGGTGGTAGATCCGTTTTTAGTGCCGACCGTTTGTGTTGTTATTTTTGTTGAAAATTCTCTTTATTTATCTGAGATACATGAATTGTTACAGTCTGTCGTAATTATATTGGTTTCTATCTGGAACGACTTAACCCAATTTTATTTCTATCGTTGGAGTATTATGATGAATTATTGCCCAGGGAAAAATTCGAAAAAAAACCTGAAATGTTCATGTGTTGAAATTTTGCCTTATAATTAAAATTTAATAGTAGCAACTTAATAACTATGAGAAGACTAGAGAGCGAAGTTATGTACAATGTTTACAGAATTACATGCTAGCTTATAGATTATGTAGTTTATGCTTCCATTGACAATTTATGCGTGAATTATTTCAGCAAATATTACGGTAGCTTATATTTAATCTTAAATGGTGGATCGCTGTATTTTATGGTTAGTATTTCTAATTTTTTATGCAATTCAAAGTTACTAGTCCGTGGTTTTACATTAGCTATCATTCTGAGGCATTTATTTTGTGAAATTTGGAGTTTATTGATAAAGGTTTCGTAGGTGCCACCACAAATGGGTGCTGCGTAAAGCATTACTGGTCTTATAATCATTTTGCATATTACTAATTCATTTGCCTGGCTCATTTGGCTCTTCCTGAATATGAGGCTGTACATGCATCCTATTGCTTCGGAGACTTTCTTGCGAGTCTCATTTATATGTTTTGTATATTTAAGGGTAGAATCTAATATAACTCCTAAATATTTTACTTGTGTTCTTGGACGGATTTCCTCATCATACTTGTATAGTTTAGGTACATTAGCATCCTTAGGTTTATGTGAAAATATTATAAAATCAGTCTTGTCTATGTTTATTTTAAGTTTCCACTTGTAGAAATATTTCTCTAAATCATTTATATATTTGTACAAGTTTTTGACGATTTCCTTCTTGCGCCATAATGATGTAAATAGCGCCGTATCATTGTCGAAAATAGTTAGTTAGACTAGTGGATTTTTTGGTATATCATTTATATACGAGTAGTATAAAAATAACACCGGGCCTAGAACAGAACCCTGTGGTACTCCCGCAGCCACTCTTTTCTCACTTGAGCTTTGACTATTTACTTCTACTATGAACTACCAATCGCTGAGATAACTTATAATTAGTTTAACTCGGTAATTACTGATTTTATATTTGCTAAGTTTGACTATTAGCCCTTTATGCTATACGGTGTCAAACGCTTTTTCCATATCAAGAAGCACAGCACCAGTACTGCGATTTGTGTTAAATTGTTTTGTGACGTGATCAGCGAAACTTGTTTACTTATAGTTTCGTGATTTTGTTATCTGGCTAGAATAATGGACTCTAGGATTTTACTGAGGGTAGAGAGCAGGCTAATTGGCCTGTAGCTTTGGGCTAATTTCTTATCTTTTCCTACTTTATGGATTGTTAGGACTTTTGCCTTTTTCCATTCTCTAGGGAAGTAGCCCAGTTTGAGACATGCATTAATTATATAGGTTAGATGCACTATTTTTTGGGTAGATATTTTAAAACAACATTTTGGATTCCATTTATTCTCGGGGCTCTTTTAGGCCTTGTTTTAAAAATGATTTTTTAACTTCCTTGGGGGTAGTGTAATTTGTGAGTTCGTAGTTTCCCGTTAGTTTGTGTATATTTTCAAAGTTATTTGGTGTTGCTTCAGCTTTATCTTTGCCATTAAAAACTACACTGCCATCTTATTCTAGAGGTTTTGAACCCCAGTTCTTATTTCTATCTTCTATTATTTCTTTTTTCATATTTCTGTTGACTTGATTGAGAATTGGCTTTATGTATTTGTTTCTTGTAACTTGGCATATCTTTCTGAGTTTATTTTTTTTCATTTATTTTTTGCATTATTCGTTTAGGAAGGGTGCATTCATATTTCGTGATATTAATTTTGGGTATGTCAGCCTCTATTACTTTGTTTATTATTTTTCTAAGTGTTTCTAAGCTGCCGTCAATATCGTGTATAGTTTCAACTCTCTTATTTATTTGCAAGTTTTTGTATATGTCTGTTTCAAAGCTGCTCCAGTCAGGTTTCTTATATTTAAGTGGTAAAGGGTGATTTGCTTGCTGGAGATTAAGAATGTTATTGCTAGATCTGATGAGTACCGGTTTGTGGTCAGAGCTCAATTCGTGAATTACGTCGACAGTTTCTATGTTTGTGACATTTTTAAGAATTGCTAGGTCAACCACGCTGGGTCAAAATTTAGTATCGTACGGGTAGAGAGTAAAGTCGTCTGGGTATTCTGAAGTAAGGGAATTTTGCTTTATAAAATTAAAAAGAGTAACCTTATTAAGATTTTTGTTATAACAGTTCCAACTTTAATATTTTGAATTAAGGTCGCCTGCTGCTATTATTTTGGCATTTAGTGAGAAGATATGCGCTAGATCTTCTTTGTCTACTTTTTTGGGAGTATATAGTGCGATTATCATTAGGTTATTTTCAAGTTTGATGGCATGGACCTCGGTGGTTTTTAGGTCTGTAATTTTGATTACTATGCAGGGGATTTTATGTTTTACAAAGAAGGCTACTCGCCCAGAGGCTCTTTTGCTATTTCTGTTCTTTTCGTAACATTTATACCCTGAAAGAGTTTTCTGTCTATCTTTGTTAATAAACCATGTTTCTCCAACTATGAGTATGTCAACGTCATATTTTTGGAGAAAAATGGGCAATTCGTGTATTTTATTGTTCAGTCCATGGGCATTTCAATGGACAATATTGAGGTTACTATATTTAGAACTAATTTGCATCAACTTTCTGAGCAATTTGGGAAATTTCTAGTACCCTATCCATATCTGTTTCACAGGTTTTGAGTCGATCTCTTAACTTAGTAGCGAATCTTAGTCACTTACTCAGGTCGCATAGGTTGTTTATTTCTTCGAATACATTGAGCGGTCATCTTTCCTCATTGTCTCAGCATTGGGAAGCTAGTCAAATTTGGATCGGGTACCAGATCCCTAGTCTGTACTGGTAATGTCTTTTTGTGTTGTGTTATCTTTCCCCTTTCCTCCAGCTTTGCAACGTGTTCAAGGAACTTGGGGGACAATGTGTAGTTCGCTGGGTGTGGTTCCTTGCAGTTAGTGCATTGTGGGTCGGTTCCTTTATGTTTGTCGCATTTTTCTGTGAGATGGTTTTTTAAGCATTTCACACACCTGGGTCCATGGTTGCAGTGCTTGATCCATGTCCAAACTGTTGGAATTTGTGCACATAGTTGATTTTTTTGTGCTCCTATACTTTTTCCACTTCGCTCTGACATGTAGTACATATCTGATGTTATAAGCCTCGTAGGGTTTGACTTCCTTTCCTAGAGTGACCAGGAAAAATGGATTTTCTTGAGTTTTTCCATTAGCTACTTTCATTTGGATGATCCTCGTGACTTGAAGTCCCTGGCTCTGTAGATCAGCTTCAATAATTGGAGGTAGTCTTTTCGTCTTCTTTACCGCAAATGCCTTAGTTTGCTGGCTGGTGATGTTGGTTTCTTCTTGGTGATCGTTTATGTCATCCATCTCTTTGAACAATTTATCATATATGTTGCTGGTAGGTACTTCGGCTTGATGTTGAACCATCATCTTCTTGCGGTCTACCACTAGGTGAAAGCCACTGGTATTTACTGGTGTTTCTTCTTCTTCCATGAGCTCAGACTTGTCACTGTTTGGGTGCGCGCTACACGCCTTCAACCCCGGCGCGCCTAACGTCTTCGCCACAGTGCAGCTTGATTTCGGATTTGGTGCTTTGGTCCGTATTTTCCATAGTGGATGATACAAATTTCCGTGCTGTACGAAATATCGGAACGAATCCTATGTCAATGATCAATTCAATTCAATTCAATACTGCATGTATAATCATTGAGTCAGCTATGGAGTCTGATTAGTGCCGACCGGCGGCAGCTCTTCCTTATTTATAGAGGAGGTTCGCGCGTCGTGCGCGAAAAAGGAATAGCGATGTCGGGTAGCGATGTCCGGTTGTGGCTACCGTGTTCAAAGAGGGGATATTGAAAGGATTTCCTGATTGCGCTCCTATTAACTTTATTAATCAAGTCTTAAGGCAAATACAAACTTAATACTAACTTATAACTAACGGGTAAATTTTTTACTCTACTTATTTCTATGTAAAAGTAAATTTCTATGTGATCAGCCCAAAACGTCGCAAGAAAGAAAAACTATAATTATTACTTAAAATTTGTCAGAAAGCTGGCAGGCGCCAATATATACATATATATATATATATATATATTCGGTTTTGACTCCTCTAGAATCAAATCGAAGGGCCTATGACAAAGCCACTGAACGCGTCCTCGGGTTGCGGATAGAGGGTCTCTGCACCAAGGGTTTCTGCTGAATATGGTTATAAAAATAAATACGCAGTCGCGGGCAATTGTCCAGGGGTGGTCTCGAAGGAATTAACCCCTAAGCGCAGGTGTGAAAACCGTGCCGAGGGCTGAATGGCACCTAGGTGAGGTGTCTAGAACGGTGACTTTAGTATACCGGGCGACCTCTCAGAGTACGCAGCCTTATCCTTGCATGCAGGGCTCTACAAGGACGGACGAACCCCTTTCCCTAGCTTCTCGTGGGAACAACAAACACAGAACGCTCAGGGCTCCCGACAATGGGTCAGCCAACAATGCCGACCAATCTAGAGCTGGGGGAGCCAATGAAAATGAATTTAATGCGATGGATCGGCGGGATCTCGCGACCTTTGGGTGGACGGAGCGACTGAATCACGACTTGCTTGAGTGCTACGATGTGAGTTTGGCCCCTGAACGGGGTTACCCGGCACGGCTGCATGCTCTGTGGTGCGAGAAACCCCCGGAGCTATCGCACTTTTCGCAGTAACGTCTGAGAAACCATGCTGAACTACTTCGAAAAAGGGGCTATGCAACCGGAATGTCTACTCTACCACAGTTAGGACAAGCCTTCAACAGAGAAAGAGAGGCGACATTGAGACCAACCGCGGGCAGGCATCCAATAGAGGAAGAGCGATGCTTTATGACCCGGAGAAACATCAATACCAAGGTTTCTCTCAAGCCTAAAGATCTGGCTGAAATGGATGACGAGCTTCGTGGACATTTCTCCGCGGAATCCGACCTCTGGGCTATCAATTATTGTGTGTATAATGCAGCGAGAGCTTTGGCCGATGCAAACCGTAAAACAAAACCAACGGTTGATCATAAGACCATAAGACGAATGCATCAACTTGCCACAAATATAGGCTGGGCAAGACAGTACGCGTCCCGCATTCAGTGTGTGATTGACTACATCACATCTGGCAGGAATTTTACCGCCAAGGTTCAAAAGTTCGCACGAGAACTCCGGACCCGTTATCACAAATTTAACAAGTCAAAGCTGCTGACCATCAGGCAGCATATTGTTGAGAGAAAACGGGTACTATCTGACGCTAAGAGAAGTTTAGAGCGGAGGGAGAGGTGGGTCAGAGAAAATCAACAGTTTCTCTCTGACCCATCTCGACTCTTCCAAGACCCTCCAGTTACTGTCGAATACCCACCCAAACCAGAGGAGGTCAAAGTATTTTGGAGTGAAGTCTACGAAGTACAGCATAGACTGGTCGACGACTCAGAAAATATAAATAGCTTCAAGGAGTTATATGTTGCCCTCATAAACCCTGAGAAAAAATGCCCACCCATCACTACCGAGGAGGAGAAACAAGTATTAAGAGGGATGAAGAACTATTCCGCACCGGCACCAGATTGTATCAAAACTTTCTGTTGCAAGAAGTTTTCTTCAACCTATCAGCACTTGGCCCGTATTTTCACCTCATATTTGAAGTCGGAAGAGCCGATTCCGGAGTGGTTGGTAGAAGGGCGCACAATACTCCTGCCGAAAATAGGCAACTTAGCTGACTCGAAGAATTACAGGCCAATAACTTGTCTGATCACACTTTATAAGATATTCACAGTTATCCTAAATGATAGGATTGTTCGGGCAATTCAACCTGTGTGGCAAGGAATGTATGAACAAGGATTCTCAAAGAAAGGCGTAGCCGGATGTCGGGAGAATCTGCTCATCGATAGATGTGTCTGCAAAGATGCACCATTCTACCAGCTCGACCTATTGATGGCCTGGATTGATTATCGGAAAGCTTTCGATTCGACATCCCATAGACTTATCATCTGTCTTTTGGAAATCTTAAAGGTTCATCCGCAAATAGTTAGGTGCAGAGAGAGTTTGATGCCGCTTTGGAAAACCAGATTTACTATCTCATCTGGAAAAAATCCTGTGACAACTAACAAGGTCACCTTTCAGAGAGGTGTCTTTCAGGGCGACACCATGAGCCCACTCTTCTTTTGCCTTACATTATTGCCACTATCTCTAGGACTTCGCCATTCCGACGAATACTTGTGCAGCAAACCTGCAGATCGAAAGTACAAGGTCACTCATGTATTTTACATGGACGATCTTAAGATCTATGCTGAAAACAAAGAGCAACTACATCTAGCTCTAGGGA
>NC_046665.1:48811780-48832944 GCF_010883055.1 Belonocnema kinseyi
TGGAGAGACTTATACATACCTGGGCGTGCCACAGAGCCGCATTCAGGATGTGACATCTATAAAGGATACTCTCCGAAGTAGATACAAACGTCTCATCCGGCAGATTTGGTCTTCCGAACTGTCGGCGAGGAACAAAGTATCTGCAACGAACATGCTTGCCGTCCCGGTAGTACTCCATTCATTTGGAGTAGTTCCATGGACGAAGAACGAGCTTAGATTCCCTGATATCGGGACAAGAAAGGTTATGCATATGAACAAAAGCATGCATCTTAAGTCTTCCGTTCCGCGACTGTACATCTCGCGCCGTCAAGGTGGTCGCGGAATATTGAGTCTTGAATGTCTTCACAACAGGATTATTCTGGGTACAGCACATTGAGTTGCAAATGGAAGATACCCTCTTCTTAAAATAGTCAGGAATCACGAAGAAGTGTGCAAAGGAGCGTTTCTGTACAAAGCATCAAATCTTATCTATCTCGAGTACTCACTCCTGAAAGCCCGGATTAAGAAAGCACAAGAGAAAAACTTTCGGGAACAGATCCTCGATAAGAGGATGCACGGTATCTTCCACAGAAATGTGAAGGATCAGTCAATGTCTGGTGAGCTAAGCTTTGCTTTCCTGAAATCGCCCGGATTGAAGTCTGGTACAGAGGGTTTCATTTTTGCATGCCAAGACGGTGTCATTTCCACCTTAACATACCGTCGCCACATTTTGAGCCAAGACATTCCCGATGATAGCTGCAGGGCGTGCCATGTACACCCCGAGCATTTAGCTCACATACTATCTAGTTGTCCAACTCATGCGGGAACGACCTACATTCAAAGGCACAATGTGGCACTAAGAGTGCTTTATTACCATCTCTGCCACTCTTATGACATTAACCTTAATATCGCTCCTCTAAATGCTCCTAGGGAAATCGAGTCAATTGTCGAGAATGGGAAGTGCCGCATATACTGGAAATTTATATTCTCGACCATTGTTTCTGTTGCTCACTCGAGGCCTGAGATGGTTCTTCTTGACTTCGAGAAGCGAACCATGTTCGTTATCGAATTTTCGGTACCAGCTGACAAAAACATCATAGCCAAGGAGAATGAAAAGAAAGAGAGGTATCGAGACCTTATAAGGGAGTTGCAACGATTGTACCCGGAAAATTCTGTTAAACTAATCGTCCTTATCATCGGCGCTCTTGGAGGTGCCAAGCTTTCCCTCCTTAATAGCTTGAAAAGCATCCCTGCATGTCAACAAGATGCTAAAACACTTGCGGGAAAATGCAGAATGCGGTAGTCCTTGGGTCGCTCCGTGTGCTTAGGGTGCACGAAGCTTTGCCGGATCATGGTATTGATTCCGTTACAGACTGTAACCACGCAGCTCACGGTCGTGAAACGTGGTTGTGGCTGAAATTTTACCGCGATTTCGCTTGGAGCGGGTGCCATTTTCCAGATTTGCACCCGCTCCTGGGGAAATCCTGCGGTTGTCCAAAAATGCATTGCAATTTTTTTCACTCTAGAGAGCAAGACACTTCCCAAAAAGTTTTTATGTCCGGAGAAAGAAAATGCATAATTTTTTCTTTTTCAAAATTTGAATATTAACACTTACCACTAGGCACTTCAAAATCTTATTTAATTAATACGAGGATATTTTGAATTTTCGAAAAACTGACCTCATGTACCAGGATTTCATAGAAACGTGCTCAGTTTTTTGGGGATTTAAGAAGAGTTTCTACGAAATAAAATATGCTAATAACTTTCGTTTCCAACCCACCCCCATCCTCTCCCCCAGCGCACCAATTATGACCCAAAAATAAAAAAAAAACTACATTTTTTACGTATTATTGTTACTTTTTAGCGATTTCCATCATCTTTTTCATACACATAAGGACCAATGGCAATTTCAATATTTAGCATAACCTTATGAAGAATTTTAAATTGTTTAAAAAATGTAAATTATTTTAAAAACTATTTATTCCCTAAAAATGTGAAAAATAATCGTATTTTATCATCGAATGCAATATTTTTTCATTTGTTTGGAGTAGTCAATTTTTCTAAAAACATTATGTAATTATTTAAATAATTATATATTATTTATTTTCAAAATTTTTAAAAATTGAACCAGAGATGGTCACTTTTTTCAAATTGGTATCCTATGCTACTTTTTGTTGAATAATTACATAATTTTTATACATTTTTTTTAATATCTAAAAAATTTCTATTTGTTAAAAAAATGTAATATGCCCGTACTATTTTTTTTGGTTAAAGTTACCAGAATTCTGGTTAAATTAACTATACATTCTGGGGCATAATGTAACCAGGTTTTTGGTTACTCTAAGCAGAAATAATAGTATGGCCATATTTGACAAGAATTCTGGTTGATTTAACCAGACATTTTTTACGCTAAATTATAGAACGAAGCATAGGATACTAAATTAGAAACAAAAGTTGACATCTCTGGCTCAATTTTGAGCAATTTTGAAAATAGACAATAAATAATTGTGCAAATAATTACATAATGTTTTCAAACAATGAAAAACACTATTATTTCTATAAAAAAGACGACGGAAATCGCTAAAAAGTAACAGTAATACGTCAAAATGTAATTTTTAAATTTTTGGATCATACTTGGCTCGCTGCTGGGAGAGTTAAATTCTTTGAAAATTCACAATTTTCCCATGTTAATTAAATAAAATTATAAAGTGCTCGGTGGAATTCCGAATCGGAATTCAAATCGAAAAATTGAGAGCTTCGAAAGTCGATTCGAAAGATTTTTTATTTGCCGAATTCAAATAGGCTTTCTTCCATTCAAACTGAGGGCGTCGAATTTCGATTCGAGAGACTTTTAAACTGCCCACTTCAAATCGTTTTTCTCACGATTCTAACTGCACGCGTCGAATGTCGATTTGAAATATTTTCGAACTGCCCACTTTGAATAGTTTTTCTGACAATTCGAATTGAACGCGTCGAATGTCAGTTCGAAAGACATGCGAATTGCCCACATTGAATCGGTTTCCTTCGATTCGAACTGAATGCGTCGAATGTCGATTCGAAAGACTTTCGAACTGTCCACTTCGAATCGTTCTTCTTACGATTCGAACTAAACGCGTCGAATGTCGATTCGACAGACTTTCGAACTGCCTACTTCGAATCGGTTTTTCTTCGATTCAAACTGAGCGCGTCGAAACTTGATTCGGAAGACTTTCGAAATGCCCCGTTCGAATTTTTTTTTCTCGATTCGAACTGGCCTGTTCGAATTTCTTTTGAATCGACTCTCGAAGCGCCTTAAATTTTGCACCAGTTCGGTTCGAAGTACTTTGCACAGTCCTAGTATTCATGCGTTTCTCTCTACTTTTCTCTAGTACTCCTATTTCTGCATTCGTGCGTTCCTCTTTCTTCTTTTCTTAATTTTTCCTACACTCCTGCGTTCCTCTCTCTTTACTTTCATTTTGCACTCCTACGTTCCTCTCTGTACTTTTTTCCTCCACTCCTGCGTTTCTCTCTCTACTTTTCTCCTACACTGCTATGTTCCTATCTGCACTTTTCTCCTGTACCCCTGAGTCTCCTTTTCTTTTCTTCCACTGCACTCTTGCGTTCCCCTTTTTCCTTTCATCCTGCACTCTTGCGTTTTTCTCCTTTTCTTTCGCACTTGTGTGTTCCTCTTTCTTATTTTCTCCTTTTCTTTTGTACTCCTGCGTTTATCTGTTTTCTTTTCCACTGCACTGCTATGTTCCTCTCTTCATTTTTTTTCTGTAATTCCGCGTTCTTTTTCACTTTTCCTTCTGCACTTATGCGTTTCTCTTTCTACTTTGCTCCTTCACTTCTACCTTCTTATCTGAACAGTTTTTCTGCACTCCTACATTCCTTTTTCTTCTGCACTTGTGCGATGATCTTTTTTTCTTTTTCTCCTTTACTCCTGCACTCTTGCGTTCCTCTTTCTTCATTTCATCTGTGTTTTTACATCCCCCTTCCTACTTTTCTAATGTACGTCTGCCTTCCTCTCTCTACTTTTTTCTTCTGCACTCCCGCGCTTCCTTTCCCCCCTTTCTCATGCACGCCGGCATTTTTACATTTCTCATCACTTTTCTTCTGCACTCCTAAATTCCTCTACACTCCTCTCTGGAGGAGTGTTCCCCTCTGCTATTCTGCTATATTCCTATATTCCTCTATGATTTTCATCAGTTATCGAAAATATTGTACTTGCTTTTATTTTCTATTATTATGAATAACCAATGTTACAAAATACAAGAACTGTAAAACAAACCCGCACCTAGCGTAAATAATGAATTTATTCCATTTTTATTTATAGAATTTTCAGGAAAAATGGCAAGACTATTTAAATCCAAGAAAAACCAAGAAACAGAAAATGGTACAAAGACTCATGCTACATCAAACACGAAAGTAAAGGTATGCGTACAAAAAAAATATTGCATGTTAAATAAATTTTGAGGTTGAAAAGAAATGTTTTTTCTCAATATTATATTCAATAGGTTGGAATTCGATAGAATATTAAATATAATACTACCAAACATTAATAATTATTATCTTTATTTTCCAGTCGAGGACGTGTACTCTTCTATAATTTGGAAACTAGCAAATTTTCGAAAAACCTTTCTTGAGGATCGAAAATTATTGGCAAAATATTCAGTGTAGTATAGCTATGTCGATTTAACGCTACTTATTGACCAAACACCGTTCTGTTCCAAACTGAATTCCCGACACCAAATATTTACCATTAGTTGGTAATACAGATAATTTCTATAGGTCGGTAAGTGACGTGGAATTGGCATATCTATACTGCTATTCATTTAAAATAATAATTCTCACCCTGATTAATGCCAATGGTGTTTCTTTTCTGAAATAATAAAATTATGGAAGGAATGATTAGTGCCTTATTTCCTCTAGCAAAGTCGAGGAGTTGAAGCAAAAAAGTGTCTTTGGAAAATAATGAAAACTATACGAATAATAAGAGATGGTCCAAAAATAGTGATATCTACAAACATTTTATGTATTTATAAAACCCTGATATTAAACGATTTCCATTAAATAGATACAATATTCTACGATCTTAAAATTATAATATTGTTTGACCGTTTAATTAGAAAACTTTAATATTTAACTGTAGAAAAATGCCTGATTGGAAAAAAGTTTATGAGAATAGAATGTAGATGACGTTTTTATTAAAAAGTAAATGGAGAAAAGTCACTCAGGTCTCTATTTTATTTATCGCTAATTATTTTACTTCTAAACAATTCCTACTTTTATCAGAGTTTATCAGAAGTACGAAGAATTACCTAACTTGAGTTCTACAATTTTCTTGCTAATTTCTAAAAAAATCCTTGTTAGCAAAAACAAATGTAATTAAATTCAAATAAAAAATAAAGTGGAAAATTTTTCTCACCCTCAAATACGTCTTAATTTTCTATTGGAATTTAATGAAAGGAACCGGATCAAAGTGAAATACTTTTCAACTTTAAAATTAAAGCTTATCATTTTTGAAATTCAAATTCTCAATAATTTACGCGTATAATATAGAAGTTTTTAACACTTTTCAATTGAAGAACTGTTAATTAAAAGCCGTTAAACTGCAAAATAAAATGTTTATGTGTTAAATTTGATTAATTCTTTCTTAATTGTTCAATTTTTATTTCAGTCAAAAATCTATTATTTTTCGACCTAGGATGGTGTCCAATCGGTTGTTATAAACTTGAAAAACTTCAAACGTAACATTTTTTTGTGGTTTAACAACGATTATTTATTAATGTATTTTAATATTCTACCATTTTTTTAATGTTTAAACATAGAAGCTTTTTTAATAACGAACATGTACATATTTTTATTAAAAACGATCTCACTTCCAGTAGATTATTTTACTTGTAAATTCTTGTATTGTTACTATTTGTGAATTCTTGTAGAAATTAAAAACTACAATAAAATACAATAATATATTTATTTAAAATGAAAATTCTCTTTGGATTGAAGTATCAACTATTGAATTTTTCACTGGTAAAGGCTTCCAATGTTTTATAACCAATAACCTGACTGAAAAAATGTCTATGATGTCACATTTTTCTTCGAGAATTAAATTTTTCTATTTGAAAATTAATTTTTTGGTTTGAGGATTAAATTTTTTGCTGAAATTTTGATTTGAGATCGGAAATTTTCGAAAATTTATCTGAATTGTCTCAAGAATCGCAGGAAAATGATATTTATATAACCGAGGAAACAAGTAACCAAAAACCCTAAAAAGATAGTTTTCTGAAATTTTTATTTTGTATTGAAAATTATTTTGCCTCGCAACTCGGAAAAAGAAACCGAGAAATGCGCGCGCAGCACATGATTTATGATGCTAATTTAAATAAAAACGACTTACGTTAGAATGACGCAATTTCTACAATAAGAGTTGATTGAGCATACCAAACAGCAGAATCATCTTACACGTGATTTTCTAATTCTCTTGCCAATTGCTGAAAAAAATCCTTGTTAGACACAAAGAATAGTAATTAAATTAGAATTCAGAAAAAAAATAAAAACTTTCCTACATTCATCTTCGAATTAATTTTATCGGTCGGTTTTTCAAATGAAAGTTTATACAGAGCTCTCAAAGCTTCTGTAAAGTTTTCTATTGCTGATTTTCTATTGAAATGTAAGGAGAACAAGAAGATTGTCTTGTTTTCTGAATCGATGGGGTATATCATGTAACCCGATTTATTCTAAAAATATATTACATTTCGTCACTGAAAAATTTAGATTAATTTCGTATTCAGAAATCGGAATGCATCTTTTATGGCAAAAATAAATGAATAAATAAAAGAATGTTAGTGAAAAATAATGAAGAATTCAGAAGAAGTCTTCAAAAAAACCTGTTATGATATTTTTTGTGAATTGTGGAATGATTACCATGTGATAGTAATAAATATTCTATGCTCTACAAAAAGTGATGAGCTGTTCTCCACAGTATTTTGAACGACAGGTAATGTATAATTTTCCACTGCAGACTGTATATTTTTCCAAGGCTCTGTTGAAAAAATTAAATATTTATTTGATCAAAAACGCAATCATTTAATTAAAACGTAAAAGGTCCTAAAAATATAAGGCCAAAAATAATAAAGCCGACAAATTAAATTCAGTCAATTAAGTATAGATTAATTTTGATTTTATTTGCTTATAGATTCTTACTGTGATTAACAACATTTGCATTTTTGCAAAAAAAAAAAATTTCCAATCATTGAAAGGTATCAGATCGGTGTGAAAGTGATCCGCATCAGTAATCCATCATTTTTTACCCTTGCAAGAGAATATTAAATATGATAAAAACTAGCGTTTCTTATGTTGATTGCCTAATTATTTTGTTTACGGGTAGTTCAGAATCATAAAATTTTGTGTATATTTTTTAAGTAGGTCCATATTTTAGATTTACAATAGAAGATCCTTCAATTAAAAAAAAAGTATGAATGAAAATTCTTAAATTTTAATGATTTTAAAGACCAAAAGTCAAATATTCAATTAAAAATCTTCTAGATTGAAGAATATTCAAAAGTAAAGCGTCAAAATTATAGCGTTATTAATTGTAAAACTTAGAACTTCCTAATTTTTATTGTAAATCGTCGAAATTAAAAGCTTTCCAATTAAAAAAATTTTCAATTCAGAGATCTAAATTTTTGAAAAGTTGAAATAGAAAACTTTGGAATTTTCAGTATGCATAAATCAAAATTCTGAAATTTTAACGATTTTGGAAACCACGAATCAAGTTTTTCAATCCTAAATTTTCTAATTTGAAGAAATTCTGGATATAAATTATCAAAATTACACCTTTTTAAATTCTAAATCTTAAAACTTGCATAATTTAACATTTTAAATTTTTTAAATGATAAATTCTTCAGTTTTTAAGATTTCCAGTTTAAAATTTCACAATATTGAAGATTGATAATTGAAAACTCTTTAGTTTTGAACGTGCAGCATTAAAATTATTGATTAAAATAATAATTATTAATCGCAATTGAATCGTTAAATAATTACAAGATCTTTGATTTTAAAGATCTATAATTCGAATTTATACAATTTTAAAGATGAAACATTAAAACTCCTTACATTTTGAAAATAGTTTGGAATAGTTCAGGCATGAATAAAAATGTTATCTAATAAACTGTCTAAAAACAAGAACTTAAATATTTTACTTAACAGTCAAGCTCACGTGTAAAAATAAACTGTCAAACTGACGTATGATATAATAAATTCTCAAGCTGACGTATACAAATAAATTGTGTAAATAACGCATGATAATAAACTGTAAGGGTGTTGGTTCAATCCGACTTTGAATTTTTTTATAGGTACGGCACTGATTCCATATATATTTTTTCCAAAGGATTTGCGAACGAAAGAAAGAAAACTTGTCGAATATCCGGGGTTTTGCAAGATCCTCGGATCAATAAAATATTGAAAAATCGAACCTATTCTTGAGGAAATTATTATTTTTATGATAAATATGAATTTTGCGAATGATATAAATCAGCGGGTAGCAGACGGCAGCATTTGAACTGTTAGAATGGTTTGCTAATTTATTTTTTTACTCACAATTCTGATATAATAGAAGAATGCTCGAGACCAAACTATCTTCCAAAGGGCCAGGCCTTGATGATGGTATCCCGAAATTTTGCGAAACACAATTTTTTTTATTATTTTATACAAATTTTAAAAAGGGTGTAAAAGAGTGTGCAGTAAAATGTTGTATTTTTTCCATTGTTATATAATTTTACGAGAAATAAGGAATTTGAATTTGTTAAAGAATAGAAGGTCTGACAAGATTAGAAAAAAAAAAACCAATTATTTCGCTATTATTAGTTTGAAAATTTGTAAATATTTTTTATTAACAAAAAATTAATTCATAGGAAAGTTAAAAAGGTTTCTAAGCATATCAAAGGATTTAAAAAATTTAAAAGAAGAGTGTAGAAGATTTTAAAGCACACTTTTCATGCTATTTCAGACTATAATAAAAACTGTGGGGAGTGCAAGAGAAAAAACCGAAAAGTCAGTAACTTGACCTCATATGCTTTCTTAATATATGAACACTTTACGAAACCTTTAATGTCTTGAAATAATCATCTCAATATTACAAATTATAGCTTTTACAATTATTTCCATTGTAAAATAATTGTAATATAAATAATTGTAAAATAAATTTAATAAATTCTATTTTATGAGGAAATATCTCGTGATTTTAAAAAGAGAAAATAATTCTAAAAGTACCTTTTTGTATAGTATCTTAATAACTAAGGAACATACTTTTAGAATATTTTTCCTTGATTCTGCCCTAGGGTCAAACATGGTACAAAAGAACGTCGTGAAATTTCATATAACAACTGTACTCTGTATATATTAATTTTAAAATGAAAAATAATCATAATTTTATAAATATTCCTACATTTTATTTTAATATGTTGCTTTCAAAATAGATTACAGAAATAAAATTATAAAAATATCTCCATTAATTAGCGAAACACTATGTAGAGTCGCCTTTCAAATTCTACAAAGTAATTCCAAAAATGTTAACAAAAGGTTGTACATATTTAGCTTTAACCTTATGGATGAGATTCAAGAATATATATTTCTTTGATCGTTTTTCGGCTTATGATTTTGCCCTAAACATAAAGCAGATTAATATACACTTAAAAAATAAAAATAAGTAATGTCAGAAAACACATTTTTTAATCAAATTCCTTTCCACACTAACTTCACAGAAAAATTTTCACAATATTTTTATCAAATGATAAGTCTTTTGTACTTAAAGGGAAAAATGAAAATCTTTTATTAATTATGGATGCTTAATTGAAATCATTACCCTTACTATTCACACTTGAGAATTGAGGGATCTCTTTTTCGCAAACAAAAAGTATGAAAGTCCTTCGTTTATCGACTTTTATTATTATTTATTCATTTTACGTATATATCTATTATATTTCATCAAAATTAAATATTATTATCTTTTTTTAATTGCATGGAACTTATGCTAAGTAAACAAATTATATCTTTAAGCATACAGGGAGGTATTTTCTTTTTTAATTTTTTAACATTTATTTCATTACTTATTATTATTGAAAATAATTGAACCTCTTGCTATTAAAAGCGGGGATTCAGCCTGAGAAGAAATGTGCTGAAAGTAATTTTTCAAAAATCATTAGTTTTCTAATTTTAAAGACTGATAATTGTACACAATTTCCAAGCGCATTTTTTTCTTTTACAAGAATTTTTAGATCTTTCAGTTTTTTTCAGACTCTTTTAAAGTCTAAATTAATTTTGCATTTCATTAATTCTACTAAATATTTCTTGAATATCTTGGATTATTTACATTTTTTTCAACTTTTTGATCATACCGAATTGAAAAATTCGAATATTAGGACAATAATTCTTTTTTTGAAATCTTGTCAGACCTTCTAATCTTCTAATCCTTCAAAATTATTCAAATTTTTCCTGATTTTTTTTTTAATTCTGCAAAATAATAAAAAATTGCCTTTAAAATTTTTGAGATACTTTAACAATTTTTGAAATATTTTATAATGCTTCGAAATGTTTTAAAACAATCATCTGAAATTAATTTTTCGAAATAAAAAAATTATTTTAATTATTGCTCGAAACCTAAACGAATTTTTGCCATTTTCGTGAAATCTTTCAAAAATTCATAAAAAATCATTGAAAGTTTTAATTATTTTTAAATCGTTTTAAAATTTTTAAATATCTCCTAAACTTACTCAAATTTGAAAGCACATTTTTTAAACCATCACGTATTTAAAAAAATAATGTAACAAAATATGCATAAGAAGGCTTAATAAGAATTATGTTCCTTAATTCAAGATGTAAAAAACTGACTTATAATCTCCTGAATTTTTCTAATGAATTTGGGAAAAAATAGTTTTATCTCCTTAAAATCTTTTAGAATTTCTCTAAACCCCCTAAAGTTTATTTTTTAAATATTTAAAAATGTAAATTCCTAACAGAATTTAAGTTAAAAATTCGATTTGAATCTCTTCCTTTTTTCTAAATATTTGTTGAATTTACTTGATTCTATTTATTTTTATTTATTAATTTTACCAAATTGAAATATTTTGTTTTAAAATCTTCCACAGTCATCTTTTTAATGTTTTGAGACCCTTTATATGTTTAGAAAGCTTTTTCAATTTTCTGGTAATGTCCATTTTTTTAAAATAAAAAATTAACAAAAATTTTCACACGAATCTTGAAAAAGTTCTGTTTCTAATCTTGCCAGACCTTCTAAGCCATCTAACCATTAAAAATTATTCAAATTTTTCGTGATTTTCTTTTAAATTCCGAAAAACTAAAAAGGTTCCCTTTAAATCTTCCAGATTCTTCATTGACAATTTTTGACATCGTTTTAAATGTATTGAAATCTTTGTAAATAATCCCTTAAAATTAATTCTTCAAAATAACAAATTATATTAATTATTAGTAGAAGCCTAAAAGAATTTTTTTTCGTTTCCGTAAAAACCTTACAAAATTAAAAAAAAAGCAAAAGTTTTATTTATTTTTTAATCGTTTCAAAATTCCCCAATATCTGTCAAACTTACGCAAATAGGTAAGCACCCTGCAAAATTCAGTTTACTTAAAAACTCCTCCTAATAGCCAGTTAGCCACCGAAAACGAATCGTGAAGTCGGGGGGCTCGCGTTCTTGCTCGTGCATTTTCGGCTCTACACGAGGCTGGCCTACGCCACATGTAGCAGAGCCGACTCACCGACGATGCTACACCGGCTCTTTTATAAACACTCGAGACCGTCCTCCGCAACGGAACGATGCAAAAACTGTCAATAATCACACTGGCTGAGATGCAAAAAGTACGCTCTCACGTTCGACACCAAACTTTGCACCTATAGAGATGTGGGATAACATACTTCAGTTGCAGAGCGAAAAACGATCACTTATTGGTGTGATTCAGCGACTTTTTTCTAACAGGGTTTCACCCGCAAAAATTTAAAAAATTACGATTATACAAATAAATTAATCGAGAAGTGTCTGCATGATATTTATTTCCCACTAAAATTTTTTAAACAAATAATTTATTTGCCGGGGAAGCATTACAAATTATTATTTGACATGTTTACAATACGAAAAAAAAAGTTGAGAAAAAGATTCGAACCTACGACAGTGTGGTTACCCAGTCAGACTCTTTTTCCACTGGACTCCGTCTGGCCCGAGTTAGGATGGCATGCCTAGTCCCGTGTTTCCAATGTCCATGATGCGCAGGAACCGTTAGAGGTTCTGCACCCTTGGCTAAAGTGATTTACAAACGTTCATAGTTCTTACAAGGGACCAAAAAGTCCGGGACCCGTGTCTTATTATTTTTGAAATAATATCGATTGATGATAATCTCATCAAAAAGTCCATGTCCCAGAAGAGGTTTTCCCTTTTGAGAATATTGTAGTCTTGGCCCACGGTCGATAACGAAGGGCAACCCGATTCCGCGTATAGAGTGAAGATAACAGCTAGCCTGGTGGTTGATTCCAATACAGTCACAAAAACACAGACAGGGCATGTCAGTTCTCTCTCCTTTTTGCTCCATTTCGCAATGTATTTCGCAAAATTTGGGGACGCCATCATCAAGACCTGGCACTTTGGAAGATCCGTTGGTCTCAAGAATTCTTGTATTATGTCAGAATTGTGAGTAAAAAAAAACAAATTAGCAAACGATTCTAATCGTTCAAATGCTCCCGTCTGCCACCCGCTGGTTTCTATCTTTCGCAAAATTCATATTCGTCGGGAAAACAATCATTTACTCAACAAATTTTTTGATTTTTCAACATTTTATTGATCCGAGGATCTCGCAAATCTCCGGATATTCAAAAAGTTTTCTTTCTTTCGTTCACAAATCCTTCGGAAAAAATATATATGGAATCAGTGCCGTACCTTTTAAAAAAGAATTTAAAGCTGCATTGAACCAAAACCCTCCAGCTAACGGATAATATTAAACTGTTAAGTTGAAGTACACTAATAAACAGTCAATATGACATATAATAATGAACTGTAAAACTTACATATGTTATAAACTGTCAAACTCAATTATTCTAATTAACTTTTAAAATGAAGTATTTTAAGAAACTGTCAAAATGAAATATAATATTTAAGTGACAAATTGATGTATATTAATTAACTGTAAAACTGACGTATAATAATAAACTGCCACATGGACGTGTAATAGTGAACTGTCGAACAGAAGTGTAATAATAAACTGTCAAACTGACGTTTAATAATAAACTGTCAAGTTTACATGTACTAATAAATTGTCAAAGGTATGTATAATTAGTAACGGTAAAACTGACGTATACTAAAAAACTGTCGTCTGAAGTGTACTAATCAGCTGTTAAAATGAAGTATAATAAAAAATGGCCGAGCTAACGTATACTAATAAACTGTTTAAATAATGCATAGTAATAAACTGTCAAACTGAAGTTTATCAATAAACTGTCAAATTGACGTATAATAATATACCATCAAGTTGAAATCAAAATGACGTGGTCATAATAAACTGTCGAACTGACGTTTAATAATAAACTACCAAACGGACGTGTAATAATTAACTGTCAAACTGACGTTTAATAATAAAATGTCAGGTTGACGTATACTAATAAACTGTCAAAATTATATGTAACCAAAAATTGTAATACTGACGTATACTGAAAAACTTTCATCTGAAGTATACTAGTAAACTGTCAAAATGAAGTATAATTATGAATGGTCTAATTGACGCATAATAAAAGACTGTCAAATTCACCTTTAATAATAAACTGTCAAAATGATGTATATTTAGAAACTGTAAAACTGACGTACACTAAAAAACTGGCATCTCAAGTATACTAATCAACTGTCAAAATGACGTATAATAAAAAATTTTCAAAGAAACATATACTAATAAGCTATCAAAATGACGTATAATAATAAAGAGTTGACCTGACATATAATAATAAACTACCAAACTGAAGTTTAATAATATCACCGGCACACAAAAAAAGTGGTCTGTCCGACAGACTACACTAGCATATCTATATGTTTTTAGGGTGGCTGAATTCGAGTCCGGTGTGTAAATAATCAAGTTGGCTCGTATTTTTCTGAATAATGAAAAAATAGACGTAAAATCGACAAAAACAGCGATTTTTCAGGTACATTTTTGCAAAAAAAAATATATATTTTCTCGTCCGGTGCACTTAACCAACATATTCATATGTCTTTTGGGTCGCTGAATTCGAATCTGAGGCCCAAATAATCAATTTGGCTCATACTTTTTCGAAAATCGCAAAAATAGACGTAAAATCGGCGAAAACAGCGATTTTTCTTGTATACGTTTTCAACAAAAAAATTGTTCATGCCCGGTTGTCTAAATCAGCGTATCTTTATGTTTTTAGTGTCGCTGAAACCGAATCCGGGGTCAAAATAACCCAGTTGGCTCATATTTGATAGAAAAATGCAAAAATAGAGGTAAAATCGACGAAAATAGCGGTTTTTCATGCATATTTTTGCAAAAAAATATATCTTCATCCCCGGTGGACTTATCCAGCATATCCTTTTGTTTTTTGGAGTCACTGATTGCGAATCCGGGGTTCAAAGAACCCAGTTGGCTCATATTTGATCGAAAAACGAAAAATGAGACATAAGATCGACGAAAACCTTTAAACCTTTACCTTCCTCGACTGGCATTGTCGTTCACTGTAGATTCCCTTTGTGTCTCGCGTTTCGGGGTTTTTAATTTGCGTTAGTCTCTTTGCATGGCAATAGTAGGATTTTTTGTAAATTAGTTTTATTCACTTTTAGCGTTACCCAGGAACAACGACGTGGACGTAGTAAATTCTGTTCCCTTTAAGGTGCTTTATTACCGTGAGTCCCCTTGCCTCTCACGCTTATAGGGTTCTTTTATTTTTTATTTTTATTTTTATCGCTTGGATAGAATCCTTTTGTCCTCAAAAGACCTACGTAGTGGGTTTCGCTTTCGTTTGGTACCTTGATTGACTTGATCTCGTTTTAAACTTTAACAGTAGTCAGCCATCATGTTGATATCCCAACATCCCTCATATCGCCTCTCCATATCTTTTATATCCTGGTGGAAACGTTCGCCTTGCTCTTGACTAAAGTCTCCCAGGTTGTCTGAAAACTTATTTATATGCGAATGAAGAAAATCTAGCTTCAAATTCATAAGGCAGCCTAGTTTACCAAAGTTTGTTACCATTTCTGAAACTAAATTTTGATAGGCTGGACTTTTCTTATTACCTAAAAAGTTTTTTACAACATTCTTAAAACTAAGCCAGGCATCTTTTTCAGTACCAGACATTTTTGTAATGAATTCTGAATCCTGCAACATTTTTCTTATCTGCGGTCCATCGAAGATCCCCTCTTTTAATTTTGCTTCGGAAAGTTGTGGAAATTGATCTTCCAAATACGCATAGCAATCGTCATCCTTGTCAAGCGCTTTGACAAACTGTTTTATAAGACCCAGCTTTATATGAAGGGATGGAATCAAAACTTCTGTTGGGTCAACTAGAGGATCTTCAATATTTTTTTGTCCTTGCTCAAACGATGTTCTTTTTGGCCATCTTTTTTTGTAATGACGAACGTGATCTCGACTATCCCATAAGCAAAAGTAACAAGGAGTTTTTGTATACCCTGATTGCTGTCCCAAAACGATTCCAAGAATTTTTAGATCCCGCAAATTTTCCACTTATAAGTTGAGTAATTGATTTTTTCCAGGACAAATTTTAAGTTACTGTAATGCTCTTTCAGTTCCGTAGATTGTGCGATTGGAATTGGAGCGTAAACATTAGTATTACGCAATAGCACTGCTTTTCGAATGCGATTAGAAGATACAATGAATAGCCGCCAATTTTCCGGTCTATACAGTCCAGATTTCATTTTTTCCATTAATCCGTCAATGTTTTTACAATAGACTAATTTTCCATGATCATTTTCTTCAGAAGTGAAAAATTGTCTGAACTCTTTTTCCCTATTTCTGTAGAAACTTGATTTAACTCCTTTAGCTAATAAGTTGTTCTTTTTCAAAAAAGGAAGCAAGATACTCTGAAGCATCTTTAGGGATACCGAGATCTCGCTATAAATCATTTAATTCTGCAGACGTAAATAGCTTACGAACTTTATTTTTTTCATTGCCTGGTATGTACACTTCTGTATTAACATCGCTGCTTTCATCATCATCATCGTCATTACCATAATCTGAAATGTCACTTTCATCACGATCAACATCGAAATCTTCACCAGTACTTTTATTTTCTTCTGTTTCAGTCGTCTGTCTGTCAAGTGACAAATTTTTTGAGTTTATGTAACATCGTTATTTTCAACAGCTTTAGTGATGCTAGGTACATCAGGATATTCGATAGCACTTTTCTTTTTTCTATTGATTCCTGTCAGGTTTGTCATACAAAAGTAGCATTCCTCTTTCCGAAGAGGTTTCCTTCATATCGTAGGTTCTTGAATCTTAAGGGTTTTTTATTTCCTTCTCTGTCTTACAATCGATTGAATGCCTTATCACAGGCACTGCAAATTTTGTGAGAAACCCAATTTTCACTTTGGTTTTGAACTTCCATACCAAAACAGAATTTATAAATTGTTTTTATGTCATAGCTGATTACTCTTCGATTTTCTAAAACCTCATTAGCCAAATGCATCTGGATCACCCACACAATTATGCGCTATAGTAGAAGTGGATAAATTGGAATTAAAACAGCGCTTAGAAGACATGATCTGTTTTTATTTGGGACATGCTGGATATGCTGGATAGGTCCACCGAGGATAAAGATATATTTTTTGCGAAAACATGCACGAAAAACCAACTGGGCTATTTTTACCGCGAATTCGGATTCAACGACCACAGAAACATCAGGATATGCTGATTTAGACCACCGAACATGAAAAACTTTTTTGTTGCAAAAGTATACAAGAAAAATCGCTGTATTCGCCAATTTTACGTTTATTTTTGCGATTTTCGAAAAAGTATGAGCCAAATTGGTTATCTGGGCCTCAGATTCGAATTCAGCGACCCAAAAGACATATAAATATGTTGGTTGAGTGCACCGGACGAGAAAATATATATTTTTTTTGCAAATATATACCTGAAAAATCGCTGTTTTTGTCATTTTACGCCTATTTTTTCGTTTTTCAGAAAAATACGAGCCAACTTGGTATTTGGACACCGGATTCTAATTCAACGACCCCAAAAATGTATAGATATGCTAGTGTAGTCTGTCGGAAGGACCACTTTTTTTGTATGCCGGTGTAAACTTTCAAAATTATGTATAATTAGAAACTGTAAAACTGATGCATATTAATAAAATATCTAACTGACGTATATTATGAAACCGTTAGACTGATGTATAATAATAAACTGTCAATCTGTCGTGTAATTATAAACTACGAAATTGATTCGATTTAACTTAGAATGGTTTTATATCTTTAATTTTCAAAATAAATCTACCAATAATCTTGTTTACTGAGAAAAATAATAAAAATCCTTTGACGAATTGAAAAATATTTGTGCTTTTTAATAATCTGTCCTAGTTAAATTAAAAGATGCAGGAATTGTTGAAGAAAATATTGTTAATATTATGCATGTTTTACATTAGTGATTTTCGCCGGAAATTAGTATTAAAAAATAATTTTAATTAAATGTTGTAAAATTTTGAAGAGGAGTCAGATTTTAAAAAATTCTTAGGTCGTGTTAGTTTTTTTAAAATTCAAAATTAGCGTTTCAAAAGAAAAATAGCTTTTTTTAAAGAGAAATTATCAGATTTTAAGGGCTCATAATTGTTTAACGATTTCGGGTTATTAGTATTATGATATTTATTATGCTCTTATTATTGTGTTATTATACAAAATTGGCATTTTTCTTACAAAAAAAAAATTTTAATGGGGAAGCTGTATAGCTTTGAACAAGTCAAGGTTATGAAAAAGTTTGGTACATAAAAAATATGTATTTTAAAAGAAAAATCAGTATAGTTACAATCAAATTGCTAAATTCTAAACAGTTTTAGGATATCTTCACGTTTTTTACAGGCAATCTGTGATCTAAAAAAATTATAAGATTTTGGAAAAATGAACAGTGGGCCCCGCACTAAATGTATGGGAAAATGGCTTTCGGTGGATTCAGCTGAAACTTTGTAATTTTTAAGGTAATAAGTGACGGATGAAATATCCGTAGAAAAATAAAAAAAAAATGAACAGTTTTAGCGCTATGCGGCGTTAAGCGCTGAAGATCAGTGAATAAAACGAATTACAACAGATTTTGTTACAAAAGCGATGTTAACATAGAAATCACGGTTCAGATCGTGGTCTGTCATATTTTCGCCTACACCGTTGACTCATATAGCGCGCTTCTAAAAACGATCAAACGCTAAGCGCCCAAGATTTTAACTTGACTAATTAATCATTTCTTTAAAGGCAGAAATGGTACCCAAAGTAACATTAGTAACTAGTGCGCACATACCGATAATAACATTCTACCCTTCGCAAGAGGGTTGAACGCTAAGCGCTCAAGATCAGCGAATAAAACCAATCCTAGTAACTTTAACGACAAAAGCGATGTCACTATAAGAATCGCGCATCAGAAAGTAGTCAGTAATAAGTTTAGCCAAACCAATGAGTTATGTCGCGCGCTTCTCGAAACGATCAAACGCTAAGCGCCCAAGATTTTAACTTGACTAATTAATCACTTCTTTAAAGGCAGAAATGGTACCAAAAGTAACATTAGTAACTAGTGCGCACATCGATAATAACAGTTTACCCTTCGCCAGAGGGCCGAACGCTAAGCGCCCATGATCAGAGAATAAAACCAATCTTAGTAGCTTTAGCGACACAAGCGATGTCTGTATACGTAACATGCATCAAGAAGTGGTCAGTAACATGTTTAGCCAAACCAATTACAATATGAGTCAACGCCGTTAGTCAATGCCGTTGACTCATATAGCGCGCTTCTCAGAACGGGCAAACGCTAAGCGCAGAAGATTTGAACTTGACTATGAAATCACTTTTTCAAAGGCCTTTCACAAAAAAAATGACAGAAAATATGTTACTGACCACTTCTTGATGCGTAGAATGTTATTATCGGTATGTGCGCACTAGTTACTAATGTTACTTTGGGTACCATTTCTGCCTTTAAAGAAGTGATTAATTAGTCAAGTTAAAATCTTGGGCGCTTAGCGTTTAATCGTTTTTAGAAGCGCGTTATATGAGTCAACGGTGTAGGCGAAAATATGACAGACCACTATCTGAACCGTGATTTCTATGTTGACATCGTTTTTGTAACAAAATCTGTTGTAATTCGTTTTATTCACTGATCTTGAGCGCTTAGCGCCGCATAGCGCTAAAATTGTCCATTTTTTGGATTTCTTTACGGATATTTCATCCGGCACTTATAACCTTAAAAATTACAAAGTTTCAGCTAAATTCACCGAAAGCCATTTTCCCATACATTTAGTGCGGGGTCTTTTATAAAATTGTCTGTTATGTCATGTTAGTGTTTATCGTAAAAAATGATTGGTATTTTTAAAGATAAATTATTACAATTAACTAATATTTAAAACTTTCAAACAACTATAGTTTATGTTGGTTTTTTTACCTTAAATTTCTATTTTAAAATAAAAAATCATTAGATTTAATTAAAATTATTTTTTGCACAATCTTAGCTTACGTGAGCGTTTTATATCGAAAATTGGCATTTTACAACAAAAAATATAATTTTAATAATATTTAAAAAATTGTAGAAATTTTTGATTATATTAATGTTTTTCGTCGAAAATTATTGCTACTTTTAATAATAAAATATTGTATTTCACAAGCTATTTATAATTTTCAATAACTTTAGCTGTTTTGTATTGATTCGCTTAGTATTTCTATTAAAAAAATGATTGAATTTGTGTTCAGTGATTTTTATTGAAAATAATATTTTTTGAACAATTTTATTTTTTTTTGCGTCATACATCTCGAATTTGTATTTTGAAACAAAAATTATTATAACTTGGACAGAATTTCCATCTTTTAATAATTTTTTATTATGTTAGTATTTTTCGTCAGAAATTAGTATGTTTTTATATCAAAAAAATTTTATTAAAAAAAAGATTCACAATTTAAAAAAATTTTTTAGAAAATAAATAATATAAAATGCAACAATTTTGTATCTTTATCGATTTCATACTTCAATTTTAAAATAGCGTGAGACTAAAAAATCGTTTTCTAATTAAGTACACCAAACTCTCGCTTTCAGTCAACCCGTTATCGCCTTTCCTAGAACTGCTGGCTCGCGCAGTTTCTCAGGGGAGCAGGGCGAAAATTGGAAACGAGTTAGGTGGCCCCTACTGTTTACGTTTTCTAGTACGGATAGAAAAGCCACAATTTCCGATATCGTCGAATCGATTCGGATTTTTAAACTTATCAAAAGTAACACAGGTTCCATCGCGAAAACATATTTCTTCTTTTTCTGTTTTCTTCATTACTGATTCACAATGAAGATTACCTTGATTTTTTCTACTTAGGATCAATGTAGACCTTGTTTAATTTCTTTTTGCTAATACCTCATCGACTAAATCTAGACATTTTCCAATTTCATCCAATTTTCCTAAATCGCTCAATTTGGATGGCTTAATTTCTTCTTGAAAAAATAAATAGGGTTTATATTGATGACAACCTTGTAAAATTATTGGTGCACGACGTTTGCAAATTTTTATAGTTTGGCCACATGGATTTGTTTTGGATAATGTCTAGGAAAATGTTGGCATTGTTGAATGAATAAGAGCGCTTGGATTAGAGCCACCACTGTGAAGTTAGCATACGTGCGCAGCTCGGCTCTCATATGCGGAGAAACGTCGGTCTGGCAGAGAGGGAATGAAGCAATGCACATGCCTGGCGTGCGCACGCACACTTACCGCTGGTCCAAACGGAGAACCCCACATGTGAGAGTCGAGTTGCATTCGATAGCTAACTTCACAGTGGCTCAAATCCGCTCTTTGACGATTAAATACACTCTAAGATAATATTACGTTTTTTAAATTAAAAAACGTAAAATACGAACACCAATTAATTCTTCATTTTAACTCTTAACACAATTACACCTCTTATTGTCAAATTCAGCAAAACAAATATTTCCATCTATATTCAATAAAGACATAAGACTTTATTATT
>NC_046665.1:48833044-48841763 GCF_010883055.1 Belonocnema kinseyi
ATATGATGATTCAGAATTATTTTCTACATTTGTATGACCCTTTTCTCCGATTTGGCTGATTGTTAATATAAGGATTTTCTGAGTTCGATGAAAAACTAAATGAGTCACAAGGTTGATAAAAAGTTGATTCATCGCAAATGAAGGACTTATTTCTTCCTTGAACATAACCCATCGAGGAAAATAGTTTTTTCTTTTCATGTTCCTTTTTCGTTTTTTCCTTTACAATTTGCAATATTTTTTCTAAATCAGTTGAATCAATAGCAATTCTCAATTAAAATTATTATTACATTTCTACTCTAGTAATAATAATATTATTAAAGAATCTTTTACACATTAATATTTATATCCCATGTAAAAAATAAGTGTAACAAAATTAACGAAAACCTCGCACTGATTGTTATTCACTATCTGATTGGTTACATACTGCGTCATATGACTTGAAGTAGCTGTTTTCTGTTTCTTTTATAATTTTCGAGAATTTTCTAAATCACAATTTCAAAATAAGAAAATTTAATTTTAAAATTCCTTTCTAAGACAGAAATTTGAAATTGTGCATTATTATTCAAAGAAAAAGGCAACATTATTCTGGTCTTAAAGTTTTAAACAAAGTTGTTTTAAATGACAAGACGATTTTATTAATAACACCTTGACAATATAAACCTTTACATCATTTTAAACATATTAAATGAGGTTGAATGCATCTATCTACTTGATAATAAAAATTATTCCTGAATGTTTCTCAATTTTACTGATAAAAGAAAATTTTTTATTCATACTTAATATCGGGAAATAATTCTGTTCTTAAAATTTTGCTACCCGACTACAGCATAATTTTAAACAAAATGTAGCTTGGGAAGGTTGGGATATACAGGGTGGACACGCTGAGGCTTACCAAAAAGTATGCAACCCCGCATACACTCCCAAAAGAATAGCATTAAGTTGTAAGACGGGCTGCATACTTTTTGGTAAGATTGCAAAGAAAAGTTTTCAATTTTAGGAATAATTCGACTCAGTTGAAAAGATATTTAGGGATTGTCGCAATTTTTAAGAGCTTAAAAATATAACATAACTTCGAAAAGTGTTCGAAAATTTTGTAAATATTTCCAAATTTTTTAACAGCATTAAAAAATTTTAAATACTTTTTTAACTAATAAAATTATTTCCAAAAATGTGTAGAATAATGTAATATAAAAAAATAAATCTTCAAAGTTTTCTAGATGCTTTTTCGACACATCTAAAACAACGAACAATAGTAATTTGAAGTTTTTATTTTGTATTATAAATCATTTTTTCCTTTAAATTATGGTCTGCCTGATTTTTTTCTGGACTTGAAAACTCTTTTTTAGTTGAAAATTCCACATTTTTGTTGAAAATTTATCTTTCTGGTTTGAAAATTCATCTCTTTTGATACAAATTTATTTTTCTTTCACTAAATCTTGAAGGATTGAGAATGTTTGCAGGAATTATTTCGAAAGATATTTCAAGGTTTTAGCAATTTTTAAAAGGTTTAAGAATAATTTTAAATTTGGAATTACATCAACAAATTTTAAACAAAATTTAGATTTACAAAGATTTTGAAATAAATGTTTGCAGCTTTTTTAGGATTTTAAAAGGTTTTACGATAATAAAATGGTTTTCTAAAGATTCAAGGGAAACTTTTAATGGATTTTTTATTTTGGAAACCAAATTTTAAGAAAATATGAAAAATAATTTTTTAACATTTCGAATAATTTCCGGAAGGCGTAGATTTTTGAAGATTTCGAACAAAGTACATTTTTCAAGGTTTGAAGAGAAAAAAATTTTTTTTATATATTTATTGAATAACTTTTAATGAATTTTTATTTTACGAAATTTATTTGAGGGGAAGATTAAAAAATATTTCAAAACAGTAAAACAAATTTCTGAAATTATCAAATGGAATCTATCAAATTTTGGTACCAAAGAGAATCATTCTAGAAGGTATTTTAAAGTTATATTTTCTTTTAAATAATAAAGATTAGAAAATATTTTTGAAAAACATACACTGAGAGACTTTTTGTTAGAATAAATGATAAAAATGAATGAGACTTGCGAGAATTTAAAATTCAATATATCAAAGTTAACAATTAAAGTTAAAACGATATAGTCATTTGAAAGAGCGAAAACATCGTTTGATGTTGCCATCCAAAGCATATGAGAATCTCAGACGACTATATGAAAAATAACTCACTCCACCAAAAGACTTATCCTTTAGAAGGAGGAACTAAATACACAAATTAAATACAACTACATACATAAAAACGGGTACAATTATTATTTTTATTATTATAATACTTAATTTATGCACTCCATACATAATCGCACGCATAATCGATATGAAAAATCGGAACGGCTGCGTCGAGATTCGAACCTAACTTATCTAAAGTATTAACGGATTCCCTAACAACTAAACCCCTCGGCTAACTTACATTATGAAATATTTGGTAAAAATCTCGGCTTAGCGGCGTCGCTTGAAAACTCAGGGCATTATGATTTTCAAAGATTAAATTGATTTTTTATAAAACACATCTTTTAACGGAACTGACAATATTCTTGTATGAATAACATTCTCTAATTTGATATCTCAGTAACTCAGTATAATAAACTTGAGTGTATTTGAAATCAAAAACAGTAGAATTCAATAAAAAAAAGACTGATTTTCCACAAAGTTGTTATATCTTCAATCAAAACAGTTAAATTTTCTTCCAAGAAGTTGCCTTTTTTACCAAAAAGGAATTAATTTTCAACCCAATCGATACATTTTCAACTACAGAAGATTGATTTTGAATTAAAAACAACAGTTTTTAAACACAAATGTAATAGTTAATATTTTTGTTAAAACGTTTATCCTCAACCATAAGAAACTAATTTTCAACTAAGTAGTTTGATTTTCAACCACATAGATGAATCTGCAATCAAAAAGTAAATTTTGATGAAAATAGTTCAACTTTTAACCAGGTGGTTGAATTTTTGACAAAAAATATGAATTTTTAATAAAAAAGTTTAAATTTTCATAAAACATATTGTAGAGTATAAATTTCGAATATTTTTAAAGTGGTTGGATTTTTTAGTATTATAAAATCTTCTAGAATATGTTGCAACGTTCAAGGATGTGATATATTTTACATGAAGCGGATTAGACCCACTATCAAGTTACCCGACGAACGTAGCTCGGCTCTCACGTGTGAAAAAAACCGACTAGACCCGCGTCAAGCGTGTGTGCGAACGCTGGGTACTCACGTTGCTTAGATACCCCCACTCTTCCGGGCTGATGGTTTTCCGCATGTGACAGCCGAGCTGCGCTGGTCAGCTGCCTTCACAGCGGCTTTAATACGCTCCCTGTAATATTTATTTTGAACCTGTGTTTTTAGAAGGTTTATATAATGACCACGAAAAATAAAAAAAAAAGTTTTGTTCTATTGATGAGAAACTTTTGAGAATCGCGTGTAACTCATTATAATTATTGATAAAATTGTGTGTCAGATATGATGACAATTTTTCTCCACCTGGGACTGAATCGTGAATAAAACGATCACAGCAAGAAAAAAATTTGTCTAGGGTTGTCCAGATAATCGACTATCGATTTTTCGTTATCGTCCCTACCCAATCTGTTCTTTTTCCGGAAAATGAAATTCCCTATTTTTTCAAATTGAAAAAATTGAAAAAATTAGCACTTGCTTAATTCCTTAAGGAATAATTTGCATCCAAATTTTTTTCAGTCTTTTTCAAGAAGTATTATTTGTTTATACAATTTTCCCCTTGAAAATCGTAAAAAGTTAATATTTTCTAAATTTAACACATGTTGGGAGTAATAATGTATATATATTTTTCAAAAGAAATTTCGCAATTATAAAAAAAATTATTTCTTTAAACAGTTTTTCCTCTAGAAACCTTAAAAAGTTACAATTTTGAAATTTAATAAACGTTAAGTGTGAATTTGTTGATGAAGGACAATTTGCAGTAATTTAAACAATTTTCATTTGCCTAAAAATGTTGTCTTGTTTCAATCAGAAACCTTTATAATTTTCTAGAATTAAGAACACAATGAAAGAATGTTTAGAATGTTTAAAGGATATTTGGAAATTATGTAAATAATTTTTTTGGCAGTTAATTTTGAAAAGTTACTTTTTTCTGGAATTAAATTCAGCAATTACTTAAACAATTTATTTCCCCTTTAAATGTTGAACAATTGTTTTCCAGAATTAAAGAAGCAGTAATGAACATCAAGAACAGCATTTATTATTAACAATTTTGGCAAATATTTAAACAATGTTGTCCCCTTTAAATCGTATAAAGTTACTCTTTTCGGAATAAGTGACTATTTTCTGAAATTAATTATGCCCGTAATGAATTTTTAAAGTGGTTTTTTTTCTAACAAGACATTATTCAATTGTGCACTCTATTTTTATGTGTTACAAAAACGTTTCCTCTGTTGATCGTAAAAAAAAATTCCTAGATTAAATGGCGAAGTTAATGAATGATAAGTGAAATTTTTTTGCCAGATATTTTCTGAAATTATTTAAACAATTTTCATTTTGTTCAACAATTTTTTCCGTTGAAAATCTGGGAAAGTTATAATTTTCTGGAATTATAGACGCAGTTTTTGAATGCTAAGTGTGATATTTTTTCGAATTTCTTACATTATGTAGCTTATTATTCAGTGTTTTCTCATCTCTGATGTTAATACCATTATTGGTGTAATAATAGCTATTTTTTAACAAACAACGAAATATGACTCTCAAAATTTGTAATTTTGTCATATTCTAGGATATAATAAATTTTCATGATTTGGTAGACAACAAGAATATAACAAAATAAATTTTATTGTTTGAACACTTGCAAAATACGTTGAACCAAAAATATTATTTCAAATATTCAAAAACTATGTATCCTTTATCCCGAAAAATAGTAAATTTCAATGATTTACTGCAAAAAATTGTTGAAACAAATAATAATTGCATCTGTATTTAATGTTAACGTAAATGTAATGGTCACTTGAAAATTGTTACGTAAATCTAATCTTTTTGCATTTCTGTTTTAAAAGACGGGCTTGAAAAGATTACCTTAATAATTTGAATAATTACACTGTCTAAATATATGCAGAAATGGTGTGGAAATTATTGATGTCAATCAAAGTTGTAATTGTGTATTATTAATCATGAATGTATCAAACATAATACATTTTTTATTTGATGGTGCAGATTTTATAATACTCTATCACGAAACTTCTTCAACATTTAATAATCGAAATGCAACCGAAGAATCCCACAAAAATCCTGATACTGTACAATTATAGAAAAATAAAATATTCGAAATAGAAAATTCCGGAAATTATACAATTTCCAAAATATAAAAATCCCGACTTAGAAAATTGGCCAATAAGAAAAATTCCCAACATTTGATAATATAAGAGAATTTGAAAATTCCTGAAAGATGAAATTCCCGGTAGTTTACAATATTAAGGGCATGTGATACTTCGTCGTGTGGTCAATCGGGTACAGTTCCCCCGGCTTTTTTCCCACAAAAATGAAAATGTTTAAAAACTGAATTCGGAGGTGCTATAAAATATCATAACGGACGTCCCCGGATTCTTTTTCAAAGGATAATAACAAAAAAATTATTGTGCTAACTAAAAATTTTATGCATTATTTTAGGGTTACGTCGTTTTTCATCTCTGCCTTTCCGATAATTTGGAAATTAATAATGAAATAAACTTTTTCAATTGCCTGCAAACAAGGTTAGTTCCGGGAGATTAGTTACTATGTTTATTTGCAAGTTCAAAGTTTTTGGCTAAAAATATTGTGTAGTTTGGAAGTAACGCTCGCGTAAATTGTAACACACATAACCTCGAAATATACACGCACGTTGATAGCAATATCAAAAATGTTTTAAAAAAAAGTGTGCGGGGACGTCCGTTAACATGTTCGCTTTCATTTCCCAGATTTTGAATGCAAAATATTTTTTATCCTAGGAAAAAAGCTGGGGGAATCTAACACTGAAAAATCGATACTAATTCCTAAACGCTATGCAAATTAATCACATTTTTCTCAATTAAAACCTTTTTGAATTAACCCACAAAGAAAGTGTGTGGGGACGTCCGTTAGCATGTTCGGTATCATTTCCTAAATTTTTAAGACAAAATATTTATTATTCTAGAAAAAAAAGCCCGAGGAACCTATAACTGATAAAATCGACAATTTTCAAAGTATCACATGCCCTTAATAAATTATAAAATATTCGAAGCCACAAAATTACCGACGTTGGAAAATTATCGAATTAAGAAAATTAAAACAAATATTTTTTAATAAACGATTTAATTTTCAATTTACTTTCATCAGAATATTTAATTATTATATTTTCAATCAATAATATTAGTTAAAAAACAATTTTCTAACCAAAATGTTAAAATTCCGGAATTTTCTGGTTTGAACACGATTTTTATTAAAAGAGCAATAATTTAAAAAAATATCATGCACATTTAAAAAAAAACCTTGCACCGAGAAACTGTTTTCAATTATTGTTATTCTAAATTTGAGAACTAACTTTTTAAAATACATTGAAAACAAAAAAATTTACTTTGATAACAACATTTCATTTTTGGTTTTTTAAAAATAGGATATTTTAATAGTCGGAAATCTTACAATTTGGCTATTTTTTGTCGCGAATTTTATTATTTCATAATTTTACGATTTACTAATATTAGGAAATTTTATTATTTGAGAATTTTTCACTTCGAGATTTTTATATTTCGGCAATTTTATAATTTTGAGAATTTTTTATTTCGAATATTTTTTCAGAAATTTTTCAGTGTCAGGAATTTTATTAGGGTGTTTTACCCCAGGGCATGAGCTAAAATAGGATCAAAAATTGACATAGGCCCCAAAATTAACATAGGGACCAAATTTGAAATAGGACCCAAAACTGAAATAGGGCCCAAAAATGGAAATTAAGATAGGGCGCATAAATGACATAGGACCTAAAATTGACATAAGATCCAAAATTGACACGGCCTAAAATTGACCTATAATCCAGACTTGACATAGGTATGAAGATTAACATAGGACTCAAATTTGGCATGCGGCCCAAAACTGACTACGAGCTCGAAATTGACATAGATCTGAAAATGAACATAGGGCCAAAATTTGATGTAGGGTCCACAATTGACATATGACCCAAAACTAACACAGATCTAAAAATTAGCAAAGTGCCGAATTTGACATAGGTCCCAAAATTTATATAGGGTCGAAATTTGACATAGGATCCCAAATTGACATAGGCCTAGAAATTAACATGGGACCAAAATTTGGCATAGGGCCCAAAATGGACATAGGAACAAAAATAGATATAGGATCCAAACAAAATATGCATATGGCTCGAATTTGACACAAGGCTTAAGATTTCCTACAATTTCCTACAATTTCCTACAATTGACATAGGGCCCAAAATTAACATGGGGCCAAAAATAGACATAGAACCCAAAATTAGTATAGGATCTAAATTTGACATGGCACACTAAACTAAATAATTATCGATCATCGATAAACTTAGGTATTTACTACTGTAGATCTTAATTTTAAATCAAGATATTACTCTATGAGTGCAAAAATGGCGGCTACCATGCTCACTACCAATGGACGTTAGCTTTTTTTATATAAAGGATTTCGTGAAACTAAAAAGTAGTTAAACGACCAAAAAAATAAAAAATAATTGCGCAAATGTATTCTACACTATATATGTATACATTTATAGCATACTTTTACGTTTGGAATATTTTTTCATGAGGTCGTATGCATTGACATGTAAATATCTGGAAACTGTGCTAACCTTCCTGACATTTCAACCTATCCAATCATGACCATGGCGTCATGATAAAAATTGCGTGAATATGACTTCGAGTAGCTATAAAGGCAACAATTCTGTTCTTTGCTTTTTGCCACATGTTTTGAAAATGACAAAAGGATTCTATTTATAAATCCTTAACCATCTTCATTACATAATAATGACCATGACTAATAATTTTATACATTATCAATCTAGTAAATCTAAATTTTCAAATACGTAATTTTATTTGATAATAAAATTTACTTCTGAATATTTTCAATCATTGTTGATCAAAGCCAAAACTTTATTTGTTAATGTTTTTAATATTAAAAAATTATTTAAATTACCGATGCGGACAATACGATTTCTAGAGATTTTTTAAAAATAATTACCTTTTTATTACAAGATTAATTCTTAGGTTTAAAGGTATCAAAATATATAAAAAAAAGAATCTGGAATATTTTCAGACAATTTTTGTAATTTTTTCAAGATTTAATACATTTTTAGGAATTGTTTAAAAAGATTTTCCGATATTTTAAAAGTTTTGGAAAGATTAAAAAATAATTCAAAACATTTTTTACAAAATGTATATTTTTGAAAATTTTAAAATAAAATTTGGAAGCAGAATATTTAAAAAACATATATGCAATTTCATATGATTACAAAACGCTAGAAAATATTTGTATAAATTTAAGAAATATTTAGAAGGTTTGAAAAGACACCCAAATTATATTAATTTTGAAAATATTTAAGTGTAATTATAGTGAATTTTTTTAAACCTGGGTTTTAATTTTTTTTAATTATTCTTTTTCGACCGATTTTAAATATTATTTTGAACATCTAAGGGTATAAATAGTATAAATATTATAATAAATAGTAT
>NC_046665.1:48841863-48864600 GCF_010883055.1 Belonocnema kinseyi
AGAATAATTTAAAAAAATCAAAAATTCACTTTTTCAAACATTTACTATAAATACACTTATGATTTTTTGGACTAATAATAGTTTTTCTTGCATATTTTTACCAGTGAAAACGTTATAGATACCTGGCAATGATCTTTTTACCTTTATGTAGGTTAATTTTTTTTTAAACGAAGCTACTGAACATTGCTATCTCTGATAGGTTGTAAATAAAAAATCTTTAAAAATTTCAGTAGTTAGAAATATAAAACAAAAAAAGATTGACATCCACTAAAATATAAAAATTACGAGATTAAGAACTTTATGAAACGTATTTTTTAACGCGTAAGACCAAAGCGTTTATCGACCGCATCCAAATCCATCATGCTTTGTCAAGGTCCTTATATGCTACTTTTCCACATAGTTCTATTTCGGATTTTCAAAATATAATTTAATATAAGTAGTTTTAATATAATGCTAGTTAATATTTAAAAAAATGTTATACCTTTTTGTAAGAAACTAATCATACCTCTCATTTCAATAAATTCGAATTCCTTTTTAAAACATTCCACTAACCACATTGATTCCTAAACGTGACAAATACAATCTCTATTCCCCAGAAAAGGAAATCCTAGATGGATTTTATTTACTCAGTAATTAATGAAATGACTAACATTGTTTAATCCTGCATAAAAACTTACAATCCCCAGTCAAGAGCTTATACTATTTTTCCCTGAATATTGCATTTCCCGTGTGACGTAAATCGTCACTTTTTGTCCACAAGTCTTTATATCCTAACAGGTTTTTTTTTCTTTGAAAAAATCTTCTCGTATATAAGTTTAACTTCAGCGTGTAGAAACGCCATTCCTAAGTGAATGAACAAGAAGAATATTCCATTTCTTTCGCAGAGGTACAAAAAAAGTTTTTACAAAATGTCGTTCCTCTCTCTGGTTTTCGTTGTTGGTATTTTGTCAGTTGTTGGTGCAGATGAGGACGTTTATCCTGATACATGGATTCACATTGATGTAAAACCAATAATTGATAATGATCGACTTTTCAAAAAATATACGGAATGCATTATTGCAGATGAAAACAAAGGATGTCCGAAGGAGGCGTTACAATTAAAACGTGAGTTTTATTCATTTATTTTGTATACAACTAGAACTAGAACATTGTGCGCGCTATCTGCGCACTGATTATACTTTCGTGAAAAAAATTGGTTCATTTTCCAACATTTAATTATAGATTTTACTAAAAATCTTATATGATTTAAAAACATGCTAAATGATTCACGGAAGTGACGCATTTTTTTAGCATGTCCTTAAAAATGTTTTAAATTAGCAGATTATTTTTCTTATTAAAAAATATGTCTCGCCACATATGAAATTATCTGTCACCGTATGCCAATATTTTCTTTTTGAATTTGAAAAATAAAAAAAAATACATTTTTAACGTATTTCCTGATGAAAGATTTATACACCAAGAAGATTTATATCTTCTTGGTTGAAAATTCCTCTATTTTATTAAAAATTGAACTACTTTGTTGATAATTTACTTTGTTTGAAAGAAAGTTCCACTATTGGGTTAAAAATCAAGTTGTTTTGGTTGATGATCTATTATTTCAGTTAAAAAATAACTTTTGTGCTCGGAAATTTAACTATTTTGTTGAAACTTATTTTTTCTGTGAAAGTGAATTTCTTAAACTTAAAATTTAACTATTTCATGTTTGATTTAATATTTAGCTTCTTCATCTTGAAGCTCAGCTATATGGTTACAATTTTCTGCATTTTCTTAAAACTTTTGTCTTTTGTGATAGAATATTAACTTTTTGGTTGAAAATTCATCTTTTTTCCCTAAAAATGATTTTTCATTGGTTAAAAATGTAATTATTAGGTTAAAATCAGCTTAAAAATTCAAATTTGGTTGTAAATTTACTTCTTTGATTGAAAATTAGTTTTTTTCATTAATGAAAATTTAACCATCCCACTTTTTTGTCGGAAATTGATCTTCTTCGATGAAAATTTAATCTTCTAAGTTGAAAATTCATCTGTTTGAAAATTTAACTGCGTTCTTGAAATTTCATCCATTTTCTTGAGAATATGTATTTTTTTGTTGTTAGAAAGTTCATCTGTTGTATTAAACTTATAAGTATTGTGTTAAAAATGCACTTTTTACATTCTCATCAAGAGAAGGTATTAGATTTGTGTAAAATTTGATCCCCCTCGTTTTTGTTAAATGTCTACGTTTTGAGGCCCCCTGAATCTGAAAAACAGGTTTTCACGATTTTGTTTGCCTGTGCGTGTCTGTCTCTGTGGCTGGGCGTGTATGGCTGGGTGTGTGGGGCTGTGTCTGTAGATTTTTAGTTTTGTTAGCACGATAACTTTTTAAAGAATTGACAGATTGAATTTGCCATTGGTATACTATTTTAGTGTCCTAATATAAAGGTCAAGTTCGTAAGCTAACCATTTTGGGAGAAAATTCGAAAAGTAAGCGTAGTTTGAAAATTTTTTATACCAATTTTTTTCAAAATTCAAATACTGTCTATACGGATATTCATAGTATTTATTCAGACGAACAATTTTTTCTTATGACTTTTTTCTATAAAATCAAAATTTACCAGAGTTTTAGCATTTACAAAATTTCAAAAAACACTTGAAAATCAACCTTTTTAGCCAAATAACGCACGATATGGAGAAAAGTCAAGAGAAGAAAAACATATCTTTTTGAAAGCCCTGCAAGATTATCATAACAAATTTTTGAATTTTTTTCAAAAATCGAAAATTCAAATTTTGATTGCACAAAAAATAATGAAAAATAAAACATTCTATTTTGTGGACAAACTATGTAGGATACGAAACAAGATGAATTAACAAAAATTGTTATAACAAAAAAGATCTACAGTTTCGTTAAGAATCACTTCTTGATAGGACGCGTACCTTTTGTTTTATTCGTGCAAAATAACAACAAAAAATAAAATGAAAAAAAAAAATGTGTGGAAGAACGACGAAAGTTACGAGAACAAAATTCAACAAAACATGCTTACAAATGTCTGTGGGAAATCGAGCGCGCAGCGCGAGTGTCACGATGAGAATGTGTACGGCAAAGCCTGCAGAGCTTTGGGAAACTTAATCTTTGACTATACTTAATTAAGTAGACAATTCAGAATATGAAGACGCATATAAATACTGCCATCTAAAAGACATCTTTTTGATACAGTTTTTTTCAAGCATTCCAAATGCAAAGAATATATATCTGAGCGCGAAGCGCGAGGTAACCCATTATCGAGCGCGAACGGCGAGATTCAACCGTCGCGCGCTTTAGCCGCGTTCAAACTTGCGAGCGAAGCGAGCCGCGCCCGATGAGAATGAGTCCGCGAATCGTGCAGATTTTTGGTTCAAGATTGATTATTTTAATTAAAAATTAATTTCTTTGCTTAAAATTTCACAGTTTAACTTGGAAATTGAGCTATTTGCTTGAAAATGTTTCTATTTTGTTGATATTTTGTTTATTGTGACAGAATATTACATATCTTCTTATTTGAAAATTTATCTATTTCCCTGAAAATTAATTCATTTGGTTGAAAATTAAATTATTAGGTTGAAAATATTTAAACAATTTTAATTTGTTTAAAAGATCAAATATGTTGATATAATATGGAAATAAATAAATTTTAATATCATATTTTTGTTAGTAATTCATTTGACTTGTATTTAATCTTTCTATTTTTTCAGTTACTTCCTTCTGCTAAATTTTTTAAACTGGAAATTTAACTTTTCCCTTTTAAGATTAATTTTTTTAGGAGAATCTTCATGTCTGTAGTAGAAGTTTTAACTACTTTGATGACTAATTTTTTTTGTAGAATATTATTTTTTGTAACTGAGAATTTGAACACTCCATTTATTTAAATTCTGATTTTTAAATTGAAAATGCCACTTGGTTAAAAGTTGAATAATGCTGATTTTTAATTAAAAATTCGTGTTTTTAGTAGAAAACGAGTCTTCTTTGGTTAAAAATGCAATTTTTGGTAGAAAATGAAATATTATATAATTGAAAATTAATGACTTTTGAATAAAAATAGAAAATGCGGTTTTGGGCTTTATAGTCAGACAACTTGTATGATTTTTTTTTATCTTGACTAAAAAATCTTTATTTTAGCAAATCCATCTATTGGTTAGAATATTCAACTTATTGATTAAAAGTTTAACTATAATATAAAAAAATTATTTTCTTGGTTGAAAACTGATCATTTTTGGATCAAAATTCGACTTTTTTGGTCAAAAAATCGCAATTTTTGGTTAAAAATTTAACTGCTTTGTTGAACATTCGTCTACTTGGACAGAAAGTTGGTCCTTTTGGATTGGAAATATTATTTTTTTGTTAAAAAATTAACTGTCTTATAAAGAATTGAATTATTTGATTGAAAACTAAACTATTGTATTAAAAAGTCACCTTTTTTGGCCGGAAATGCAACTGTTTTGTTCAAAATTGATCATTTGGCATCAAAAATTCATATTGTTGCATAGGAAAGGTATCTTTTTTCGTTGAGGTAAAAAAATATTTGAATTTACTTTTGGAATTTCTTAATTCTGTTTATAAAAAAATGTTATGTTCAAAATGTTACAAGAGAAAAATTCTAGGCTTTGAATACTAATGGCCAGGAAAAAATCGGGGAAAATTCAGAGAATTCCGAAAATTAGGTTTTTCGTCAATTCTGTAATTTATTAATATATTGCGGTTTTACATGAGAATTTTTTTTTAAATTTAAGCTTTTTGTGAAACAAAATATTTGGATTCACAGAGATTTTTTCTTTGAAATTTAAACGAAATTGTCAAAAAATAATTTGAAAACTTCCTAAAGTGCAGCAAAATGATCAAACATTTTTTATTCTGCAAATTTGTTCAAAAGAGACTTTTCAAAGAATTTCTATTATGGATAATAATTTTTTAAATAATTCCACACAGTTTGCGATTACCAAATATGATGTGATTTTCCAGATAAAAGTAGCGAAATTTAATTTTTATCTTAATAATTAAAAGATAATTAATGAAATCGATTTCTTTGAAAAGAAAATTTTTCCTTTTTCTTGCGAAGTTTCCTAGATAGGGTTGTTTCCAAAGTCAGATATAATTTTTCCAATAAATGAATCTTATAGTTCATAAAGTTCTAATTATAAAAATGCCCATAAAATATTTTTTACATATTGAGTATTCCATGGGCATGGGAAACAAGGACTAGGAATGCCATTGCGGGGGTGATGCAATGAGGGGGGAGGTCCGCCACCTTTTGATGTCCCGCGACAAACATGGCAGCGCCCACACGCTTATATTTTCACGCAGTTTATCGGCAAAAATGCTCGTGCGCACAATTAAATGGCACATCGTAAGATGGCGGCTCTTCCCACTCATGGAATTCTCCCCCCTCCAGTGGATTCAACCCCGCTCGCCAAGTTAGTATGGCATGCCTAGTCTAGTGTTTCTTACACGAAGGAATAATAAGGAGACCCAACTGCCAGTGGGAAGCCATCTGAAACTGGCAATAGAAATATTACCGTAAGTGATACGCACATTACAGGAAGATCTTAGATTTGAGTGCGCAGGTGCGCAGTTGTCCTCTTCCTATACAGGGAAAAGTGTGCGAGTGAGAAAGTTTGTCAAATTGACGTAAGTTGGAGGTTGTGTTCTTTTGTTGATCATCACATGAAAGATACACAAAATAAATATATAAACAGTATTTTCGGTACTTGTTTGAAAAATGTGTGAACAGATTTTGAGAAGGAAACGTATAGGTAAGTACCTTTTAAATTTGTAATATGATAAATAGGCTAAAGATTCTCAAGGCTCAATGACAGTTAGGTAAAACAATAAAATATATTAGAAGTTTATTGTACTTACAGTGAAGGCTTTAAAAAAACGAAGTGTATTTGCCTTCTTCGGCATGTAACTTCGTCCACAACCCGGAACTTGACACCTCATGGCTTGGAACACATTTCTGACACTTGCATCCATAGAGAATAAATATAAGGAGACCAATCTGTAATGCATGGACTTCTCCAAAAACGGTCACTTTTCTGTTGCCAGAAGTACGCACATACATATGTGTAAAATCATACTTACGTATAGTTCAAAACTTTCCGAACGTGGCGTGCCCACAGCACTTAAAAAAAAATGGCCGCCTCCATTGTTTTGTTTTGACAGGTCGCTTGAACAAATAAATAATTGATAATCGGATAGGATTTTTTGAAATGTTCGTGGAATAAAAAATTATTCGCCATGGAAGAGGTAGGTAGTATGTTTATGAAAATATCAAATTACTTTTACCAACACTATGCGTGCGACAGGTATTCGACGCGTTCGTAACAAAAACAATAAACAGACAACTTATATCACTCTGAAAGTATTGTACACTACACTTGAAACCACACTTGTTGGAAACTTTCGCTTTTATACAGCGATTTTTAATTTTAACATTCTTTCCTTTATTCACAAACTATTAATTGTTCAATCATTATTTATTTACATTTTACTCGCGTTCACATCGGCAGCCATATTTTTTTAAAGTGCGGTTGGCACGACACGCTCGGGGAGTTTTAAACTATACGTAAGTGTGATTTTGCAAATGTGGGTGTGCGTACTTCTAGCAACAGAAAAATGTTCATTTTTAGTTTCACTAGTTTGGTCTCCTTATGGCTATTCTCCATGCTTGCATAAAAACAAACAAACAGAACCTCTCAACTTACGTCAATTTGACAAACTTTCTCACTCGCACACTTTTCCATGTATAGGAAGAGGACAACTGCGCACTCAAATCTAAGATCTTCCTGTAATGTGCGTATCACTTACGGTAATGTTTCTATTGTCAAGTGGGGGAACGGAGTTAGGTCTCCTTATTATTCCTTCGTGGTTTCCTATGTCCATGGATTATTCTGCATGGACATAGGAAACACGGGACTAGGCATGCCATCCTAACTTGGCGAGCGGGGTTGAATTCACGGGAGGGGGGAGAATTCCATGAGTGGGGAGAGCCATCATCTTACGATGTGCCATTTGATTATGCGCACGAGCATTTTTGTCGACAAACTGTGCATGAAAATATAAACATGTGGGCGCTGCCGTGTTTGTTGCGGGACATCACAATGTGGCGGTCCTCCCCCCTCATTGCATCACCCCCGCAACGACCAGCCTAGTCCCTTGTTTCCTATGTCCATGATTATTCTGACATTACGTCATACTCGGTCGGTAACGTCGAAATCTATAAGGCTATACCACTTGGTGGACTGCAAAGTATTGATTAGATAGGAGTTTTACTAAAATTAATTTTTGTAGACGAAATTGACTAAAATTAATTTTAATCACGTAAAATTTTATAAAAAATTTTAAATTCCTTTATATTTCTTGACAAGCCTTAAATTCTTTAAATTTTGGGAAATAACTTAAAATATTTCCAAATAACTTTTAAATTAATTTCCTAACATTCTTTAAAGTCACTAAAACTTATAGAAATATTTTTTAATGCTTTAAAAACAAAGTTTAAAATCCCGTCATGAACCTAGTTATTCCTTAAAATCACTTGAACTCTCAGACATCCTGTAAGATTTATTGATAATCCTTAAATACATCCGAATTGTTTTTAACCCATTCATCTTCTTTCAGTCACTTAAAATCTTTCGAAGTTTCTCAAAATTGACTTAAATTAATTCAAATATCTTAAAATCCTTTCAACTTTCTTAAATTCCTTTAAATCTATTTAAAATCCTTAAAATGTTTGAATTTTTTCAAAATCATTAAAATCTTTTTAAATAAGTTTTCAAAATCTCGCTTGAAATTCTTTAAGACCACTAAAAACGTCTTAAAACTTTACAAAATAACTTGTCAATTCTTCAAAATTTTTGAATTATTTTTACATTATTTTTAAATCCTTTAAAAAGAAACTTAAAGATTTCGCCAAGTCCCTAGCAATATACCTTGAAATCACTTGAATACTTTAAAACCTCGTAAAATTTATTGAAAATCCTGAAAGTCCTCCTAATTTCTTTTAACTCACTTCAACTTCTTTGAAATAATTTAGAATATTGTAAAATTGACTAAAATTAATTTAAATCTTTTAAATCCAAAATCCTTTAAATTTTCTTAGGCTCCTTAAAATCTCTTGAAAACCCCTAAATCAATCAATTTCTTTTAATACCTTGAAATCTCCTAAAATTCATTAAATCTGTTTTAATAACTTTTCAATAACTCGCTTGACTTTCTTTAAAATCACTAAAACTGTCGTAAAATCTTATAAAATCTCTTGTAAATCTTTCAATCTTTTTGAACTATTTTTGGATTATTTTTACATCCTTTAAAAAGAAACTTTGAGATTCCGCCAAGTCCTTAGTAATGCCTTAAAATCACTTGAATTTTCAGAAGTTTTTTTTTTAATCCATTAACTGCTCCGAATTTTTTTGAAATTCCTTCAACTTTTTAAAAATCATTTACAATTTTCGATCTTCAGTACCATTAATTAAAATCCTTTCAGTTTTCTTAAATCCCTTCAAATATTAAAAAAATTACATCCCTTGAAATCTCTTCAAATTCATTAAAATCTTTTTAAAGAACTTTTCATACTTGAAATCACCTAAACTGCCTTAAAATTTTATTAAATCTCTTGCAAATCCTTAAACCTTTTTCGAATTCTTAAAAAAATCTTTAAAACTCATTCAAAGTCGTTCAATTTTTATGCATTCTCTTAAAATCCTTTCAAATTTGTTGAAATCGTAAAAAATCTCTTGAGAAGCCCTAAGATAATTTGAAGTCTTTTTTAAATCCTTTAAAGTCTATTTGATATAAATTTATTTGATAAGAAACTACTTAAAATCACTTATTATCGAAAAGTATTATGACATAAGTCGCCGGCAATTGAGGTTATAACCTTAATTACGGCAAATTATATTTTTTCGTGATGGATTGCGTAATATAACATTTACCAGATTGCCAAAAATAATGAAATAAATGGCTTTTCCTTCTTAAAAGCAAAGGTATATGCCGATTTTTTACTTAATTTCGCCGAAATTAATTAATTTTAGTCAAACTCCTATCTAAACAATGCTTTGCAGTCCACTAAGTGGTTTAGCCTTACAGATTTTTATGTTACCGACCGAACGTGACGCAATATTAGAATACTCAATTGTTTACTATTTTTAATTTAATGTTGAATTATAAATTTTCTATCACGATGTCGAATGGAGGGAGGGACCCTTTGGCGTCAAAGAGGTCGGATTTTCCACCAGTCATATCTCACGTGTCAGTGATTCTCAAATATCTTTTTCTGTGCCGATGTTTTGTTTTGATTATATATGCACATCGAAAAAGAAGTCGCAAAATATTATATAAAAAAAATGTCAAAGTAGGGTTTCGTAAAAAACAATATAGAAAATGTACCGAAAATAGATATATTTATGGTATGTATGAAGAATTCATTGAAAAAGTACTTAAATATAGCTGGTTTAATGAACAATTCCTAAATATGTACGATTTTAACATGTGTTAATAATTGCACTTACTGTTTTCCTTCAACATATAGTACTACTGACTCGTAGAAAGCCAAATGTTACAACAGGATAACTTTTTCTTGTTACATAATTATGAATAAATAAAGCTATCAAATCAAAATAGTCTGAATTGATAGCAGACCATGGCCTAACCTCTTCATCATGAGTTTCGCATCGTTACATTAAAAGATAATTATGAGAATCTCTGAGTCACGTGGCAGCCACGTGACACGAATTTGAATAAGTGTTTTACCGCCTTCAATTTTTAATAATTTTTTTCTGTTAAACTACACAAAAGAAAAAAAAATATAACGCACCTTCGATTCAGCTAAAACTTATGTATTAAAAAATTATTTTATCTAAAATCGCGAAACAACCCTATTACCAAATCTTAACACTTTTTCTTGCGTGATACGTTTTTTGGTGATAAATTCGCAGATTTCATTTTATAAACAAAATCCCCCGGCCTCAAAAAGTGTTTGCCCTGCTTAAATGAAAAAAGACAAATTTAACTTTTAAAAAAAGTTCTTCGTGGATTTTTTCTGACAGAAAACCGGAAAAAATTCACTGATTCGAGTTGAGAGAGAGGTTTTTAATTCTTAATTATAAATGTTTATTTTAAGTTTTTTTAATAACTTCTTTTTTCTAGGTCTTTTGCCGGAAATTTTGGAAACTGATTGCGCCAAATGTACTCCAGCTCATATCGAAAAAGCAAGAGAAGCAGCGACTCATGTTTGTAACACACGAAAATCTGAGTTCATTGCAATCAATAGAAAAATTGACCCCACCGGTGAAATTCGTAAGCGTTTTGAATCCAAGTTTGGAGGAGTTCCTGAATGTGATGCTCTACGTGTATAAGTTGAAAAAATAAAATTGTCTTTACAATTATTTTAAAAATAATTATGTACATTGATTTTGATGATTTCTTCGACCACAATTGCTGTTAAATTAAAATAAAGTAACAAAGTTTTAATTTATTTATGATGAGTATAGACAATTAATCCCAATTCTTATAAATATAAAAATAAGTTTTTATTTAAACCTGTTAATTCTTTTTTTTTTAATTTTTAGGCCAGTATACGTCCGATATATCAGGATCTGCAAGTTGTTCGTTGATTTTAATGAAACTTGGCGAAATTGTATTGTTATATAAGAAACATTTCATGCCCAAAGGATTTTTCAACATTTTTTTCAAAAATCAACATTTATAAAACTGTAAAACGAATTTTAATGAAACGTTATGGTCAATGAGGTAATGAGGCATTTTATATCCTAACTAGAAAAAAATTAATGTGCGTTATGGTGCGTTATAGACGAAAAGTTAATTAAATTGAAAAAAATTTTATTAAATTTTTTCCTCAAAATGAAAAAAATCTCTATATTATAATATTATATTGTTTTTTTTTCGTTCATACCTTAAAGTTTCATTAAAATTTATTTTACGATTTTAGAAATATGAAAAATGCAAAAAATGTGAAGCCGAAGTTCAACATGGCCTAACTGGCTAATTTCAATAAAATAATTTTTAAGTCAAGTCGTTTTTAACAACTAATTAATACTTATATGTATAATTTTAAAGCGCTTATTATATTTACTTAACTTAACAACTTTAACAACAACTCATTAACATTCTTATAATTAATAAATAAATAAAAATTAGGAATTAAAAAGGAACTGAATTTTCAGTCGCTGAAAACTGATATTAAGCTCTATTGTCATCAGGTGATGGTTCCAGATATTTTCGGCGATAAGTACCCTCAGGATCATACTTGTTCGCGAGTTTTTCAAACCTCTCTGGTTCAAATTCTCTGAAATAAAAAAATGATTATTCTTTAACTTACATTTTAAATCACAATTGAAATTTTAAATGACAAGCCATATTAAATAAAAGAACTAGAAATAATACAATCTTTGGTGTTGAATAATTTTACATTCAGTCCTAAATATTAACATTTTAACTAACTCTAGTTGAAAGATTTTAAAATGAAAACATTCAAAGTCAAACGATTGCAAATTTAAATAATATAAATTATTTATCAAAAATACAATAATGAAATATTCCGATAAAACATTTTTCTAGATGTTCAATTTGCCTTAAAAATTATTATTTAAATTGAAAATCACAATCAACGAAAAAAATTTGTCAATACAAGGTTTTTTTTATTGAAAATGTTAAATATTCATTTTTCTTGAATTATAGGTCTTGTAATAAAAATCTTGTTTTTGTATTGCTCTTTTGCATTATATTTGTTCAATTATTGTTATTTACTCTCTCGGTTCCAGTTCTGCCCCCCCCCTCTCCCAACTCTCCCTTATTAACTGAAGTTTGGTGGGACTTACGTTATAACTACAATCTTCACCATATGACGATTTGCTACTTAAATTTGACACGAATTCGACTCAGAAAATAAACTTATATGCATAAAGGGCGTATAATTTAAACAATTAATAATACAAACTACAAAATAGCCTCGGAAAGGACTAGAACTTTAATTCATAAAAGGCATATACACGAAAAATCTAAAGGTCATGTTTCAGGCCACGATTAGAGACTGGGTGTTTGGAATGCTAGGGTGGCAAATGATCTCAAGGCAAAAGAATTGCGTGAAACTATGGACGTGAGGAAACTAGATATTTGATGTGTGCCTCAAACAAAGAAAAAGGGACGCGAAACTAAAGACATAGAAAACGGGGAGTTAAAAGGCGGATTTAAAATATGGTCAGGAGTAGACAGTGAATCACATGGTAGACAAGGAGTAGGTCTGATTTTGAAAGAAAGAGCAAAGCAACATCTCGGAGACCATGATTTTGTATCTCCAAGACTGCTGTGGGTTAGAATGAAAGTAGGAATCAGAAGACTATTTATCATAGCATGCTACGCGCCAGCTGATAGTGATCCCAGAGAAGTAAAAGACGCTTTCTGGGACACTTTAAATGACACAATAAATATTTGCGAACATGGGGAAAGAATAATTCTACTAGGAGACATGAACAAATGGGTGGGCATCCGAAATCAGGATAGGGAAAGAGTACTAGGCAATTTTGGGGATCCAAGAACAAACTATAACGGAGATAAATTAGTTGGTCTATGCTTAGAAAGGGGTCTGTTTGTTACAAATACTTGGTTTAGGCATGAAATGATCGATATCTGCACCTGGTCTAAAGGAAATAACCACAGTATAATTTACTTTGTTGTTGCGGATGAAAGACTATGAGAGTTAGTTAAAGATACAAGGGTCATGAGGGGTCCTGAATGTAACACTGAACATTACCTGCTGATCTCCAAAATTAACTTAGCTCAGCGATGGAGAAAAAGAGAACCAAGAAAACAAAACAAACGCGAATAAAAACTGAAAACCTAGAGAAACCGAATGTGCGAATAGATTTCCAAAATAAGATAATCGAAAAGATAGATAGGGAACATGGGAGGACCGTCTAAAAACAAAGATATATAGGGCGCCTGGACAAAATTACGGGATATTATTGTTAGATGTGCGATCGAAGTGTATGATACCGCAGTTACAGGGAGGATGTTTGGTGATGCGTGGTGGAATGATGAAATTCAGGCTGCCCAAAAAGCAAAGAGAGAAGCGTACATGAGAACTTAGAACATCGCAGGTCTTAGCAATGAAGAAAGAAATAGACGTAGAAATGATTATAGACACGAAAACAGGATACTCAAACAATTAGTTAAGAAATGTAAAGATACAATTAGACCAGAAGAAGAGAAGAAAATACAAAATGACTTTAAAGGAAGCAAGAAACTGCTTTATAAAAAAACAAAAGGAATCAAAAGTACAGAATTTGTCAACATGAGAAATAGTAGGGGGAATGTTATGTGATGCAGGCGGAATACTAGAGGCTTTCAGAGACTATTTTAGGAGACAATTTGCAGATGAAGCTATAGGACACCACAGCTGCGATGTTGAACACGATGCGTTAGAAAACTCAGTTGAGAAAGTCTGTGTCACTGAGGTTAGGGATATAATTGAGAACTTGAAAAACGGTAACGCTTCCGGGATAAACTGTATTAACGCTGAAATGCTTAAAATCACGGTGGCGAGTACATACCACATAGATTGTGCGAATTGATAAATTTATATTTCGAGATGGGAGACGTCTCAGACGATTGGAAAAAAAGCGATTATCGTGCCAATATACGAAAGAAAGGGAGATAAAAATGACTGTAATAATTTCAGAGTGAATAGCTTATTAAGCACCGTAAGTAAAATATACTCAAAAATACTTATTCGGAGGGTAATGAAAATAACAGAAGCAAAGATTTGGGAAGCCCAAAGTGGGTTTATGCCAGGTAGGTCATGTACGGATCAAATATTTAGTTTAAGGCAAATTACGAAAAAAAGTTTGAGAATAGGAAAAAAAGTTTTCTGTGCATTTGTTGACCTAGAAAAAGCTTTCGACAAGGTAGATAGAAGTAAACTTTGGAAATTCCTGAAAGAGTATGGAGTCAATGGATGACCCCTACAAGCTATTAAAACAATCTATAAAGGTAGCAAAGCGAGTGTAAGGGTGAATGGGAAATTGAGTGACTGTTTCGATATTATTCAAGGAGTTAGACAAGGATGGCTTATGCCTTCATGGTTATTTATATTATTTATGGACAAGTGTTTAAGAATGTCTCTTTTCGACGAAGAGGGTGTGGATCTAGAAACGGTAAAGGTACGTGGGTTAGCATTCGCAGATGATAAGGTTGTTATAACGGAGTAAACCGAAGACTTACAAAGAATGTTGAATAAACTGAATGCAAGCATGAAGAGGATGGACCGCAAAATTAACGCAAATAAAACAAAAACTATGGTGTTCGAAGGAAAGAGTGAGAAAACACTCTGTAATATTGTATTAAATGATGAGAGAATTAAACAAGTTCATAAGTTCGTATAGCTTGGTACACTGAAAAAAAATTGTTCTTGAATCAAGAAAATATTACTTGATTCAAGTCAATCGTAGGTACGAATGGGGACAATAGAATATGAGTGTGTTCCAAATAAACAAGTACTTGCTACCGTATGCTTGGAACAAGCGTACATTTTCTTAATCTGAGAACATGTATTCTTAGATAGAATAACGCATTTTATTATTCTAAAATTTTATTATGTTACTTCATGTAGAGATGTATTCAAATGCAGAACATAGTTTACTTCCAAGAAATCATTTCTGATACACTTCAAGAATATATTTTCTTAATATAAGAATATGTAGTATCGGAGCAATAGACTAGTGCCTCAACTAAACACTATTTCTAAAAAAAAAAATGTTTTCGAAATTATTGTTATATAATCTTCATTTTTTAAATGATTAAAGTACGTAATTCGCGTACACTGTTACTTACACATGCAATCGTACGCAGAGACGCTTTTTAAAATCGCGCTCGCCGAGGATTGAACCCTCCCTGCCTAAACTACCTAAACTAGTGTGTCCTAACCGCGCACATTACCGATTTCGCTATCGAAGCACTTGCATCTCGGTGACAAAAGTTTAGGTAAGAATTTCAAGTCAGGGTCGTTCCAAGTCATATGTTGAGCCTCAAACAACTTCAAACTAAAAGTTGTTGAACTCAACTTTAATTTACCATTTTTTATTTAGAAAAATTTTAGAATTGAATTTTACTTATTTCAAAAAAGGCTCGATACTTTTTTTCTTAATATATTTAAAAATGTTTTAAAATATCTAAAAGTAATGAACAATAAATAAAAATTCTCCGTGAAATGCACATTTTTCAATTTATCTAACTCTTTTATTGCATATAATACTCTCTTACTCAATTTTTAATGCAAAATAACACTTCTTAAACAATCATTTAAAATATTTGAAAAAGCGAAGTAAGTTTCACTTATTTAACAAGGCATTTAATACATCAATGACAAACAATTATGTTCTGCTATACGAAAATTTTCATAAACCGCACAAATTTAAATTTATAGAATTCTTTTATCATACCCTTTTTTCAAAGATTTGAATATGGAATTGCTTTCCTAAAACAACAATTTAAAACATGCAAAAAATAATTGAACTTTACTTATTTTACAAAGTGTTGAATACTTTTTTCTTTAAAAATTTAATCCACTTAAGAACTACTTAAAGCATATAAAAAATAAATAACTTTTCATTTAAAAAACGCTTTAACAACCTCCGTGACAAATAAATATTTTCTGATTTTCAAAAACCTTTATAAAACGCATAGTTTTCGATTTATTTAATTCTTTTATAATACCTTTTAACTCGGGTTTTAATTTAAAATAACAATTCTTAAAAATTAATTTAAAATATGTAGAAAAAATTGTTCGCTAGTTTAAATATTACCTATTTAAAAAAATGCTCGATACTGTATTTTTCTTTTAAATATAAAATACTTCGAAAACAGAAGAAATAAGAATTCTGTAAAGAAACGTTTAGTGCAAGAACTTGCAGGTTAAAAGCGATCTCACGGTGGTCCGGCTGAAAAACATTTGTTTGCTTCCTCCTTGCATTCTCAATTATTTTATTTAAAAAATGTTTAAGTGTTAATTTTTTAATTGTTTCTTTATAAAATGAAATGCATTCTTATTAAACTTTTTAAAAATGTTATTGAATTCTTTTTTCTTAGATATTTTGCTTTAAATACGCATACAATTTTTTTAAATTATCAAGAAAATGTAATAATTGTATTTTAAAGCATTTTTTAAAGCTTATAACTTTGTTTCATGCTGTTATATATTTATTTCTTATTATTTACTTAATATAGAAAATTATGTAAGTATATGGGTGATTGCTAAGATGTTAAACATTTGTAGTCCAAGACATTTTCTATGATTAATGAATTCTTCGACTAATAATTTAATTTTATTAAGTTTTTATAAATATGCATACTAAGAATATGCACATTAAATTTTCTATAATTAATGACATATTGAAATTAAATTTTCTATGATCATTGAATTCATTGCCTAAAAAAACTAATTTTGTGAATTTTATTTTAAAAAACCTAAATTTATACTTAATTATTTAAAATAGCAACATTATATGCGCGTTACAGTACGCGGGAAGCATTGTATTGCCAATTAATAATCTAAAAATATAAAATAAGATATTAACTATTTCAGATAGCAAGCAAGAACATAAAATTGAAAATTATTTTTAAAAATTTCTGCTCAATAAAGGAATTTGTTTTTCATTGAGGACAAATTTTAGGAATGAAATGACTTTTGAGTCTGGAATAATTATTTCAACATGTCAACTTGTTGATTATTATATTTAATAAGATACTTATGCAGTAAGAAGTCAATTAATTTAGACTAATTATTAATTTTCATAGTAGATGAACATTGTTTCAATTAAAATAGTAGTCAAAATAAGTATATGAATTTATTTGGATCAGGAAACATTTTGTTAGAGTTTAAGTTACTTTTCATAAGAATATAACATTCTTAATTGAATATTTTATTAAACTTGACGCAAATAAGTATAATGCACGGAAAAAAAATTCTTGGGGCGAACGAGTGAATAGAGAATATATTAAACTCAAAGAAAGTGTACGCTTGGATTAGGTAAAACCTTTAGTTAGAAGAGTTACACATTTAGTTACTTTATGTAAATTGTTCTCGTAAATCAGGAATTTGGGCAAAATTGCTAAGTTGGAAAGTTTATTATTTTCGACAGATTATGAATAATTGTATTATCTTCAGATTAGAAAGAACATTTAGTTGTTATAAAAATATATTAACTTACATTAGCCAATTTTTCGTCTGGTATCGCGAAAATGAATTTCCCTGAAATCCGTGTAATGCATTAGAAGGTCAAGTTTGTTGTTTTTATTGGGTTTCTTGATATTTCAATATAGTTATCTCCTACAATCGAAACAAATGTAAATTATTATTACTGCATCATAAACTCCATTTAATATTAACAATCGCGCACATTTTAAGTGGTAAAAAGCGTTTAATTGTCCAAAGTAAATCTCAACTGTCACCGCTCCCGATTAGACCGTCGCCATTTTATTTCGCTGCTCCCATAATGCACCGGCGCTCTTCCGACAATTGCTTCAGACACCTATTCTTAATATCCCTATTATAGCTATACTTATTAGGGGTTTGACTATGCGATATTCCTGGTATATGGAAAATGGTCAAGGATATTCATTTTCGCTCATCAAGAGATCTTTCTAAATTCCTTCGTTCGTTTTCAGCCTAATGTTTGGCTATAATAAGGAATAATATCCCTGTCACAGTTCAATTTTTTTTACCGTGTGGAACAAATTAACTCAATAGTTTTTTGCTTAGAGTAAATATATTCTTGATTCAAATAGTTGTGATTCTATTATTTTCTTGATTCAAGAAAATCCGTCCCTTGTAAAAAGAAAATACTTGCTTCTTTCAAGTAAAATCAGCCAAGTAAACTAGCCTACTTGATTTAATGCAAATTTTTTTTTCAGTGTAGCTTATTTACTAGGGACGGGAAGATAGATTAGGAATTAGATAGAAGCAGAAATGAAGGAAAGAAGGTTATTGGTAGAGCAGGTCGAAGTAAGTAACGAGATAATTCTAAAAGAATGTGATGCAGAAGAGACGCTAGTAGCCACATGGAAAAGAAATCGGTTAATATGGTTCGGACATGTTAAGAGAATGCCAAATGAACGACTAACGAAACAAGTGTATCAAGGCAAAGTAAATGGCAGCGTGCCCAGAGGTAGACCGCGGAAAGAATGGTCAGAATGGGTGAATGAGACCCTAGTTAGAAGAGGCACAAGAAGTCACAGAAACACGAGAGCCTGTATGAAAAAATGCATGGAAGTAGAAAAATCGAAAGAATTATGTCAAGACAGAAAAGTATGGCATCATTAGTTAATAAAAAGAGTGCCAGTAGAGTGAATGACGCCTGAAACAAGACCTTGGCCACTAATAGACCCAAGTGGGGAACCTTACATAACGACTTTGTGAGGATTTTCACTTAGGGTGATTGCTTGAGAGATTGATAAGCAACCTGGGTCGGAGCAGTGTTGCGGAACAAACGTGTTATTTACATAAATAACACGAGAATTCTGGATCAATCTGAATATTCTCTATCCCTTCCCCACATTACTCCTTTCCCCACCAAGTGAGTCACGCCTACCCCGAAAGGAAAATGGCCTAATGCCCTTAATGGTGTAATAATAAAGTTCAAACAATAATGTTTTCTAAATACATTCAACATTATGAAAATTATTTTGATCAAAATATTGAATTATTGTATTTTTAATGTATGAATATGATTAATTGAAAAACAATTCTTCAATATTTTGGATTCAACCATTTTTTATTGTCGGGAATTTTGCTATATCGGATATTTCATAATATGGCGTTTTCTGTCGGCAAGGGAGTTTTGTTATTCGGGAATTTTCTAATATTATAAACTGTTAAAAAATTTTATTATTTGAGAATTTTAGAAATTGGGATTTATATCTTTCGGCAAAGTTTTTTTTCAGGATTTTTCAATCGCCCCATATAATAATTTCGTTTTCCAATTTTTATATTCATTAATTTTAATTTTAAAGTGTTTATAATATTTTTAACTAATATAATATGTTCCGAATTGAGAAATTTAGAACTCACACATTTTCAAAATTAGATAATTTCAAAACAGTATTTTAATTTGAAGAATTCTGCATTATTTCATTTTGTAAATTGAATAATTTCAAATCCAAATATTAAATTTGAACAATTTTGAGTATATAAATATTTAAAAATCTACCATTTCTAACTTTAGGCGTTTTAAATTGAATAATTTAGAATTATAATAATTCAAACCAAATCACTTTAGTTGAACCATAAAAGCTTGTAAAATGACATTCCCGAAATTGTAAAATTTACGAAAAAGAAAAAATCCAAATAGAAAATTTCCGAATTTGAAAAGTCCCAATAATATCAAATTTCCGCATCTAAGGAAATAAAAAATGGTTAAATAATAAAATCAATATCATTAAATTAAATCGATTCATTTGATTAACATATTTGTTTTTATTTAATATTGATTTTCTTTATTATATTCTTGATAATTATTCAAAACATTTTTTAATTGTTTAGTTTTCGATAATTTTAAATTGTCAGCAATTTTCTATTTCAGAAGATTTTCAATTTCGAATTTTATTTTTCGTGATTTTTCGATTACCTCATTCAAACCTGTTAACTTTAAAAAATTCAAATTTTAAAATGAAAGTTTTCAGTAGATCTATCAGTTTATGGAAAAAAATTAACTTAATTATCATTAATAAATTATGGTCTTATTTCGGCTAGACGCACAATTATTGTGAAAATCTAGAATTTACCATTTAAATAATAAGAATAATTTAATACTAACATTGCAGTCAAAAAATAAATTTTCTGTCCGAAAACAACTATTTTTAAATAAAATAGTTAAATTTTCAACCAAAGAGGTGAATTTTCAACTATCATTCTGAATCTTAAACATAAATAATAAATTGTTTAGTTAAAAATACGTTTTCTACCAAAAAGAACGATTTCTCAACGAAATAATTAAATTTTGAACCGAATATATGAGTTTTTAACTTGAATTAAGAATCTGAAATAAAAAATGAATACATTTTTAATCAAAAGCGATACTTTTTAACGTAAGTGTTTAATTTTCTACAAATTTGAATAATTTGCAATTAAATAGTTGAATTTTTAAGCAAAAACATGAATTTTTAGCCAAATGAATTAATTTTCATTTGAAAAAATTTATTTGATGAAAAGTAATATGAACTTTTAATTTAAAAAAATAAAATTTAAAAAGAAATGGAATAGTTATTCTTTTCAATTGAAAAATTCAATTTTTCATCAGGAAAAAGCGAAGTTTTAATTAAGTTTGAACTCAGTGTTAATAAAATAGTTGAATTTCCTAAAAAAAAAATTAGTTAAGTTTAAAAAAATGACTTCCACAAAATTCTGGTATAATTTACAAGGTAGATTCATTTTCAACTTAAAACATGAATTTTTAACAGGTAAGATTAATTTATCATCGAAAAAAAAAAAATTTCCTACAAAATACATGAATGTTCATGCGAACAACTGAATTTTTAACTCTTATATTTTGAGTTAACAATCAGTTTGTTACCAAAAACAATGATTTTTCAACAGAAGAGTTAAATTTTCAAGCAAAGACATCGAGGCGTCCTAACGATAGTTTGCCAACGCACACTTTCGACTAGATGATACTTAACCAAAAATATAAACAATAAAAAGCTAACCGAGAAGTTAGTGCTAAAAAGTTTTAGCTCGCGGAATTAAGCAATGGTTTGATGAAGCGAGCGAGCACCTTTTAGTTTTGGACAACTGCTAGGTTCATCTTGCTCAATACCGCGATCAAGACTTTTCTGGCGCTAACTACTCTGTTAGCTTTTATTATTTATATTTTTGGTTATGTACCGTCAATTCGTGTCGTGTGCGTTGGCATGAGCCCCCTGCCTCGACCCTGCATGTGTATGCAGTAGTAGTTTACTTACGATCCGGAGGGGAAATGTTGTTCAAACTAAGCCAGCAGATGGCACCACCAAAAGTAGGTCTGTCTTTTTCATTGAATTGCATTAAGAAAAAGCAAAAATAATTAAAAACGTAATGCTGTTTGCAAATAAACAAAAAAGAATGTATGAAAAAATAAGAGTAACTATTACTAATTATTTCAAAAAAGAAAAAGTCATGAAAATATGTAGTTTAATATGAATAAAACTTAATTTTGAGATACATTTTGAAAGCAGTTCGAACTTTATATTTTTGTCACTTATTTTGCTCATATTATTGATTTATTATTTGTTAAAGTTAAGCAAAATTGAATAATGAAAAAATTAATAATATTTAAGACCTCAATGACAAAAAAATTTAAAACATATACATGATCAGAAGAATTAATTGAAAATATATTACTTGTATCCAATATAAATATAATAATAATTAGAATATGAAAGACTACAACTTAAGTTGCAAAGTTAAGAATTTTTGTTCCTTTAAAATCCTAAAAATCCCAAGTTTTGAAGGAAATATTTTTAAAAAGTAGTGGCAATTGCAATTAAAATGTTTGATGGAATCATTTCTTTGATGGAATCATTCGTGTCAATGACACGAATGATAAGTGAGAAAATGGATTTAGTATAATGTATATTCTTATTTTAATTGAACCCAACATCATATATATATTTATACAGTTCAATAATTTATTTGTTTCTTAAGCTTGAAAGTTTTCTTCCCGCTGCATTCAGTCCCTAATAATTTTATTTAAAAATTTAAGTTTAAAGGACATTTTGAATTAAATAGTTAAATGTATTATTGCAAACCTCATTTCTAAAATAAACAGACTATAAGCTATTAAAATATATACACAACTGTATTGTACTCATGACGCACAGTTGGAGGAAATGCACTTTTTCATTCAAAAATGTCCAGAGCCTTCAATTTTCTTGCGATTTTGAATTTTTCTGTTTTAAATTAAAGATCATCAAATTCTATAGATCTTGACTCTCCGAAACTTTGTCTGGTCTATTTTTTTATTAATAATTTTTCCAGTCAAAGTATGAACAAAGTCTTATTATCGGGGAAAATTTTTTTTGCTAAAAGTGCTTCCCATTAATATAGGAATGACATTTTATAACAAAAATAATTTAAAAGTTTATAATGACCACTGTGATAAATAATTTTGGTGTCGAAAATTTGAAGTTGAGATTTTTCAAATTATAATTTCCTTCAATGGCCAAAGCGACTTCAGGTATTCCTTAAAATAATAAATATTTAATAATATTTGATAAAATATAACAATTTTAATTTTTGTAAACAGATAAGATAAATAAATTTAAAATGTTTGCTCTTTCGCATAGAAAATTTTTTCTGCACTGGAAATGTTTTAAGCTATTGGACGAATAACTGCTAGTCACAAAAATATTAGAAGAGTTAACAATAACCACTGTTATTAACAATTCTTGTGACAAAATATTTAAACTTAAGGTTTTATCAAATTTAAAATTTCTTTGATGGCCAAGCCGGTGGGTTATTGTCAAAAGATTTTGTATTGGGTGAATATTAGCATGCAGTGTTATGATTCATTTCCAATCTATTACGATTGAAAGTCCGAGTTTTTCCGAGTGATACTGCCATCATTGGGCTATTTTTATAGCCCATTAAATAATAAATTAAATTAATTAAATTAGTTAATTTAATTTAATTAATTAATTAATTAATTTAATTTAATTTTAATTAATTTTACAAATTAATTACTA